>NC_138754.1:11590772-12123351 GCF_965113315.1 Podarcis vaucheri
GGATGCGCAAGACTCCAAAGATGGCCAACAGCAGCTGAGTCCTGATTGGCTAAGAAGCTAGCATACCCACAATGCACTGCTTGAGCCATTGCTTTCCTCGGCCACATGCTTCTTTTCGTTTCTCCCTTCCCCACCCCCAGTCTTCCCCCCCAAAAGGCTTGAGACAATACCAGCCTTTGTCCCCTGCCTAGGGGCTGAGGGAGCTCCATTAGCACACTGTGTGAGCGAGCGTGTGGGTATATTTTTCACGACGACAAGGGTGCCCATTGATAAGCGAGGCTCGCAGGCAAGAGCAGCACATTCAGCAGAAGCCACCTCCAGCGGCTGTCCTGCGCCTCACCCCTTTATCCCCAGAATGATGGCAGCGGCCGTGAGGCTTTGGGCCTGTGGCCTGTGGCTGCCTCTGCTGAGGTTGCTATGGCAACGTGCAGAAATGCTGCATTGCTCTCTTTGTAGGTGTGGGCCGCCAACATGGGCCAGGGGAAAAGAAAACAATGTCATCTTGGGCAAGGCCTGGTCTCTTGGCTACAGGTGTGAGGGGAGCCTTTGGCCCTCCAACCAGACTCTGCCAAACTACAGCTCCCATCAGCCCCAACGAGCATGGCCAGTGGCCAAGGATGATGGGAGTTGTAGTTTGGCAACGCCTGGAGCGAAAAAGCTTCCCCACACTGGCTCTGCTTCGGTGGAAGAACTCCGGCAGTGTAATTTCAGACCACTTTATCCAGCTCGCCATCTTTGCAGATGGATCCGTCCCGATAATGGGGAAGCTCCAGATGGTGTGGGACTACAACTCCCATCACCGTTTGCCATGCTCACTGGGAACGATGGGCATCGGAGGCCTCACATCTGCAAAGGCCACATGTTTCTCCAACCCTGTCACAGACAAATTATCCTCTCGCACTCTGTAAATACAAGCCCATACTGTACTACCACCTCCTGAAATGTTAAAGCCAGACAGCTTTCCCTCCCCATGAATGAAGCTGGGTTGCCCCTCTCCACCCTCTGTTCTCCACAAATGAAGCAACTTACTTCTCTGCGATCAGAACCATTGTTTGGGTTTTGTAAAGTTTCCACCTGTTTCTACTACTAATAAATTGTCTTCAGCCTTTTGTGGGGCATGTGAAGTTACTGGTGGTATTTATTCGACATGTTTCTGAATAATCAGGGTATATCACAGTGGGTCTCGTCTCACTCGGCTGTTGTATGTCTTGGGTGCAGTAGCTGGCCTGGTTTAAAAATACATGGGCAGTTCCAAGGTCCCCTACTGCCCAAGTTTTCAGGAAGAGATTGGTAGCTTCCAACCCTTCTTCCTCAGGTGGAATCCGCAAACCCAGATCTTCTGTATGCAAGAAATGTTCTCTGTTGCTGAGCAGAACTGGTGTGGTGTGCTTCAGCTGTTGCACTAGGACCTGGGAGACCAGGGTTCAAATTCTTACTTTGCCATGAAGCTCACTGCGTAACCTTGGGCTAGTCACTGTTTCTCAGCCTCAGAGAATCATGTACATCACCTTGAGCTCCTGGAAGGAAAGCTGGGGTTTAAAAGGTAATATTAATAAATTATAAGGGTGTGCAGCCCACCTGTCCTGGATTCTTTGAATTCAACCCCTCCATGACCATCTGTCATAAAGGTAAAGGGACCCCTGACCACTAGGTCCAGTCGTGGCCAGCTCTGGGGTTGCGACGCTCATCTCGCTTTATTGGCCGAGGGAGCCGGTGTACAGCTTCCGGGTCATGTGGCCAGCATGACTAAACCGCTTCTGGAGAACAAGAGCAGCGCACGGAAACGCCGCTTACCTTGCCGCCGGAGTGGTACCTATTTATCTACTTGCACTTTGACGTGCTTTCGAACTGCTAGGTGGGCAGGAGCAGGGACCGAGCAACGGGAGCTCACCGCATCGTGGGGATTCGAACTGTCGACCAGCAAGTCCTAGGCTCTGTGGTTTAACCCACAGTGCCACCTGTGTCCCTTACCATCTATCATAGGTGTGTGGGATTTTTGGCCCTCTGGATGTGGCTGAACTACAATTCCCATCATCCGTTGCTGCTAGCTATGCTTGCTGGGGCTGATGAGAGTTGTACTTCAATAAGACTTGGCCAAAGATTCCCCAGTCCTGATTTCCCACAATGATAGGGATTTTTGCCCATATCTGGTGAGGTTGGTTGATCAGGGTGCAAAACCAGCTGGCAGCCTGCTCCAAAGCACATCTGGACCTGTACCTGGTTAAATTAAAATGGAACGAATGGGTCCCATAAATGGCTTTCAACTATGACCCAGCTCCAAAAAAGGGCTGGTGACAATGAGGACCTGGGAAAAAAAAATGTTGAGAATGTGTTCCAGCTGGCTGTGCCTTCTTCCAGGATACAGTATTCCATTTTACCTCCACCTGGTTCCACATGTTTCTCCCACACAAAGACACACACACTCCCTATTTCACCAGGGTCTCCCCTCCCTTTTCTGCATTTCATCATTGAACAAAATGGGCCCACACTGATCATTTTGGGGTGTGTTGCCCCCCCTCCAAGCCTTAGAAGTTCTTTCCCAAGATGGTTTTGTACTTCTGCAAACCTTGGGATTCCTGCCCCCACAAGCCTGCTATTATCTCCCCCTTGCTGGAGGCCACATCAATCCGGTTTATGTCCATCTTCCTCAGACACACACAATATATTCCCGAGTGTTCCCTGCAGCCTTGTATCCTGGTACGCTCCAAAACTAAATCTGCAGTAAAGCATGAATGCTGAGCATAGATGAAGAACCCCCCACCCGCCTGGCAGTGCCTGAATTTCTGATTCTGAAAAAAACGAGTTGCTGGTGGGTGGTGGGAAAGAAGATCTAACCTGTCTGTCTGTCTGTCTGTCTCTCTCTCTCCACACTTCACAGTCTATTAAAAAGGGGAGACGAGTCCCAGATCTCCCGTGTGTTTTCTGAAAGCCTTCTCTTAAAAGCCTGGCTGCTTTGATGATCAAAAAAAGATGATCTAAGACTTTCCTAAGGAACAGGAGCTGTGACGGCTTTGCTTCTGTTAAATCAACTGTGCGTATCTATTACTGGGAAGAGTTTTACTGTCTAAATTTGCCCCCCACACAAAAAATACTCTTTTTTTAAAAAAAAGAAATAATCTTCTGTACATGCAGGGCGTTAATGAGGATGGAAGCCTTTCGAGTCCCAAAACCAGCAGCTTTCAAGTCAACCAATTAGCTTGGTTTCTCTCTCTCCCCACCCACCCCCCATCTCTTTTTAAAATGGGCTTGGCATTAGCACATGAGGTCGTGGGGTTTATCTGTTGCTTTCTGCAGAGGTGGTTTCAGGGTGACACGACTGGCATGACCGCGCTGCAGGGGGTGCCCCTTCTCCAATTGGCATTTCCCACACAAATCCCTCAAAAGCTCATTGGGGAGTTGCGCAATGGGGAAAGGTTAATGATGGCAGGCATTTCCTGAAGGGACAGCAATCTTCTGTGACTGTGGTTGCCAGACTGTGACTTGAAGTCTCCAGGTTTCTCTGACCACCCTGAGGTGGCAAGGGTGGGCCTTGAATCTCCAGGTGAGCAAGAGCACCATATACAGTGGTACTTCGGGTTACAAACACCTCGGGTTACAAACACTTCCGGTTACAGACTCCACTAACCCGGAAGTAGTACCTCGGGTTAAGAACTTTACCTCAGGATGAGAACAGAAATCGCGCGCTGGCAGCAGCGGGAGGCCCCATTAGCTAAAGTGGTGCCTCAGGTTAAGAACAGTTTCAGGTTAGGAACGGACCTCCAGAATGAATTAAGTATGCAACCAGAGGTACAACTGTATAGCAAGCTTCAGCCCAACAGAAGTTGACTGTATAGATAGGATATATAGACAGGACACTTGAGAAAGGGGAGCTGTGCTTCTCCCCTCCCTCCTCCCCTCTCCCATTTAATCTTCATATCTGAAATTACTGTATAGACTTAAAGATGTCATAGGTAAAGGGACCCCTGACCATTAGGTCCAGTCGTGGCTGACTCTGAAGTTGCGGCGCTCATCTCGCTTTATTGGCTGAAGGAGCGGGCGTACAACTTCCGGGTCATGTGGCCAGCATGACCAAGTCGCTTCTGGTGAACCAGAGCAGCACACGGAAACACCATTTACCTTCCCGCCGGAGTGGTACCTATTTATCTACTTGCACTTTGACGTGCTTTGAAACTGCTAGGTTGGCAGGAGCAGGGACCGAGCAACGGGAGCTCACCCCATCGCAGGGATTCGAACTGCCAACCTTCTGATTGGCAAGTCCTAGCCTCTGTGGTTTAACCCACAGTGCCACCCACATCCTTAGGGGAGGTCAAATCTCTCCCCCCCCCCCAGCATCACTGCATCCCTCCACTAAGTCTCAGGTTTGAGTCCTGAAATCTCGGTCTGGGATGCTGCTCCTGAGCTGGCAACGCTGTCTGTGGCAGAGCATAGCTTAGGGGGCTCCTTTCACACCTTCCAAGAGGGTCTCTTAGTCTGCATCAGGGCTTTGCTCTCACAAGGCAGGGCAAGATTTCATGGGCTTATCTTAAGTGAGGGTACATTTCTGGGAGCTGAATGTGGTCCCCAAGGTGCCTCTGTTTGGCCCTCAAGACTCTCCCCAGGCAACACCCCTCTCTAGCCCTGCTGTGCACCTCCTTGCCTGCCTGGAATTATGTCCCTGAACTCTGATGCCTCTCGCTTGCTG
Source organism: Podarcis vaucheri (assembly GCF_965113315.1). Taxonomy (NCBI): domain Eukaryota; kingdom Metazoa; phylum Chordata; class Lepidosauria; order Squamata; family Lacertidae; genus Podarcis; species Podarcis vaucheri. The sequence goes on from NC_138754.1 coordinate 11,595,454, forward strand.
GATCAAAGACAGGGGTGGGTGGTGTGGAATCACCTAGCCTAGGTAGAAAGGTAAACTTTGCATCCATTGCTCCACCCACTTTTGCCTCTGGCCCCACCCTCACCTGCATGTGAAGGGAATGTGACCTCTTTTCCTTCCATCTTGGAAAAGACACTCCTTCTCTCGCAGGAATTAATGCTAAAATACCATCCTGGAAGAGGCCTCATCTCCTCTCGCACCCAGGGGGCAATGCCTCTTATCCAAGACACTGCCGGCTCTCTCCGGAAACAGACAGATATTTTTCTCTTCAGACTAATAACTTCTTTACTTGTCCACAAATGGGCAGCTTATCCTATCCTTGTTGACTCCAAAGAAAGCCCAATGGAGCTTCTGCCCGGATAAATCTGTACAGAGGAAGACGGCCTTAATGAAATCAAAGTGCACACGACAAATTGATTTGACATTCCTTCAAGCTGCTGGCAGCCCTCGTGTTTTCCTTTAAATAAAAATAAAAATCAAGAAGAAGAGTTTGGATTTGATATCCCGCTTTATCACTACCCGAAGGAGTCTCAAAGCGGCTAACCTTCTCCTTTCCCTTCCTCCCCCACAACAAACACTCTGTGAGGTGAGTGGGGCTGAGAGACTTCAAAGAAGTGTGACTAGCCCAAGGTCACCCAGCAGCTGCATGTGGAGAAGCGGGGAAGCGAACCCGGTTCCCCAGATTACGAGTCCACCGCTCTTAACCACTACACCACACAAACAGGCAATCAAGACCTATCGAGAAACTGTGGTTTTTGGGGTTAGCTTTATTTAGTGTCTATTACCATGAAAACACCCATTCCATCATCAGCGGCCCCTGTGGTTGTAATTATTTAATTTTCTGATTGGCAAAGCTCGGGTTGGTTGTCTTGCTGCCCGCTTGTTCGGGCAGGTCATCTCCTGGGCAGTGTCTCTCAGGCAGGGCTTTAACCCCCTTCCTTTGTTCGTTTTTCCTGAGGTTCAGGCGAGTGGAGAAATGCCTGGGTCTCACTTGTCTGGGCTGACCGGATGGAAGGTGTTTCTTGGTAGGTGGAACAGAGAAAGGGAGCTGGGGGGGGGGAATGGGGAGAGGGCAGGGGGTGGAAAGAAGCCCCAAGGTGGGGCGAGGTGAGAGGGTAGCAGAGGGGAAAGAAACACATGCAGGCACCCCAGGACGTCTCGACCAGACTGAGCAGAATGGCTTGTTTTCAACTTTCAACTCATTGGTAATAGAATTTTTCCATTTCCAGGCGGACTGGTTCTAACTGGACGGCTCCTCCAGGCCGTGGAGGGGTCGAGGAGAGGCTCCCTTCTCCCGCCAATCCGCGCCCATGTCTAGCGGGGTCTTCCGGACATCTGGTGCTGCAAGGCTGCCCTTCGTGGTGGGCCGGCTGGAGGCCAGGGCTTCAGGCAAAGGCGGGCTCCGGGGATTGGCTTCCATGGAGCCCGGGCGACACGAAGCCAAGAGCTCAGGGGTGCTGACCCCTTTGGGCTTCCCTTCCAGCGACCGGGGCCAGCCTGAAGCAGGGGCCTCTGCCGAGGCTGCCCTCCTGGCGGCAGGCTCCCTGGAGCTGGGGCGGCTGGGGGATGGGATTTTGGGGCTCCCGTTTTCTTTTATGCGGACATCAATGGAACCGGGCTGGCGCGAGACCGGGATTTCGTTGGTGGCTGGAGATCTGGGTTCCTTGGGCTCCATCTGCTGGGCATCCGGCAAGTCGTCTTTCATGCGGACGTCAATGCTACCGGGCTGGCGGGAGAGGGGGCCCTTGGGGGTGGTGGATCCTCTGGATGCGGCATCTTCCTGAGCAGGCATCTTGCCCACCGAGCCGGGACGCTCCGAGGCTTTTCTTGACAATGGGCTGCCTTTGACGGGTTTGCAAACGCGTGGTGGAGGGTCGCTTGGCTGTGGGGATTTGGGAGGGAGAGAATAGGGGGTTGCCCATCACTGCATAAATCACTAATAAATAAATCTAATAAAATAATTAAACACATCGTCCTGCAACAGTGAGTTCCATCATTTAAATACACTGGGAGTGAAGCAGTCCACCTGTCTGTACTGTATCTCCTGCCAATCGGATTCAGTGGAGGACCACTGTTGGTCCATCTATCTCAATATTGTCTGCACTGTCTGGCAGCTGCTCTTTCACAAAGAGAGTCTTTCCCCAGCCTTCTGCATAGAAAGAAGATGCTCTACAGCCCTTCCCTAATTCTCCAAAGGCTACCTGGTTTCCTAAACATTTCTTGTGCCCTCCGTCCTCCTTAGTTATCTAAAAAAGTTTCCTTATACATGTATCCGGGCAGAGTACAGCGATATACAAACAGAAAAAAACCCATTAAAAACAGTACAGATCAATCATTAAAATGACTGGCAACTCAAGAAAATGTCAAAACAACTGCACGAGTCTGTCAGGATAAAACTGCATCACTCTAGCATTTCCTTTCAACAGTTTTAAGGAACATTTTACAGTCAACCTTTCTGTGATCTCACAGCTATCAGTATGGCAAGCATGAGATTTGGGTCGCATCCACACCGTATACATTTAAAGCACACTTGGCAAACATTTAAAGCACATGGCTCTCCCCCCAGAGAATCCTGGCAACTCTCATGTGTTAAGGGTGCTGGGAACGGTAGCACTGTGCGCAGTAAACTACAGTTCCCAGGATTCTTTGGGAGGAGTCATGCCTTGCCAGAAAGAGAGGCCTGTCTATGGCCAGCTTCCCTAACCTCACGTCCTCCAGTTTGTTTGTTGGGACTACAACTCCCATCATGCCTGACCATTGATTATGCTGCCTGCAGCTGATGGGAGCATAGGAAGGGGATTTCCACAACGACTCAACTATTGCTCCATCTATCGCAGCATTGCCAACACTGACTTGCAGCAGCTCACTACGTGGAGATCCTGGGGATTGAATCTGGGAGCAACAAGCCTTCAGCAAAGATACAAATACAGGAAACTACAGTTCAGAATTATCTAAACTGCCTGGCAGCCACTCTCCAGGAATTCAGCTGCTGTTTCATACCCTCCAAGGTTTCTCCAATGAAAAGAGGGACGTCCTAAGGAAAAGCGGGACATTCCAGGATCGAAACACAAATAGGGAAGGCTTCTGTAAATCCAGGACTGTCCCTGGAAAATGGGGACACTTGGTCTGCTTTTGTTAAGAGTGCCGCCATGCCGGGAACAACAGCTCTTTGCAGCGTGCAGCCTGTGATTCACATGTGCGTTAAGTGTGCTTCAAATGAATGGTGCGGCAGAGGTGACCTTGGATTCTGCAAAGGCTCCCTGGCTGTCCCGCTTGAAGAAGAGGAGTTTGGATTTGATATCCCGCTTTATCACTACCCGAAGGAGTCTCAAAGCGGCTAACCTTCTCCTTTCCCTTCCTCCCCCACAACAAACACTCTGTGAGGTGAGTGGGGCTGAGAGACTTCAGAGAAGTGTGACTGGCCCAAGGTCACCCAGCAGCTGCATGTGGAGGAGCGGAGACGGGAACCTGGTTCCCCAGATTACGAGTCCACCGCTCTGAACCACTACACCACACTGGCTTGGCCTACAGGTGTGTCCCAGAGGGGGATTCCAAACACCAACCCCTTACCCCCCAGCCCAGCCCATTTTACCTTGCCGGTGATTTCCGGGCAGAACCCGTTACAGGCGTTGTTCAAGGCCGTGGACTTGCTGATCCACTCGGTGAGATGGGCGGCTGCGTTGACCGAGCGGGACGTGAGGTTGACTTTGGCCGGGGGGATCTTCAGGGGCATATCCCATGTGCCCATGTATGTTCCCCAAGGGGAGGCCTGTAGGGGGGCGAGGAAGGAGAGGGCTCAAGCACACGGGTGGGACGCAAGGACGCAAGCTAAGAGCCCAGCAGCTGGCTCCGGCCAAGAGTCCCATCGGGTCCAGTATCCTGCTCTTGCTGTGGCCAGCAAGGTGACTACGGGGGAAGCCGCCAAGCAGGTCCTGAGCACAAAGGGACCTTCTTCCCCAACGGAAGAAGAATGGGTTTTGAAGTTAATGGACTAGGCAGAGATGGCAAAGTTGACAGCAGAAAGAAGAGGTCAAAAAGATGAGAACTTGGTCCAAGAATTGGAGGTTCTTGTCGGACTATTTGATCAAAAACACTACAGCCAAGTGAAATCCAAGGGGGATTCGAATAACAGGCGAGGGAAGGAGAATAAATGAACGGTGGTAAAGTAAATAGAAAATAAATTGCAGCTATGGCAGCAGGTAAAGGAATAACAACAGGAGCACTGCAGATGTACGGATGGGAAGGTAAAATGTAATTATGTATTATGTCCGAAGGAATACAGTGGTACCTCAGGTTAAGTACTTAATTCGTTCCGGAGGGCCATTCTTAACCTGAAACTGTTCTTAACCTGAAGCACCATTTTAGCTAATGGGGCCTCCCGCAGCCGTGGCACCTCCGGAGCATGATTTCTGTTCTCAACCTGAAGCAAAGTTCTTAACCTGAAGCACTATTTCTGGGTTAGCGGAGTCTGTAACCTGAAGCGTATGTAACCTGAGGTACCACTGTAACGTCAAATGTTGTGTAAAAAACTAATAAAATTATATTTAAAAAATAAAAAAGTGCAATAGCAAATCTCCGGCGCTTGTGATTCCCAGAAACTCAGTGGCTCACTGCTGCCTCCCACAATAGAGGGAGAACATAGCCATTGTAGCTACTAGCTGTTGATGGAGTTGAGCATCTTTTCTCTCAGCGGACAGCCAGCTGCTCCAAAGCGCAGCCAGCAAGCGGGACTTGAGAGCCACAGCAACTCTGCCCACTTGTGAGACCCAGAAACTGGTATTCAGAGGGTGAACACTGGCGAGTGAACATCACCATCTCAACTTGTAGCTGTTGATAGTCTTATCCTCCAGGAATTCACCCAATCCCCTTTTTAAATCCATCTAAGTGGGTGGCTATCTCTTGTGGGAACAAATCCCACTGTTTAACCATGCGCTATGTGGCAGGGTGGGATGCGGGTGGCGCTGTGGGTTAAACCACAGAGCCTAGGACTTGCTGATCAGAAGGTCGGCGGTTCTAATCCCCGCAATGGGGTGAGCTCCTGTTGCTCAGTCCCTGCTCCTGCCAACCTAGCAGTTCGAAAGCACATCAAAGTGCAAGTAGATAAATAGGTACCCCTCTGGCGGGAAGGTAAACGGCGTTTCCATGCGCTGCTCTGGTTCGCCAGAAGCGGCTTAGTCATGCTGGCCCCATGACCCGGAAGCTGTACGCTGGCTCCCTCAGCCGGTAAAGCGAGATGAGCACCACAACCCCAGAGTCAGCCACGACTGGACCTAATGGTCAGGGGTCCCTTTACCTTTACCTATGTGGCAGAGCTCCAGCGCCCACCGTCCCTGCCCATTGGTCCGCCAACTGGGGTTGACTAGGAGGGCATCCATCCAGGCAAATCAGAGGAATTATCAGGGTTTAAGGAGTGTGGCAGGCAGTCCGTAAGGGGCGTGGCCTAGGGAGAGTCCTGAGAGCCACACAAAAGTCCTGAAGGGCCGCATTCAGCCCCCAGGCTTGAGATTTCCCCGTCCCTGGAGCGGAGCCTTACCTTGGAGCGTGGGACTGTCGGAAGCAGGTGTCCTCGGTCATTGGCTATAAACTGTGTGTAACCTTCCCGGGCAGAGGGGTGCTGCAGAGAAGATGGGAGGAGAATGAAGGCAGGAGGAAAACCAAATGGCGAAGGAGCAGCCCTCTATTTACTAAGGGTTGTATCCAACCAAGTTTCCCTGAGTTGGCAAGGCTCCTTTGACAACAACAACAAGGAACCGAGCTTTTAATGTCATCAGCCTGTCTTGTGGAACTCTCCGCCACTAGATATTCAGGAGGCACCTGCTGAAAATGTTTCCATTCTCTCAGGCTTATGCAGGCAATTAAGAATACCACTTTCCATAATAGTAAACTAATTTTAATTTTTCATATGGCTTTTATTGTATGGTTTAATGTACAGTTGTTGTGGAACCGCTTTGATATTTTCTGTATGATTTACAGGGAAGGGAGATGTGAGGAAGTCCAATTAGTCATATAAAAAAGGTGTTATAAATAGTTATGTTTTTTCTTTTTTGTATTGTATGTTGGTGTAAATGTATGTTGTTTTTTCTTTGTTATTTGTTTGGTGAAGGGATTGTATTTGTTTGGTACATTTTCTTTTTTATGTTTGAAAACTGAATAAAATATTTTTTTAAAAAAGAAGATATTTTCTGTATGATTTAGCAACATTTTTTTTTAAAAAAAGTACTCAGAGAATTTAACTGAACGTAATGGTCGCATGTTATTCATGTACATTAATTTTATTCTGAGCATGGATTGCATTTATATAGACCCCTTTTTTCCTTCAATGAACTCAAGGTGGCATACAAGGCTCTCCTCCTCCTCCCCTAATCCCCACAACAACTTTGTGAGGTTGGTTAGGCTGAGGGGCAGGGGTTGGCCTAAGGTCACCCAGTGAGTTTCATGGCTGAGAGGGGATTTGAACCCTGGTCTCTTTCAGGTCCTGGCCTGATGCTCTAACCACTGCACCACACCAATTAGTATCACCAATGTTGGATACAACCCACGATTTATATAAATATGCAGCAGAAGATGACGGTGACAAGAAATGTGCCCTTAATTGGATTTTACTATATTCATTTATCATTTTTATCGCACTTAATGCCAAAATCGGCTTCTTAGAGGTTAACATGTTATAAAAACCACAACACCAACCATAAAATATATAAGCGTCCATAACAAAGATACAATAAAGCAATCCCCTGAAAACATTAAAAGGTCAGCCTCCATAATAAAAATATGCAATAAATCGATCAAAGCAAACATAAGAGTTTCCCCAACACTGGGAAAAGGGTGAGGCTTATTCTGTTGTTAGGAGAAGAGCACCAGACCTCAACCTATCTCCAAAGTCCGCTCATTCCACACTTGCTTCCAGAGGAAACTCACCTCCTTAGTAACTCTGGGAAGGTTCCAGTTCTGCAAATTCTTAGGATTGTACGCATCTTCATACTGCAAAACAAAGGGGGGGGGGCGTGGTATTTGAGATGGGGCAACAAAACCTCAAGGCAGCAGGGCTGAGATGTAGCAGGTTTTAGTGCTGGTCCCAGAATACCGAGCGGTAAAGAAGAAGTATGTGTATGTGGAAGCGAACCTTGCCTTTCACTTTTAAAGAGATCCAGTGAGTTCCTAGTCCTCATGGTCATGAAATGAAATATATGAGCAAAATGGGGCAGAAATGTCACTGGGGGAAAGGGGGTGGGCTGCTGTAGAGCGCATTACCCCCTCCCCAGGAAGTAGAATATATTATGCCAAAAGCAGCGGGGCCAGGGGAAAGACATAGCTGTCAACCTTCCCTTTTTTGTGGGAAATTCCCTTATTCCAGCACTGTTTCCCGCTGCTTCCCGCTGCTATCCTGGATTGTTAGATATCCCGTAGACTATCCCTGGGACAAGTGAATCTGCTGATCCCTTATTTTCAAATCTGAAAGTTGACAGCTATGGGGAGAGAGAAGGGAAGGAGCAGTTGGAAAACGAGGGGAGGGGGCGGCTCACTGCAACCAGGTCTTGCTTGCAGGCTTCCCATGGGGGCATTTGGTTGGCCACTTTGAGAAGAGGGTGAGACGATTTTTCTTCCTGGGGGAGGGAGGGAGAGTAGGTAGGTAGGTAGGTACCCAGATGTGAGGAAGTGGAAAGCTTGTGACTAATAGACCCTGGAGGAGAGTTTAAATGGGGCAAGGGGTGGGCGAGTCCTCTCCAAAATGAGATGGGGGGGTCTCACTCCAAAGGAGGGGGCAAAGAATTCCTCCATGAGGGCTTTATTGCAGATGGTTGTCTGGGGGACACGTTGAAAGTGGGGAGAAGTTTGCCTCTTCATAGGAGTTTTGGCGCAAATAGCAAAGAATAGCAAATAGCCTCTGAACTAAGGAGGGAGAATAGAACTCCTCACAGCAGGGAGGAAAGGGGATTATTGATTTATATTTATTTATTTATACCCCGCCTATTTGACTGGGTTTCCCCAGCCAGACTCGGGAGGCTTTATTAAAATATTAAATACAATATTAAAAATATTAAAATACAATAATTCGCCAAATATTAAAAGCTTCCCTAAACAATTTCTCCTTGCCCTGAGCAATCCCATCCTCCCCTCCCCCTTTAATTCAAGCGTCTTATTTTGGAAATATAAGGGGTGGTTTCAATAGGGGGGGCAGCCCCTCTTCTCTCCCCCCGCCCCGCCCGCCCTCACCTGGCCAGAACTGTAGTGCGTTGCCATGCTGGCTGCTCGGCGTCTTTTGTTTGGGAAGTATCCTAGCAACGGGGTGTGTGGGCGTGGCCGCAAGGAGAAGAAAAAAAAGCTCGCCAGCCAATGGAAAACCAGGCTCATAAGCCAAGCCCAATCTCCTCCCTCCTTCCTTTCCTCCGTTTTCGTCATTCAAACCAGAGATCTAAGCCACGCCTCCCTAGTCAAACTCCGCCCCCCCCCGCCTTTCCTGCGCTGCTGGGATCCACATTAGGAACTAGAAACTTGTGTTAAGCAAACTTTTTCAGCAGGGGGCCGGTCCACTGTCCCTCAGACCTTGGGGGGGGCCGGACTATATTTTTGGGGGGGGAAATATGAACGAATTCCTATGCCCCACAAATAACCCAGAGATGCATTTTAAATAAAAGGACACCTTCTACTCATGTAAAAACACGCTGATTCCCAGACCATCCATGGGCCGGATTGAGAAGGCGATTAGGCCGGATCCGGCCTCTGTGCCTTAGTTTGGCTACCCGTATGTGTTAAGGACTAGAAACTTCTTATTACTTTTATCGATATTTTCCGGATACTGGATATCTCACCTGGCGGCATAATGTGTATTGGGGAAGGACTGCAAGGAGACTAAGGTTTAAATCCCTGCTCAGGCTGAGCTTCCGTACAGGGTTGTTGCGGGGATAAAATCCCCCTGGAGCACTCGTTAGAAGAAAGATGGGTTGGTGTGAAGAAGAAGAAGAAGGCGGCCACATTCTGTATTTCTTTTCCTGCATGTCTGTAGAATTTCTGTGCATTTGTAACTCCGGTCCTGACTTAATCCTGCAAACGCTGCCAGTCGTGATTTCTATCAGTAATATCCAAAGCAACACAATGACCAAGTACAACAATACGATGTCAATATAAACTATTTATATAATCTATACAGAACGTTGAACAGTATGAAATATATGAAATGCACTCTCTGCAAAACCAAATAAACAGAAATCTTATAAATCTCTGAAGGTCACAAAATCTTGATGGATTCTCTTGAAAACATAGAACCAAATGAAAGTCTTATGAGTCTCTGAAAGTCTTTGTAGTCTATGCAAGTCTCTGAAAGAAGCAGCAGGTCAGATTCTTATCGTGATTTCTAAGCAGTTGTGATTTCTAAGCAGCAGCCCTCTCTACCAGCCAGGGCTTGTCACAGCACTGGGTGAGTTGTGTCTGTCGTAGGAGATACGCAGAAACGACCAAGAAATGCGTCCCCTGAGCATGGGCAGAATAGTCACTTCTTGCTACTGAATAACTACAGCCAGGAAGGACAGGGAAATACCAGTACCTGAAGCCCTGGAGTGCTGCTGCCAGTCAGTGTAGCCAATACTAGGTGGACCAATAGTCTCCGATTCACTATAAAGCAGCATCTTATGTTCCTGTTTAAATCCGATCACTACTCAAAATCAGAACTAGAAACTCACTTTAATGTTAGAAGAAGGGCCATAAAGCGTGTTCTCCTTCATGGAGAGCACGTGTTGCGGTGGGGGCCGCCAGGACACTCCAAAGTTGGGGGCACGAAGCTAGGGCTTCCTCTTTTCGACCGTGCATCGGATTGCCCGTCCCCCCCCCCCCTAGAATTAGGGTTGTTCGCTTTGACCTTGCTATGCCTGTCATGGGGTCGTCTGCTCTTGGGGCAGGGGCCCGGTAGGAATTTTGTCCATCTGGCTGATTGGCTGGGGCCATTTGGTTTTTGCTACTGTGTAGCAAAGTCACAACTTGTAAGGTTGCGGTTAGGCATTGGTTTATGGTTTGGTTAGTTGAGGGGCAGTGGTTGAGTGCCTACCCTTGATAGGTTGAGTGCCTGCCCCTCTAATGCTGTTGCTGCAAGGGATTCCGTTAAAGGAATTGGGGGCTAACTATTGCTTGTCCACTCTGTCAAGGGGGCTCGGGCCATAGCAATGAGCTCCTGGTTGCATTTGGGGTGAGGGCAGGTTCCCTGCTCCGTCGATATCCCCAAGTGTATTCCCCTATTCTGACTTTCGCATCGTGCGGAATGTCAGTCTGTCCCCCACGGTGGGGGCAGATAGTCGCAACCAATGCCTAAGCAACCACTCACATGTTTGTATTTTAATAAAGTTGTGGCCAAAATTATGCCAATAATCTTAAACAAAAAATTCTGTGTGATGTGTGAGTTATTGGGGTGACCCTGGGGACCTCGACACACAACTCAGTGACAGAGCAGCGGAGGGCCTCGGGTTCAAATCTCCAGCGTCACCGCCAGGTAGGGCTGGGCCAGGCCTGACGAGCTGCTGCCAATCTGTGCAGACAGTACTAGCTTAGATGGAGCAATGGCTTCTGACGCACTATAAGGCAGCTTCCTTTGGACCTAACCAGGCTTTCCTGGAGGCCACCTAGCCCAGCCGATGCTCTCCGAAAGCCTGCGGCCGCTACATCACCTCTTAATTTCATTATTGCATTTAATTAATCACTGCCTGCAGCGGCACACAGAGTCGGATCTGTGCTGTATAAATCAGCTTCTCCTTTTCCTTCCCCACGTTCCCCAGGGACGCCTGTTGCTGATTTCCCTAATCAGTTTGCGCCATATTTCTTGGAAGCCTTGCTCTCTGGGGAGATGGCCTCTCTTTCACAGGGAGCGAGGGTGAGCTGGGAGCTGTGTGCATTCCCTCCGCCCCAGCGAGCTTCTGCTGCCAATAATTAAATTGCATTTGCATGCACTGAACGAGAGCGACAGATTAATTTACAAGGATAATTAAAGCGGGCCAGACGCGGCCTGTGTTTTTTGTGTGTGTGGTTCCCCTCCCCCCTCCAGCACCGGCTGCCTGCGTTTTATGGGAAGACACGTCAAGCAAACAGGCTTCGCTTGCTAATGACTTGGACGGTGAAGCTGCCAGCCTTGCATCTCCTGAGCTGGGAAGCCAGGAGAGGCGCCCGCAAAACCCTGCATAGCTAGACCGGGCCTGGCTCAACCCATCCATTAGAAGAGCTCTGCAGGATCCGGCCCATGGACCATCTAGTCCAGCACCCTGTTCACCCTGCAACCAAAACCCACAGGCAGGGTTTGTTAGAAATCCTGCTCCGTGATTGCAGTCATGGGATTGTTGTCTTTCACATGACGGTGTATGTTTTGACTCCACAGAGTGGGAAGTGATGGAGACAGGATGTCTGTGTTACTGTGTTCCGCGAAGTGGGACTGTTGTCCTTTGTTCCTTTTCTCTTTGCTGTCTGATGCTAGAGAGAGAGGGAGCCATGTTGCAGTGCTCCATGTGTTATGTACTGAGTTGAATAGGACCCAAAATGCAGCAGTCTGATTGGTCCTAGAACAATAGGGTTCAGAATGCAGCAGTCTGATTGGTCCTAGAACAATGCAGCAGTATGATTGGTCTGCAGGAGCCACCCAATCCAGCTCCAGATGGAAGAGAATCCACAACCTGATTGGCCTACAGGAGAATTCCGGAATTAGCCAATCACGTGCAGCCCATTGTGTAAATAATGTACAGTGGTGCCTCGCAAGACGAAAAGAATCCGTTCTGTGATTCTCTTCGTCTAGCGGTTTTTTCGTCTTGCGAAGCAAGCCCATTGACAGATTAGCGGATTAGCCCTATTAGCGCTATTAGCGGCTTTTAGCGGCTTATCAGCTTATCGGATCAGCTGATAAGCGGCTTAGCGGCTTAGAAAAAGGGGGGGAGGGGAGAAAACCCCGCAGGAACTCGCAAGACATTTTCGTCTTGCGAAACAAGCCCATAGGAGATTCGTTTTGCGAAGCACCTCCAAAACGGAAAACTCTTTCGTCTAGCGAGTTTTCCGTCTTGCGAGGCATTCGTCTTGCGGGGCACCACTGTATATAAAGCAGGCACTATTGGGGAACTTTCCTTCCTCCTCCCACTATGAGCTGAATAAAGAGCATGAAATCCACTCTCGACTCTGAGTATATTTCACCATGTGTGTTTATATGTAAATAAAGTAGATTAGCCAAAATGCTGAGTTGCTGGGGTTCTGTTACCCAACTGTGCAAACTCTGCGGATCCTTAAGTGTGCCGGTGTCTGTTGGCATCGGTCGCTGTGATGTTCAGGCTGAAGAAAGCTTATGAAGCTCCCGAACGATCGACCAGGAGGGAGGGAACATGCCAGTCGAGCAAGTGTCTCTGCCAGGGTCCTACTCGAGTGTAGGCCAAACTCCTGACAGGGTTGCCATATTCCAAAAATGTAAAAACCAAGAAGACCCCCAAATTGCTGAGCTATTTTTTTAAGGAAAGTGCTGAAATACTTATGTATTTTTTGTACAATCCCCAGAACCACCTTAAGCCACCCAAGCCAGACATATGTCAACCGTACATGACAAGCAAGACCTGAGTGCAAGAGGAACTCTTCCCTCCTGTGTTTTTCAGAAAGGGGGGTTCAGACGTATTGCTGCCTCAGACCTTGGATGGCAGAGCATCACCCTCGGGGACAGTAGCCATCGATAGCCCTCTCCTCCATGAACTTGTCTAATACTCTTTTAAAGCCATCCGAGTTGATGACTGTTCCTGCATCCTGAGGCAGTCAGTTCCAGAGTTCCGCTCTGTGCTGCGTGAATTAGGACTTTTTTTTGCCACTCAGCTTCACCGGATGTCCCCGTGTTCTGGTGTTATGAAAGAAGGAGAAATGCGTCTCCCTATCCACTTGCTCAGCGCCTGCTTTTATCAAGAGTTATTTAATTATAAATCATTGTTATAACTGAAATCTTAAAAATTATATTATTTAGTGGTTGGAAGGTTACACAGTCTACCTCACAAGGCTGGCAGGAGGTTAAAATTAAGGGGAGGATCGTTAACACTGCCATGAGCTCCTTGCAAGAAGAGTGAGAATTTTAAAAATGTCATAAATAAATTAAGCCTCAGCCCCACTTATGGGTGGGGAGGGGAAATGCCTGCCTTAGATTAATCAACTTGAAACTTTAGTTGATTAATCTACTGCTGAAAGCTTAAGGGCTGAATGAAAACATGAAAAACAGCTGTTTTAAAGAGTTTGTTTCACCATTAAAACACACAGACACAATTTTCTAAAACAAGTTATACATCATTCTATGGAACAGGTCATTTTAAGTTGTTGTGTTTTTGTTTTTGAGGGAGGCAGAGGAATTGGCACACAAGGCCACAGAAATTAGGACCAGCACCTCCCCTTTTAAACGGCATCCCGCATCCCCCCGCAAAAATTTTATTGGTTTTCATGTAAAGAACAAGAACTGCAGTACTAATACAGCATTTTTTTGACAGCAGTGTTTCCTATCAACTGCAGCTGGTATAGCCACCAGCCAGTGATGCCCAGCAGAGAAGAAGAAGGGTGGCGAGGCGCTACAGAGGTTGCAATCAAATCATCTGGCGAGTTTCCAGCTTTCCTGGACCCCAGCAAGGCCAAAGGGAAGGACGCTGAGTTCCTGCAGAGAGAAAGGAGGAAATAGATCTGCAAGGATTGTTTTCTTAAGCAGCGCAACAGTGCCCCCCGGTGGCCACTTGGGGTTATTCCAAGCGTAACATTTACAAGAACGGATGCGATTTAGGATCCCGCCGGATAATCCTGAATAAACCATAGCCCGTTATTATTTTTAATCATTAAGATACAAAATCAAGCATGCAACAAAGCCATCACAGAAAACAGGTGCGAAATCTTGAAGCAGAGAGGAAAGGAGAGCAGGGGCAGTAATAAATGCCAGACTTTTGGTGCGATAGAAATTATAGCAAGTCTATAAAAACACCATTAACACGGATAACCCTTATTTGCAGGGGGAAATATCTGCACAGATATTATGCTTCCAGAGAACAGAAAGCTATCGAGCAAGGGAAATCCTTATGAACAAACATTGCTGTATAGATCGCATGGAAAACTTGTCCCGGGAAGCAAAGGTTCTTCCGATTGCTCAGGTACTGCTAAGTAAATACCTGTCAAATGATGTTAGCACCACCCACAAGCAAAATCCTTCCACCCCATTTCAAATATATTTGCTGGTTGGGACGAATGTGCTTAAAGCAGGCTGAGTTAATGTGCAGGCAGAGTTGCCTCAAATTTATTTAAAGAAAACCAATAAAAATGAAACTGTGTTCATAATAATTCAGGGCATGGCTGTACATTTCGGGCTCAAAGCTGAAATGGCAGAAGCAAGGTGATGTTAAAAGGATCTGGGTTTATAGGTAAAAAGCTTCAAATGGTCTATGAAAAACCAAAGATGGACCGTCTGCAGTCATTATATGCTGGCAATTCCTTCTGCAGCCTTTAAGGGTTTTACAGGAAATATTGTTCTTGCAAACACCCCTTTGCTAAGGAGCACTAATGTTAACGTCAGCACGAATGGTCGCCTTGCACACGTGCGTTTGCAGGATGCTCTCGAGTGAACAAGAAAGGGAAACATTTGCGACCTCTGCTGCCGCGCAGTGACTTAACAGTAGCGGAAGCCCTGATGGGGAAATGGGCGGGAGTATGCAGATTTAGCACCAATGGCCATCAGAGCAACTAGCAGACGGCTGAGAAATGGACAAGATCGACAAAATCCACTATTTTTGAGATTAAACTGTCCATCAAGAGGCTGCTTCGCTGGACAACAGAAGCAGAAACGTTGTCCGAGTGTATTTTGTGGAATTGGAAACGGTGCTGATTCCGAGGGGGCGGTGAGAGGTTTGCAGCACCCAGGTTCCCACCGACACCTGAAAAGGCATCGGGAAAGGAGACCCGCTTAATTTTTGTTTCCCTTGGCATCGCTTCTCGGCCTTTTGGCTAAGATCAAGTGTAGTATCTGTTCTTATCAGTTTAATATCTGATATGTCCTCTATTTGAGGACTATATATTAAATGGATTTTTGGAGCTGGGAGATGGAATAGGGGCTTGCTCCGTCCACTCCATGCATCGACCTGGTATTGCAGTACCTCCAGGAACGGTGCACCTCCCTTCAGGGGAAATATTACTAGTGGAAAAAATAGATTGAAAGTCTTTGCTTGTTTTCAGTCGTCAGAGTTCTGTGCATTCTGTTGGGAGAATTTGCTTGCAAAAAAGTGCACGATACTCAAAGGCTGCGTACAAAATATTCTGCATCAGCCTGGGATTGGAGTATCTCTGCGGGAGAATATTGTTGCTCCGAAAAGCACATAAACGTGGCAGAATCCGAGAACAGGGAGAAGAGTCGGTGAAAGAAGACTGGAAGAAATTCAAAGACTACTTACAGAAACATTAGTTGGTCTTTAAGGTGCTACTGGAAGGAATTTTTTTATTTTGACTATGGCAGTTTGAAGAAGTTAGAGAAAAGGTTACAGACTGGTTTCAATATTTTCAGCTAAATGAAACTTTTAAAAGTGACAAAAAGAAAGGATTTAGTCATGAAGCATCAAGATTTCAAAGAGAGATATGAGAAGATAATACTAAATTATTGTCAAAAATGTATAATCTGCTCCTGGAATGGGACACCAAAGAGGAACAGGTCAAATCTGTTATGATAAAATGGGCAAAAGATGTGGGACACAATATCAGCCTGCCGGGGCCGGTCTGAAACTCAGGTGAAAGTGGGGGCACAAAAAAACTCTCCCTCCCACAACCACCTGGCAAGCGCCCTTACAAATGATAGACTGGAAAGGAATTGGAAGACAGATCTGAAATCTATAGCATGTACTTTATTGAAATAAAATTACATGAAAAGGATGTGCCGGTGGTACTTACTTAAATAAAATAAGATAAAATAAAATGAATAATAAAATAAAATAAATAATATGAATATAATAAAATGTTAGTTGATTATTGCTAAAAGCTTAAAGGCTGAAGGAAAACATGAAAAGCAGCAGCTGTTGTTCTTAAAGGGCTTTTTTCACCCTTAAAACACACACTTACAATCTTCTAAAACAAGTTATACATTATTCTATGAAACAGATCATTTTAGTTTATTTTTTGGAGGGAGGCAGAGGAATTGGCACACGATGTCAGGGTTTCTAAAACAACAACAACCCTCGGACCCTTGTCGGCATAAAAGAGTCCGCGAGAAAAGTATCCTTGCAGAGTCCTTTCTGCTTTTCTTCTTAAAAGCCTTTCTGCAAAAGCGACTGACCAACTGTACACACATCCACACTACCAGCTTTCACTAACCAACCAACCAACCCAACACCAAACTAACATTTCTCACTCTATATATACTACCCGGTTCAGGCGGCTTTTAAAGCATTAAAGAAAGAGCGGCCAACTTTTAGCCATGACACACGAAGCCACAGAAATTTAGACCAGCGCCTGCTCTTCCAAACAGGATTTCTTAGGTTTGCTGGTTTTCATGTACTGTAAATGCCAGAACAGAAAGGATTGTTTTCTGAAGCAGCGCTACAGTGACACCCAGTGGCCACTTGGGGTTATTCCACGCCTACCACTTACAAGAACAGGGATATGGGAAAACTTGAAAACTCAAAACGGAAGCTGGGTTTCCGGTGAGTCCACGACGATGTACTCGTTACAACAACAGCCTTTAAAAATTGAAAACTGAAGGATTATTTCAACGGAGACCGTACTCGATAGGAATGCCACGTTTACAGTGAAAACCGAAGGATTTATTCAAGACGCATTGTGCCTCCGTGCTTTTGACCCGCAATGTTAAATAAAATGAATAATAAAATAAATAAAAAGAATATAGTAAAACTTTTGTTGATTAATCTATTGCTAAAAGCTTAAAGAAAACATGAAAAATAGCTCCTGTTGTTTTTAAAGGGTTTGTTTCACCAATAAAACACACACTTACAATTTTCAAAAACAAGTTATACATTATTCTATGAAACAGGTCATTTTAGTTTATTTTTTTGGGGGGGAGGCAGGGGAATTGGCCCAGGAAGCCACAGAAATTAAGACCAGCACCTGCTCTTCTAAACACCATTTCTTGACCAAATAATTCTCTTGGTTTTCATGTAAATGCCAGAACAAGGAGGATTGTTTTCTGAAGCAGCGCTACAGTGACACCCAGTGGCCACTTGGGGTTATTCCACGTGGACCATTTACAAGAACAGCGACATGGGGAAAGTTGAAAACTCAAAGAGTGTGGAATATAATGCCAGGGGATTTCACGTCTGGCGACCAATGCACCCCTTTGGTTTCAGATAGTACATGCGCAGGCGAGTCTAAGAAGCCTGGGCCGCCCATTTTCACAGCCCTCTAGCAGCTACAGTGGCTCTTTTACCAGAAGGAATGTATTTCACATTAACTCTGGAAGTGGAGACTCAATTGTGAGCAAACTAAGCCTCCTGGAGCAAAATGTGTACATCAGGCTGAGCTGGGTCAGAATCAAGCAGACACTGCCAGAGTTAATGCTAAATACATTGTTGTTGTTGTTGTTTAGTCGTTTAGTCATGTCCGCCTCTCCGTGACCCCCTGGACCAGAGCACGCCAGGCACTCCTGTCTTTCACAGCCTCCCGCAGTTTGGTCAAACTCATGTTTGTAGCTTCGAGAACACTGTCCAACCATCTCGTCCTCTTGTCCCCTTCTCCTTGTGCCCTCCATCCTTCCCACCATCAGGGTCTTTTCCAGGGGGTCTTCTCTTCTCATGAGGTGGCCAAAATATTGGAGTCTCAGCTTCAGGCTAAATACATGACTTCTGGAAAATGAGCTGCCATAGCTGCTTTGTTGTTGTTTAGTCGTTTAGTCGTGTCCGACTCTTCGTGACCCCATGGACCAGAGCACGCCAGGCACTTCTGTCCTCCACTGCCTCCCGCAGTTTGATCAAACTCATGCTAGTAGCTTCAAGAACACCATCCAACCATCTCATTCTCTGTCGTCCCCTTCTCCTTGTGCCCTCCATCTTTCCCAACATCAGGGTCTTTTCCAGGGAGTCCTCTCTTCTCATGAGGTGGCCAAAGTATTGGAGCCTCAGCTTCACGATCTGTCCTTCCAGTGAGCACTCAGGGCTGATTTCCTTCAGAATGGAGAGGTTTGATCTTCTTGCAGTCCATGGGACTCTCAAGAGTCTCCTCCAGCACCATAATTCAAAAGCATCAATTCTTCGGCGATCAGCCTTCTTTATGGTCCAGCTCTCACTTCCATACATCACTACTGGGAAAACCATGGCTTTTACTATACGGACCTTTGTTGGCAAGGTGATGTCTCTGCTTTTTAAGATGTTGTCTAGGTTTGCCATCGCCTTTCTCCCAAGGAGCAGGCGTCTTTTAATTTCGTAACTGCTGTCACCATCTGCAGTGATCATGGAGCCCAAGAAAGTAAAATCTCTCAGTGCCTCCATTTCTTCCCCATCTATTTGCCAGGAGGTGATGGGCCCAGTGGCCATGATCTTCGTTTTTTTTGATGTTGAGCTTCAGACCATATTTTGCGCTCTCCTCTTTCACCCTCATTAAAAGGTTCTTTAATTCCTCTTCACTTTCTGCCATCAAGGTTGTGTCATCTGCATATCTGAGGTTGTTGATATTTCTTCCGGCAATCTTAATTCCGGCTTGGGATTCATCCAGCCCAGCCTTTCGCATGATGAATTCTGCATATAAGTTAAATAAGCAGGGAGACAATATACAGCCTTGCCGTACTCCTTTCCCAATTTGGAACCAATCAGTTGTTCCATATCCAGTTCTAACTGTAGCTTCTTGTCCCACATAGAGATTTCGCAGGAGACAGATGAGGTGATCAGGCACTCCCATTTCTTTAAGAACTTGCCATAGTTTGCTGTGGTCAACACAGTCAAAGGCTTTTGCATAGTCAATGAAGCAGAAGTAGATGTCTTTCTGGAACTCTCTGGCTTTCTCCATAATCCAGCGCATGTTTGCAATTTGGTCTCTGGTTCCTCTGCCTCTTCTAAATCCAGCTTGCACTTCTGGGAGTTCTCGGTCCACATACTGCTTGAGCCTTCCTTGTAGAATTTTAAGCATAACCTTGCTAGCATGTGAAATGAGTGAAATTGTGCGGTAGTTGGAGCATTCTTTGGCACTGCCTTTCTTTGGGATTGGGATGTAGACTGATCTTCTCCAATCCTCTGGCCACTGCTGAGTTTTCCAAACTTGCTGGCATATTGAGTGTAGCACCTTAACAGCATCATCTTTTAAAATTTTAAACAGTTCAGCTGGAATACCATCACTTCCACTGGCCTTGTTATTTGCAGTGCTTTCTAAGGCCCATTTGACTTCACTCTCCAGGATGTCTGGCTCAAGGTCAGCGACCACACTACCTGGGGTGTACGAGACATCCATTTCTTTCTGGTATAATTCCTCTGTGTATTCTTGCCACCTCTTCTTGATGTCTTCTGCTTCAGTTAGATCTTTACCACTTTTGTCCTTTATTATGGTAATCTTTGTACGAAATGTTCCTTTCATATTTCCGATTTTCTTGAACAGATCTCTGGTTCTTCCCATTCTGTTGCTTTCCTCTATTTCTTTGCATTGCTCGTTTAAGAAGGCCTTCTTGTCTCTCCTTGCTGTTCTTTGGAAATCTGCATTCAATTTCCTGTATCTTTCACTATCTCCCTCGCATTTTGCTTGCCTTCTCTCCCCCGCTATTTGTAAGGCCTCGTTGGACAGCCACTTTGCTTTCTTGCATTTCTTTTTCATTGGGATGGTTTTAGTTGCTGCCTCCTGTATAATGTTGCGAGCCTCCATCCATAGTTCTTCAGGCACTCTGTCCAGCAAATCTAAATCCTTAAACCTGTTCCTCACTTCCACTGTGTATTCATAAGGGATTTGGTTTAGATTATATCTTACCTGTCCAGTGGTTTTTCCTACTTTCTTCAGTTTAAGCTTGAATTTTGCTATAAGGAGCTGATGATCTGAGCCACAGTCAGCTCCAGGTCTTGTTTTTGCTGACTGTATAGAGCTTCTCCATCTTTGGCTGCAGAGAATATAATCAATCTGATTTCGATGTTGCCCATCTGGGGATGTCCATGTGTAGAGTCGTCTCTTGTGTTGTTGGAAAAGCGTGTTTGTGATGACCAGCTTGTTCTCTTGACAGAACTCTATTAGCCTTTGCCCTGCTTCGTTTTGATCTCCAAGGCCAAACTTGCCAGTTGTTCCTTTTATCTCTTGATTCCCTACTTTAGCATTCCAATCCCCTATAATGAGCAGAACATCCTTCTTTGGTGTCACTTCGATAAGGTTTTGTAAGTCTTCATAGAACTGGTCAATTTCAGTTTCTTCAGCACCAGTAGTTGGTGCATAAACTTGGATTACTGTGATGTTAAAAGGTCTGCCTTGGATTCGTATCGAGATCATTCTATCATTTTTGAGACTGCATCCCAGTACAGCTTTCGCCACTCTTTTGTTGACTATGAGGGCCACTCCATTTCTCTTACGGGTTTCTTGCCCACAGTAGTAGATATGGTAGTCATCCGAACTGAATTCGCCCATTCCCGTCCATTTTAGCTCACTGATGCCCAGGATGTCAATATTTATTCTTGCCATCTCATTTTTGACCACATCCAACTTACCCAGGTTCATGGTTCTTACATTCCAGGTTCCTATGCAATATTTTTCTTTACAGCATTGGACTTTCCTTTCGCTTCCATGCATATCCACAACTGAGCGTCCTTTCGGCTTTGGCCCAGCCACTTCATCAGCTCTGGATCTACTTGTACTTGTCCTCCGCTCTTCCCCAGTAGCATGTTGGACACCTTCCGACCTGAGGGGCTCATCTTCCAGTGTCATAACTTTTATATGCCTGTTGTCTTTGTCCATGGAGTTTTCTTGGCAGGGATACTGGAGTGGCTTGCCGATTCCTACTCCAGGTGGATCACGTTTGGTCAAAACTCTCCACTATGACCTGTTCATCTTGTGTGCCCTGCTCGGCGTAGTTCATAGCTTCTCTGAGTTCTTCAAGCCCCTTCGCCACGGCAAGGCAGTGATCCATGAAGGGGGCCATAGCTGCTAGAGGGTGAAATAAATTGTGTCCCAGACTTTTTAGGCAGATATACTATGTACTATCTGCAACCAAAGAGGTGCATGAATTGCCAGTCTGCCCAACTCATGACCTTTCCACCCCCACATCGGCCTGGGGTTGCAGGGTCTTCAGGAATGGCGCTGCTTTTTCCTCTGGGGGGAAATATTGCTGGCACCAAAAGACAGATGGAAGCACCTGAAACCTGCCACCAGGTGAGCTTGAGAGGCCATGGTGTTGGGAAGTCCCAGAAAATGTCCCTCCCAACCACAGACCCGCTTCACGAAAATGTGATGTTTTCTCTCTCCTTTCAGCACTGCAGGAACCTGGCGCTGCTCCCCTTCGTCTCGCAGGAGCCCTCGCACGGCCAAGGAGGAGGGAGGAATCCAGTTCAGTCCCCTTTCAATTGTGTGTCTCAAATGCGCACCTTCTAAAACAATTCAAAACTCAGTCGCTCTAACAAATTCTCCCTGGTCCGAAATGCGCCATGCAGTTTCTCCAAGCAGCCAGTGTTTGTGCATTTGAGAGGAAAGTGTGCGTGGAAATGAACCTAGTGGTGAAAATGAGAAACAAAAGGGCTTTGTATTGGGATAAAATTCTGGCCAAACTGCACACATAAAGGGGTTTCTTAGGAGCGGCTGGCAATCAAGTGCTGGTGAATGTTCTTCCTATAGTAAAAAGAACAGTGACACCCCGTGGCCTCTTGGGGCTACTCCACGCGGACCGTTTACAAGAACAGGGAGGCAGAGGAATTGGCACACGAAGCCACAGAAATCAGGACCAGCACCTCCGCTTCGAAACAGCATTTATTTTGTCCAAATAATGCTATTGCTTTTCATGTAAATGCAAGAACAACAAGGATTGTTTTCTGAAGCAGCGCTACAGTGACACCCAGTGGCCACTTGGGGTTATTCCACGCGGACCGTTTACAAGAACAAGGAGCATTTACAAGAACTGCGACATGAGAAAAGTTGGAAACTCAAAACGGAAGCTGGGTTTCCGGTGAGTCAATCACGACCGGACTCGTTAGAACAACTGCCTTTAAAAAATGAGAACTGAAGGATTTCTTCAATTGTGTGGAAACTGACGGATTTTTTCAACGGAGACCGCACTGGATAGAAAACCCCACTCTCACTCTCACCCGAACCCGAAACTTAGCCCTAGTCCTGACTGTAAGTTAAACTTGAATCTAACTCTAGCCCTAAACCTACACGCATTCTAAGGCAAGGAAATCCTCATGGCAGACTTCAGCATTCCCTTTGAGAACGGAAAAACAGCCCAAGGAAGCCAGGAAGATAAGCTCTGCAGGTTTCGGACGCAATTAAACAAGCAAAGGTAGGAAAATCACCAGGACCCCGTGGCCTAACAGCAGAATATTATATACTTTATTGAAGTAAAATTACATGAAAATGGTTTGCTGGTGGTACTTACTTAAGTAACATAAGATAAGATAAAATGAATAATAAAATAAAATTAATAAAATGAATATAATAAAACTTTAGTTGATTAATCCATTGCTAAAAGCCTAACGGCTAAATGAAAACATGAAAAACAGCTGCTGTTGTTTTTAAAGGGTTTCTTTCACCATAAAACACACACGTACAATTTTCAAAAACATGTTATACATTACTCTATGAAACAGGTCATTTTACTTTATTTTTTTGAGGGAGGCAAAGGAATTAGCACAGGAAGACACAGGAATTAGGACCAGCATCTCCTCTTCTAAACAGCATTTCTTGTCCAAATAATTCTATTGCTTTTCATGTAAATGCAAGAATAACAAGGAGTGTTTTCTGAAGCAGCGCTACAGTGACACCCAGTGGCCACTTGGGGTTATTCCACGCGGACCATTTACAAGAACAAGGACCATTTACAAGAACAGAGACATGGGGAAAGTTGAAAACTCAAAACGGAAGCTGGGTTTCCAGTGAGTCAACAACGACTGGACTTGTTACAACCACCGCCTTTAAAAAGTGAAAACTGAAGGATTTCTTCGACGGAGACCGCACTGGATAGAAAAGCCGCATTTACAGATAAAACCGAAGGATTTATTCGAGATGCAGACAGTAACACTAGATTGTGCCTCCGTCATTTTGGTCAGCAGCTCTTGTACTTGTCTCTGATCCATCCTCTTTGACCTGCAATGTTATTGTTTTATGTTAGAATAAAAGTGAACAAAATAGAATAAAATAGACTGAATAGAAGAGAACAAAATAGAATAGAATAGAATAGAAGTGAACAAAATAGAATAAAATAGACTGAATAGAAGAGAACAAAATAGAATAGAATAGAATTAACTTAAATTAAATAATAGAATATAATAGAATTAATTAAAATTAATCAGAATACAATAAAAGAGAACCAAATGGAATGAAATAGAACCAAATAGAATAGAATAGAATAAAAGAGAACAAAATATAATAGAATAGATTAAAATAGAATAGAATAAAAGAGAACAAAACAGAATAAAATAGAGCCAAATAGAATACAATAGAATTAAATAGGAATAGAATAGAATGGAATGGAATGGAATAAATACATTATTCTATGGAACAGGTCATTTTAGTTTATTTTTTGGGGGGCGGCAGAGGAATTGGCACAGGAAGCCGCAGAGATTAGAACCAGCACCTCCCCTTTTAAACAGCCAATCATCCATTCCCACGTCCCTTCTGAGTAATACTCCGCCCCATCCTCTCCCTATATATAGAAGGGTCCGGTGACTTCTGTTTCAGTGTATCTGAAGAAGTCTGCATGCACAAGAAAGCTCATACCACTAACAAACTTAGTTGGTGAAAACTGAAGGATTTCTTCTACAGAGACCGGGTGTCTGGTGAGTCAACCACGACCAGACTTGTTAGAACAACCGCCTTTAAAAATTGGAAACTGAACGATTTCTTCAACGGAGACCGTAAATATTACAAAAACCACATAGTTAAAGTGAAAACTGAACAATTTCTTCAACGGAGACCATAAATATAACAACAACCACATTTTTAAAGTGAAAACTGAACGATTTCGTCAACGGAGACCATAAATATTACAACAACCACATTTTTAAAGTGAAAACCGAACGATTTCTTCAACGGAGACCATAAATATTACAACAACCACATTTTTAAAGTGAAAACTGAACGATTTCTTCAACGGAGACCGTAGTCGATAGAAAAGCCGCGTTTACAGTGAAAACCGAAGAATTTAGTCGAGACGCAGACAGCAACACCATATTGTGCCTCTGTCATTTTGGTCAGCGGCTCTTGTACTTGTCTCTGATCCATCCTCTTTGACCCGCAATGTTATTGTTTTATGTTGCTGTGTTGTTCTCTCTTATTATACTATCTGATACACCACATATTGGGATCCCAGCAGAACCTTGCAAGGGGACGTCGGAGGATGCCTTGCTGCTAGGAACAAGAGGAGGCAACGTCTCCCTTTCAGATGCCAGCACGCCAACGCCAACCCTCACACCAACTGCCATCCTAACCCTAAACTTAGTTCTAGACCCAGCCCGAACCTTAGCCCAAGCCTTAGCCCAAGCCTTACCCCGAACCTTAGCCCGAACCTTAGCCCAAGCCTTAGCCCAAGCCTTACCCCGAACCTTAGCCCGAACCTTAGCCCAAGCCTTAGCCCAAGCCTTACCCCGAACCTTAGCCCAAGCCTTAGTCCAAGCCTTAGCCCGAACCTTAGCCCAAGCCTTAGTCCAAGCTTTAGCCCGAACCTTAGCCCAAGCCTTAGCCCAAGCCTTAGCCCAAGCCTTACCCCGAACCTTAGCCCAAGCCTTAGTCCAAGCCTTAGTCCAAGCCTTAGCCCGAACCTTAGCCCAAGCCTTAGCCCGAACCTTAGCCCAAGCCTTAGCCCAAGCCTTACCCCGAACCTTAGCCCAAGCCTTAGTCCAAGCCTTAGTCCAAGCCTTAGCCCGAACCTTAGCCCAAGCCTTAGTCCAAGCCTTAGCCCAAGCCTTACCCCGAACCTTAGCCCAAGCCTTAGCCCAAGCCTTACCCCGAACCTTAGCCCAAGCCTTAGCCCAAGCCTTAGTCCAAGCCTTAGCCAGAACCTTAGCCCAAGCCTTAGTCCAAGCCTTAGCCCAAGCCTTAGCCCGAACCTTAGCCCGAACCTTAGCCCAAGCCTTAGCCCAAGCCTTAGCCCGAACCTTAGCCCAAGCCTTAGCCCAAGCCTTAGCCCAAGCCTTAGCCCGAACCTTAGCCCAAGCCTTAGCCCAAGCCTTAGCCCGAACCTTAGCCCAAGCCTTAGCCCAAGCCTTAGTCCAAGCTTTAGCTCAAGCCTTAGCCCAAGCCCCAACACTAACCCTATCCCGAACCCTAACTCTATCCCTAACCCTTACGCCAACCATCACTCTCACCCTAAACCCCGCCCTAATGCTGAAGTTAGCCCTAGCCCTAGTCCTATCCCCAACACTAACACTAACCCTATCAGCAACCCTAACACTTACCCCAACCCCCACTCTCACCCTAACCTTAGTCCAAGCTTTAGCTCAAGCCTTAGCCCAAGCCCCAACACTAACCCTATCCCGAACCCTAACACTATCCCCAACCCTAACCCTAACCCTAACACTAACCCTTACGCCAACCATCACTCTCACCCTAAACCCCGCCCTAACCCTAAAGTTAGCCCTAGCCCATGTCCTATCCCCAACACTAACACTAACCCTATCAGCAACCCTAACACTTACCCCAACCCCCACTCTCACCCTAACCCCCACAATAACTCTAGATTTAGCCCTAGAACAAACTGTACTCCTCAGAATAAAGTTTATCTAACGCTATACCTAACCCCAAACCTAAACCTACATGCATCCCAATGCAAGGAAATCCTAATGGCAGACTTCAGCATTCCCTTTGAGAACAGAAAAACAGCCCAAGGAAGCCAAGAAAATAGGCTCTGCAGGTTTTGGACGCAATTAAACAAGCAAAGATAGGAAAATCACCAGGGCCCCGTGGCCTAACAGCAAAAAATTATAAAAATTAAAGGAGTTTGAAGGATTTAGAGAAAAGGTTACAGACTGGTTACAATATTTTCAACTAAATAAAACTTTTAAAAGTGACAAAAAGAACGGATTTAGTCATGAAGCATCAAGATTTCAGAGGGAGATATGAGAAGACAATACTAAATTATTGTCAAAAATGTATAATCTGCCAAAGAAGAATGGCAGACCAAGTTAATGGACTATCCTGAAATGGCATAATCAACGCAGAAGCTCAGAAGTCAAGATGACAAGATATTTGAAGCAGAATGGAAAATGTTCATTATGTATTTACAAAAGTATTGTAAGCAGATTGAAACATTGGCAGGATTTTAAGAACACTTGTAATTTTAGAGATTGTACAAATAATTTAGGAAAAGAAATTTTGGAGTAGTAATGATATGCAGCTGAAAAGAAAATTGATGGGACCCAGGGAGGCTGTGGAGGGAGTCCGGGCATCAGAGAATCCCATTTTACGGATTTGATATTGTTTTTGTGTAAATACTTTTTCTTTTTTGCTTTCGCTTTATCATTTATCTTACGTTTGTTGAAAACCAAATAAAAATATATTATTATTAAAAAAAACAGCTTTGCAAAAGTCCTTTGCCGGCAGATGCACTCAGAGAAAGAGGCTGAGTCCTGACTGCGATGTCCACATTGCCGATATGCTGCCGTTTCCACTATAGATGGCTCTGTGCCCAACTGGGGAAGTGACTCCTGCTCCTGTTCTTGACTCTTCTTTGGCAATAAAGATACTTATCTGTTAAGCAACCCTTGTTGGCCTGGCATCTTCTCTGAAATAACTGCATTCTTATAAAGAGTGTTTAATATAATGCCAGGGGATTTCACGTCTGGCAACCAGGGCACCCCTTTGGTTTCAGATAGTACATGCACAGGTGAGTCTAAAAAGCCCAGGACACCCATTTTCACAGCCCTCCAGCGGCTACGGTGGCTCTTTTACCAGAAGGAGCTAAAAGGTAAAGGTACCCCTGCCCGTACGGGCCAGTCTTGACAGACTCTAGGGTTGTGCACTCATCTCACTCTATAGGCCGGGAGCCAGCGCTGTCCGCAGACACTTCTGGGTCACGTGGCCAGCGTGACAAGCTGCATCTGGCGAGCCAGCGCAGCACACAGAACACCGTTTACCTTCCCGCTGGTAAGCGGTCCCTATTTATCTACTTGCACCCGGAGGTGCTTTCGAAATGCTAGGTTGGCAGGTGCTGGGACCGAACGATGGGAGCGCACCCCGCCGCGGGGATTCGAACTGCCGACCATGCGATTGGCAAGTCCTAGGCACTGAGGTTTTACCCACAGCGCCACCCACCACCAGAAGGAAATTAATGCTAAATGCATGACTTCTGGTAAATGAGCTGCCATAGCTGCTAGAGGGTCAAGGAAATTGAGTCTCATGCTTTTTAGACAAATATACCCGTGTACTGGGACGCAGGTGATCAGAAGGTTGGCGGTTCGAATCCCCGCGACAGGGTGAGCTCCCATTGCTCGGCCCCTGCTCCTGCCAACCTAGCAGTTCGAAAGCATGTCAAAGTGCAAGTAGATAAATAGGTACCACTCCGGCGGGAAGGTAAACGGCGTTTCCGTGGGCTGCTCTGGTTTGCCAGAAGCGGCTTAGTCATGCTGGCCACGTGACCTGGAAGCTGTACGCCGGCTCCCTCGGCCAATAAAGTGAGATGAGCGCCGCAACCCCAAAGTCAGCCACGACTGGACCTAAAGGTCAGGGGTCCCTTTACCTTTACTTTTACCCATGTACTATCTGCAACCAAAGAGGTGCATTAATTGCCACATGTTCATTCCCCCCCAACTCTCCCCCCCCACTAGGGAGCTTGTGGTGTGGGCAAATAGTCTGCCCCACTCGTGACCTTTCCACCCCCCACATCGGCCGGGGGTTGCAGGGTCTCCAGGAATGGCGCTGCCTTTTCCTCTGTGGGGAAATAGTGCTGGCACCAAAAGACAGATGGAAGCACCTGAAACCTGACACCAGGTGAGGTTGAGAGGCCATGGTGTTGGGAAGTCCCAGAAAACATCCCTCCCCAACCACAGACCCGCTTCACTAAAATGTGATGTTTTCTCTCTCCTTTCAGCATTGCAGGGAACCTGGCGCTGCTCCCCTTCGTCTCGCAGGAGCCCTTGCACGGCCAAGGAACCGGGAGGAATCCAGTTCAGGTCCCCTTTCAGTTGTGTTTATCAAATGCGCACCTTCCAAAACAATGCAAAGCACAGCTGCTTTTGAAAACTCGAAACGGAAGCTGGGTTTCCGGCGAGTCAACCACGACTGGACTCGTTACAACAACAGCTTTTAAAAAGTGAAAACTGAAGGATTTCTTCAACGGAGACCGTACTCGATAGAAAAACTGCGTTTACAGAGAAAACCGAAGGATTTCGTCGAGACACAGAAAAGAACACTATATGTATTTTGCCTCCATCATTTTGGTCAGCGGCTCTTGTACTTGTCTCTGATCCATCCTCTTTGACCTGCAGTGTTATTGTTTTATGTTGCTCTGATCTTCTCTCTTTTTATAATAATATCTGATACAGCACATAATGGGATCCCAGCAGAATCTTGCAATGGGAAGTCGGAGGGTGCCTGGCTGCTAGGAACAAGGGGAGGCAAGGTCTCCCCCCAGATGCCAGCACCCCAACCCCCCTTCTCACCCTAACCCCCATCCTAATCCCCACTCTAAACTTAGCCCTAGTCCTAACTGTAATCCTAAAAAGTTCCCATTCTTCCTTGAAGTAACAGTTGTCTTTATCATGTAGTTTGTATGTCAATTTAGACAACTCTGCATAGCTCATCCATTTTTCTTGCCACTGGTCTTTCGTTGGGATTTCCTCATTCTTCCATCCTTCAGCAAATCTCTATATCTAGACCAATTCCCCTTTTTGCCAGGCAGTTTGAGTAACGAAGCTTCAGTTGGAGATAACCACCAGGGTGTTTTTTCTCCTATTAGATCCTTCTATCTCTCCCACACCCTCATTAGTGATCTCCTGCGTATATGATTGTAAAGTCCTTTGTGCACTTCCCCTTTCCCGTACCATAAGTATGCATGCCATCCAAATCTGGTATCGTGACCGTCCAAATCTAATGCTTCTTCCTTTCCCAGTTTTATCCAGTCCCTAATCCACACTAATCTAACTCTATACCTAAACCTAGCCCTAAACCTACACGCATTCTAAGGCAAGGAAATCCTAATGGCACACTTCAGCATTCCCTTTGAGAACAGAAAAACGGAAAATTATCAGACAGGTTGATGGAAGTCTAAATGAAAATAGGACAGGTGATGAGAAGTTGATGTTTTATTGTGTATTTATGTTTATTGGAAAATTAATAAAAAAATATAATAAAAAGAGAACAGAAAAACAGCCCAAGGAAGCCAAGAAGATGAGCTCTGCAGGTTTGGGACGCAATTAAACAAGCAAAGATAGGAAAACCACCAGGACCCCGTGGCCTAACAGCAGAATATTATAAAAATTAAAGGAGTTTGAAGAAGTTAGAGAAAAGGTTACAGACTGGTTTCAATATTTTCAGCTAAATGAAACTTTTAAAAGTGACAAAAAGAAAGGATTTAGTCATGAAGCATCAAGATTTCAGAGAGAGATATTAGAAGATAATACTAAATTATTGTCAAAAAAACAGGTCAAATCTGTTATGATAAAATGGGCAAAAGATGTGGGACACAATATCAGCCTGCCGGGGCCCGGTCTGAAACTCAGGTGAAAGTGGGGGCACAAAAAAATCTCTCCCTCCCACAACCACCTGGCAAGCGCCCTTACAAATGATAGACTGGAAAGGAATTGGAAGACAGATCTGAAATCTATAGCATGTACTTTATTGAAATAAAATTACATGAAAAGGATGTGCCGGTGGTACTTACTTAAATAAAATAAGATAAAATAAAATGAATAATAAAATAAAATAAATATGAATATAATAAAACGTTAGTTGATTAATCTATTGCTAAAAGCTTAAAGGCTGAAGGAAAACATGAAAAGCAGCAGCTGTTGTTCTTAAAGGGCTTGTTTCACCCTTAAAACACACACTTACAATCTTCTAAAACAAGTTATACATTATTCTATGAAACAGATCGTTTTAGTTTATTTTTTGGAGGGAGGCAGAGGAATTGGCACATGATGTCAGGGTTTGTAAAACAATAACAACCCTCGGACCCTTGTCGGCATAAAAGAGTCCGCGAGAAAAGTATCCTTGCAGAGTCCTTTCTGCTTTTCTTCTTAAAAGCCTTTCTGCAAAAGCGACTGGCCAACTGTACACACATCCACACTACCAGCTTTCACTAACCAACCAACCAACCCAACACCAAACTAACATTTCTCACTCTATATATACTACCCGGTTCAGGCGGCTTTTAAAGCATTAAAGAAAGAGCGGCCAACTTTTAGCCATGACACACGAAGCCACAGAAATTTAGACCAGCGCCTGCTCTTCCAAACAGGATTTCTTAGGTTTGCTGGTTTTCATGTACTGTAAATGCCAGAACAGAAAGGATTGTTTTCTGAAGCAGCGCTACAGTGACACCCAGTGGCCACTTGGGGTTATTCCACGCCTACCACTTACAAGAACAGGGATATGGGAAAACTTGAAAACTCAAAACGGAAGCTGGGTTTCCGGTGAGTCCACGACGATGTACTCGTTACAACAACAGCCTTTAAAAATTGAAAACTGAAGGATTATTTCAACGGAGACCGTACTCGATAGGAATGCCACGTTTACAGTGAAAACCGAAGGATTTATTCAAGACGCATTGTGCCTCCGTGCTTTTGACCCGCAATGTTAAATAAAATGAATAATAAAATAAATAAAATGAATATAATAAAACTTTTGTTGATTAATCTATTGCTAAAAGCTTAAAGAAAACATGAAAAATAGCTGCTGTTGTTTTTAAAGGGTTTGTTTCACCAATAAAACACACACTTACAATTTCTCAAAAACAGGTTATACATTATTCTATGAAACAGGTCATTTTAGTTTATTTTTTGGGGGGGAGGCAGGGGAATTGGCCCAGGAAGCCACAGAAATTAAGACCAGCACCTGCTCTTCAAAACAGCATTTCTTGACCAAATAATTCTCTTGGTTTTCATGTAAATGCCAGAACAAGGAGGATTGTTTTCTGAAGCAGCGCTACAGTGACACCCAGTGGCCACTTGGGGTTATTCCACGCCTACCACTTACAAGAACAGGGATATGGGAAAAGTTGAAAACTAAAAAAGGAAGCTCGTTACAACCACCGCCTTTAAAAAGTGAAAACTGAAGGATTTTTTCAACAGAGACCGTACTCGATAGAAAAGCCACGTTTACAGTGAAAACCGAAGGATTTATTCAAGACTCAGACAATAACACCATATTGTGCCTCCGTCATTTTGGTCAGCAGCTCTTGTACTTGTCTCTGATCCATCCTCTTTGACCCGCAATGGTATTGTTTGATGTTGCTCTGATGTTCTCTGTTATTATAATAATAATATCTGATACAGAACATAATGGGAGTTCAGCGGAACCTTGCAATGGGAAGTTGGAGCGGGCCTGGCTGCCAGGAACAAGGAGAGGAGGCAAGGTCTCCCCCCCAGATGCCAGAACCCCAACCCCTCTCACCCCAACCCTAACCCCACCCTAAATTTAGCCCTAGCCATAGCCCAAAGTGTAACCCTAACTTTAAAGTTAAACTTGAATCTAACTCTAACCCTAAACCTACACACATTCTAAGGCAAGGAAATCCTAATGGCAGACTTCAGCATTCCCTTTGAGAACAGAAAAACAGCCCAAGGAAGCCAAGAAGATAAGCTCTGCAGGTTTTGGACGCAATTAAACAAGCAAAGGTAGGAAAATCACCAGGACCCCGTGGCCTAACAGCAGAATATTATAAAAATTAAAGGAGTTTGAAGAAGTTAGAGAAAAGGTTACAGACTGGCTACAATATTTTCAGCTAAATGAAACTTTAAAAAGTGACAAAAAGAAAATATTTAGTCATGAAGCATCAAGATTTCAAAGAGATATATGAGAAGATGATACTAAATTATTGTCAAAAATGTATAATCACCTCCTGGAATGGGACACCAAAGAGGAACAGGTCAAATCTGTTATGATAAAATGGGCAAAAGATGTGGGACACAATGTCAGCCTGCCAGGATTCGCTCTGAAACTCAGGTGAAAGTGGGGGCACAAAAAAATCTCTCCCTCCCACAACCACCTGGCAAACCCCATTACAAATGATAGACTGGGAAAGGCTTTGGAAGGCAGATGTGAAATTTACAGCATGTACTTTATTGAAATAAAATTACATGAAAAGGATGTGCCGGTGGTACTTACTTAAGTAAAATAAAATAAAATAAAATAAAATGAATAATAAAATAAAATGAATAAAATGAATATAATAAAATGTTAGTTGATTAATCTACTGCTAAAAGCTTAAAGGCTTAAAGAAAACATGAAAAACAGCAGCTGTTGTTTTGAAAGGGTTTGTTTCACCCTTAAAACACACGCTTACAATTTTCTAAAACAAGTTATACATTATTCTATGAAACAGGTCATTTTAGTTTATTTTGAGGGAGGCAGAGGAATTGGCACAGGAAGCCACAGAAATTAGGACCAGCATCTCCTCTTCCAAACAGCATTTCTTTTGTCCAAATAATTTTATTGGTTTTCATGTAAATACCAAAACAAGGATTGTTTTCTGAAGCAGCGCTAGAGTGACACCCAGTGGCCATGCGGACCCTTTACAAGAACAGGGACATGGGAAAACAGGAAAACTCAAAACGGAAGCTGGGTTTCCAGTGAGTCAATCACGACCGGACACGTTACA
Source organism: Podarcis vaucheri (assembly GCF_965113315.1). Taxonomy (NCBI): domain Eukaryota; kingdom Metazoa; phylum Chordata; class Lepidosauria; order Squamata; family Lacertidae; genus Podarcis; species Podarcis vaucheri. The sequence goes on from NC_138754.1 coordinate 11,628,344, forward strand.
ACAACCGCCTTTAAAAATTGAAAACTGAAGGATTTCTTCAATGGGGTGGAAACTGAAGGATCTTTTCAACGGAGACCGTACTCAATAGAAAAGCTGCATTTACAGTGAAAACCGAAGGATTTCGGCCACATGGCAAGCCCCATTACAAATGATAGATTGGAAAGGTTTTGGAAGACAGATCTGAAATTTACAGCATGTACTTTATTGAAATAAAATTGCATGGAAATGATGTACCAGGGGTACTTAACCCCGGTTTAATTCGCAAAAATGTACAGAACAAGAACAAAAAATTGTTGGAAATGTAAAGAAACAGAAGGTACTTTTTATCGTATGTGGTGGAAATGTAAGGTGGTAAAAAAACATTGGCAGGATTTTAAGAATTCATGATTGTAGAAATAACTTAGGAAAAGAAATTTTGTAGTAGTAATGATGGTAAACAAAAATAAACAAATGGAGTAAATATACTAGGAAAATAGACAGGAAAAGTTATAAAACAAACTGTGCGATAAAATTAAGACAATAGAAAAAGTGCAATGAGAATGAGTGGAAGTTTCTTTCAGAAGACTTGATTAGAAAAGACAGGATGTCAGTGTCAATCTCTTATTGTTAACTCTTCTTTGCTTTTTATCCTTATTTACAGTATTTCTTTCTTTGATATTTTTGTGTTTAATTTTGCTGTCATTATTTGTAAGGTGTATGTAAGATGATATTTTAAATCAATAAAGATGAATTAAAAAATAAAAAGGGAAAGACTCCCTGCTTGAAACCCTAGTGACCGGCTGCCGGTCAGTGTAGGCAGTATGGAGTTAGGTGGCCTCAATGGTCTGGCTCAGGGTGAAGCAGTTTCCTGTGTTCCTATCCTGCCCCACCCCACGTGGAAAGGATGGGAGCAAAAGGAGGTTGGAGGGGGTGGGCAGGGAAGAGGAAGGAAAAAACACGGAGGAGGCAGACTTGAACACAGAACAAGAAACCCTTTAATGAGAAGGGAGGGGGTCATATCCGTCCAGCCTTCGTCACCCAGCTGCCGGCAGTCCTGGATAAATGGCGTTCGTGTGTTGTAAATACAACTCCTAGAAGCCACAGGTCAGGATCTTCCGCACAGAGCCAAGGGACGGGTTACTTCAGCTAACAAGGCCTGTGGGGAAAAAGCAGGAGGGTGAGATATGAGCCCATCGACCCCAAAGTGCAACTGCAGTGAACTCCCATTGTGGTTTGAACCTGCATGATGTCCAAAAGAAGCACAAGTCACCCGAGGGTGTGGGTGGGCATGCGCTCAGAAACTAGCCTGCCATAAAGTGAAATTCACACCCATTGCTCCACCCACTTTCGCCTCCCACCCCACCCGCTGCAGGCAATGAAGCCCCCAGAAAATTACCCAGAGGGAATGTGGCCCCCCAAGCTGAAATAGGCCCCCCACTTCTGTAGTGGTAAGATAATCCCATCACACGGCCTGGCTATATTTTAACCCTTAGTGATCGTTCAAGCTCCCCCTTCCCCTTTTAAAGTCCCCCCCCCCCAATAATTCAATTATTTTTAAAACAGCAGCTTTTGCAATCCACCATGCTGGGAAAAGTCGGAAACTTACCAAGGTAATCATCCATGAGGGACCCAATAGCAAACTGCGAAATAATTTTTTAAAACATTATTCTTCATTTACTTATAACTCACACTTTCATAAAACTATACCGAGGCGGTATAGAACATATAAGAATAAAATCAACAAAGAGTATCTGTTAAAAATATCAATCAAAATGGAATACACTCTTTCCCTCCTCTTCATGCTCTCCTCACAACAGCCCTGAGAGGTAGGCGAGGCGAGGCTGAGAGGCAGTGACTAGCCCAAGGGGAGCTCCATGGCCCAGTGAGGATTTGAACCCAGGTCCCAGTCCAGCTCTCTAACCGCTACTCCACACTGCCTCTGAGCCAGGAGGGTGGTGGGTGTCCGTGTGTGAACTGCTGTTATTGTTTTGTATTATTGTTTTGTATTGTTACCTGTAAGCTGCTTTCAAAAATCATTTGGTCGAAAAAGTCAGGGTGCAAATAAATACTCTTACAACTCACGATATCGTTTTTGTCCACACGGGTACCCACAATCTTCAGCCTGATCTCATCGTCTTGCTGGATGACAATATCCTGCGATGGGGGGAAAAGAGATAGCGAAGGGCTGTGCTCAATGGCTGGCTGGTGCCCACTGGGGAATGGTAGGGCAGAGGGCAGGGAGCCAGTCAGTAGGTGGCGCCAAAGCCAACAAATGCTAGTTTTGCTCCCATCCTCAACAGAGAGACTGTGGAGGAGGAAGATGGTAGGCAAAGCCACTCTCTGAACTGGTTCGAAGGAGAGGATGACTTACCTCATCTACAGTTTTGTAGCACGGAGGATTGGAGTTGGGGTCAAACTCCATTTCAGAGGGAATGGACTGCAAAGAGAATTAAGAGGGGATATGAGCAGCTGAAGGGGAGGCGAAAGGGAAGGTGGGATGATAGTTCTGTGGTAGAGGATGGACAGCATTCTCTGACACCTTCACAGCCCTTCTGGAAGCCGCTGAGACATTGCCCCTCATCCCCCCGCCAAGCCTAGGGCACTTACATGTCGCGAAATGAAGCAAGACATGGGCCCAATTTCAGTGAAGAGTCCGACCTGGTGAGAGAACAACAAAGAACATCATTTTCAGGCAACCCCCATCTTGAAAGTATGTCGGCATTCGCACAAGGAACGGCAGGCCAGGACTTTGGGACAGACGTTGGCAAAGCGAGTCAGAGGGACCCTCCAGTGCAAAAGGACTTCTTCTTAACCAGCATGGCTTCCCCCCAAAGAATCCTGGGAGTTGTGGTTTGTCAAGGGTGCAGAGAGTTGTTAGGCGGCCATTTTCCCCTCACAGATACAGTTCCCAGAATTCTCTGGGAATGAGGATTGATAATAATAATAATAATAATAATAATAATAATAATAATAATAATAATAATGTGATGGCTGGGATTCGGACTCAGAGGCTCAACCTGAGGAATCCCAGCCTGCACACGATTCCCCACCTCCAGAACCAGCTGAGCCGGGGCTGGGGCATGAGCCTGAAGGGTCCTCACCTGTGCTGGATCCTCAGGTGCAGGCACCAGCTGAGTCCGCTCTGGCTCCTGAGGTGATGGAGGACCCATTGCCTGCAGGTGCTCCACTCTCAGCCCTGTCAGAGGAAACTGAGGTTGCCTCTGGGTCCGGTAACCCTCCAGCCTCTCCTGAGCTGCAGAGGCTCAGGGCAGAGAGGCGGAGGGAACTAAGTTCCCGCAGGAGGAGTGCTCGCCTCCAGGCCAGGAGAGGCGAGTCACCTGTGGACCGGGGCCGCCCTTTGCCTCGGGGCAGATAAAAGCCAGCCAGCCCCAGTCCCAGGTTGCGGGAGCAACATTGTTGGTAGCCTGTTCCTGCTTGAACCCTGTCCTGTTCTTCTGCCAGAGTTCCTGACCTCACCTGACTCCCTGTCTTGGACCCTGCTTCAGCCTTGACGGACAGCCTCCATACCGCACCCTCGACCTCGGACTGGACTCGGACCTCGCTGCACGGTTAACCCTCGGGACCAGCACAAATTATTATTATTATCAATGATTGCTAAACTACTCTGGGAACTCTGTGAGGATAATAAAGGCCTCCTAAAAACTCTCAGCTCTCAGCACCTTTAACAAATTCCATTTCCCAGGTACCTGTGGGGAAAGCCACGACTGTATAAAGTGGTGCTATAGCGCTTTAAATGTATGGTGCGGATGTTGCCCAAGACATTTCACCTCACCTTGTTCACCTGAGTCACAACAGCATCCACCACTTCGCCCTTGAAAGGCCGGAAGACGATGGCCTTGTACTTGACCGGGTAAAGGACAAAGCCGCGCCCAGGCTGAATCACACCCGCCCCAATGTTGTCAATGGTAGTGACAGCGATTACAAAACCATATCTGGGTAGGAGGAGAAATAATTAACAATCATTTTATTATTTATATGCCACCCACCTGACTGGGCTTCCCCAACCACTCTGGGCAGCTCCCAACAGAATATTAAAAATATGATAAAACATTAAAACTTCCCAATACAGGGCTGCCTTCAGATGTCCTCTAAAAGTCAAATAGTTGTTTATTCCCTTGACATCTGATGGGAGGGCGTTCCATAGGGCAGGTGCCACTACCGAAAAGGCCCGCTGCCTGGTTCCCTGTAACTTCCACTTCTCGCAGTGAGGGAACCGCCAGAAGGCCCTCAGAGCTGGACCTCAGTGCTAAGTGATGGGGGTGGAGTAAGTAAGTTAACTTTTTCCATCCCTTTGCTTTTAGGCATCTGATTTATTTATTTTTAAAGCTGTTGGTCACAGTTGCACAAGTTAATCCTGGCTCAGGCTGCTGCTATTATTATTAACAATAACAATAATATTTATACCCCACCCAACAGAATATTAAAAACACGATAAAAGGTCAAACATTAAAAACTTTCCTAAACGGGGTTGCCTTCATATGTCCTCTAAAAGTCAGATAGTTGTTTATTTCCTTGACGTCTGATGGGAGGGTGTTCCACAGGGCAGGCGCCACCACCGAGAAGGCCCTCGGAGCTGGGCCTCAGTGTCCGGACAGAATGATGGGGGTGGAGATGCTCCTTCAGGTATACTGGGCCAAGGCCGTTTAGGGTTTTAAAGGTGAGCACCAACACTTTGAATTGTGCTTGGAAAAGCACTGGGAGCCTATGATGATCCTTTAGGACCAGTGTTATATGGTCCCAGTGGCCATTCCCAGTCGCTAGTCTAGCGGCCGCATTCTGGATTAGTTATAGTTTCCGAGTACCTTCAAAGGTAGCCCGGTGTAGAGCGCATTACAGAAATCCAGTCCTGCTTCTCAGGGGGCAGTGGTGCAATAATGTGGGGTTGTGGGGGGGGGGGTCAAAGACCCATTACTATTTCTGGAGCAGAGTCCTCGTCTCCAGAACCTTACAACTGCCAAAATGCTCGCCCACTGACTTATGAACCTTCACCTAAAAACGAAGTAAGATATCAGTCCTCATTGTTCCACATAAAGATCTGATTTAAGCTAGATTTTTGGAGGGAAAACCAGGGGTGACACTGGTTTAAATGTGCAGTGCTTTATTGGCGCTCATCTAGGCCATTGCTGATCTACACCGTCAAGCATCATGGGGAAAGAGGATCCCAATCTGCTCTTTCACTTACTTGCCCGTGCAGGTCCCCTCCACCTCGGTAAAGAGCTTCTGCTTAACAGTGTTGAGAAGGTTGGGCCCAAAGTAACGAGGGTGCAGCAGGATTTCGTGTTCCAATGAGATCTGTAGGCAAAACAGGTGTGGAGCAGCGGAGACATTAGTGCAGAGGTCCCCAAACTAAGGCCCATGGGCAGGATAAGGCCCAAGGGACTCGTTTATCCGGCCCATGGCGACCCCTGCCGCCCGCTGCCGCCGCCCTCTCTTACCGGCACTGCACTGCAGGGTTGGAGGAGCACCGGAAATAGCTTGTGTGCATGCGCAAGTGTTGTGCACATGTGCAATCGTTATTTCCGGTGCACATCCGGGTCAGAGGCCCGTGCACATGCGCGCAAGCTATTTCCGATGCTCCTCCGACCCGGAAATGCGCCGGAAATAGCGTGTGCACACGCGTATGGGCACGCGCTCCCTTCACGCGATTGGTACTGGAGACACCGGCCCAAGGCACGATATGTTTGCTGACCCCTGCATTAGTGCAACAGCCACTAAGCAGATATAAACATTAGATCTTATTCCCACTGCACTGTGACAGCTGGTCTACACAGCCAAAGGAAGGCAAGTGGAGGGAGAAGGCCCTGTTGCAGAATGGGGACTCATTGCAGCACCTAGTCACAAGCTTAATTCCAGAAACACACTTGGCTACTTTTTAAAAAGCACCAACTTACTACTGGGACGGGAGTGGCGCTGTGCGTTAAACCACAGAGCCTAGGACTTGCCGATCAGAAGGTCGGCAGTTCGAATCCCCGCAACGGGGTGAGCTCCCGTTGCTCGGTCCCTGCTCCTGCCAACCTAGCAGTTTCAAAGCACATCAAAGTGCAAGTAGATAAATAGGTACCGCTCCGGCAGGAAGGTAAATGGCGTTTCCGTGCGCTGCTCTGGTTTGCCAGAAGCAGCCTAATCATGCTGGCCACATGACCCGGAAGCTGTACGCCGGCTCCCTCGGCCAATAAAGTGAGATGAGCGCCACAACCCCAGAGTCGGCCACGAATGGACCTAATGGCCAGGGGTCCCTTTACCTTTACCTTACTACTGATTGGCTGCCTGTTATGTCCCAGTTTTCATATCCCAGAGGCTCACGGTGCTGCACATGGTTCTCCCCCTCATTTAATCCCCGCAACAGCCCTGCTGCAAAGTAGGCAGAGAAACAATGGTTGGCCCAAGGTCACACGGTGAGTGTCATGGCTGAGCGGGGAGATTCGAACCCAGGTCTCCCAGGTCCAACAATTAACCACTGCACTACACTGGCTTCTCAAGGAAGCTCCATCACCTGGTGATGCCAAGGGGCTGAGCATGGGCGCTTCTGCATGCAATGCTCTGAGCTGTGACCCTTCCCCAGTATTTTCAATGAGGTCTACTAACAGGTAAGCAGGTTTAGGATTGCAGTAGAGAACTGCTGGGCCACCCAAAGATCTGACTCTAGCCCAGCATCCAGATGTCAACAGGGAACCAGCCAGATGCAACTGCCACCTGATGTGTGTCCACAGCAACTGCTTCAGAGGTATAATGTCTGTGGACAAGGGAGACTCCATTTGCCATCATAGTCAATAGAGTGACAGAGCCGTTTCTGATGGTCCAGGATGATATGAGAGCTAGAGTGGTGTTGTGGTTAGACTGGCGGATCACTACCTGGGAGACCAGGGGTTAAATCCCTACTTGGCCACGGACCTCATTGCTTCTCAGCCTAAGGGAATTAAATGAGATGGGGGAGAGTCACGTATGCCACCTTGTTCTGCAGGGAAAATAATAATAATAATAATAATACCTCACCCATCTGGCTGTGTCTTCCCAGCCACTCTGGGTGGCTCCCAACATAATAATAATAATAAGCGATAAAACATCAAACATTAAAAACTTCTCTAAACAGGGCTGCCTTCAGATGTCTTCTAAAGGTTGTTTATTTTCTTGACATCTGTAGTGAGGGAACCACCAGAAGGCCCTTAGAGCTGGACCTCAGTGTCCGGGCTGAACGATGGGGGTCGGATATAACTGCAATAAATAAATAAAATCCTATACATTTTCAAAAAACAAAAAAAACCCCACTGTCACAAAACAGTGCTGGGCTGCTCTGGGGTCGTCAAGGTTCTGTTCAGGGCAGACTTGCTGAAATCCGGGAACAAGACTCAGTGGCGTAGCGTGGGGGGTGCGGGGGGGCCGGCCGCACCGGGCGCAACATCTGGGGGTTAGGGTGCGCAAATCCACGGGTTAGGGGGCGCAAATCCACGGGTTAGGGGGCGCAAATTACTTGCCTTGCCCCGGGTGCTGACAACCCACGCTACGCCACTGACAAGACTAGGTTAGGGCCATTCATTTCAACAGGTCTACCCTAAGTAGAACTCGGCTGCATAGCACCTGCAAGTAGCAGCGCTGCGTTTGATCTCCCTTGTCCACGATCTCCTCCTCTTCCAACTGGGTGCCACCGACATTTGAGAGAACTCCTCAGATTGCAGCAGAAACGTAGAATCCTAAAAGTGGAAAGCGGGAAAGGGACTACGGGGGTCATCTAGTCCAACCCCCTGCGATGCAGGAATCTTTTGCCCAAGTGGGGCTCGAACCTACAACCCTGAGATTAAGAGTCTCCTGCTCTACCGACTGAGTTATTCCAAGACTACATGACGACGGAAGGGCCAGAATACCACCTTGACGTTGCACATCATTCATTTGCCCCCCCCCCCGCGACCACATCTTTCACGTCCCACGTGGGGTGCCTGGGTACCACTCGAGCAGCAAAGGAGCTAAAACCTCAGACTCCCCAGTAATAAAAAAAAATACTCACATGGTAAAACATCCTGGTGCCTGCCTGCGCACGCGAGCGCCCCGTCCGCACCTCTCTTTTCTTTTCGAGACCGGAAGGAACGCAGAGGCACCGCGCGTTCTAAATGTTGCAAGGCAGCCTCGTCCTGATTGGCTGCGCGGCGATAGGATTCCATTGCCGCCTAACGAAGCAAACAGGAAGCTGCCGGGACAGAGGAAGGGAACGTTGCTCATCTGCGCGTGCGCCTCAGCGGTCGATGCCAGTGCCTATAGTGTCATGGCGGGTGCACAGGGCTCTCTCATAGTGGGATGTGTATAGGTGTACGGGAGGGGGGGGCGGCGGCGGCTCTTTCCATAGACGTTTGCTAGACATTACAACATAAGAAGGGTCTTACAGCTGGATCAGGCCAGTGGGCCAGCTAGCCTGGTATTCAGAGACATATGCTGCCTCTGACCCTGGAGGGAGAACACAGCCAGTACTGTATGGTTAGTAGCCACTCACAGTCCCCATCATCTCTTGCCTTGGGGTGGCGGGCTATGGCTCAGCGACAGAGCACCTGCTTTTCATGCAGAGGGTCCCAGCTTCAAATCCTGACATCTCTATGTAGGGCTAGGAGAGATTCCTTGTCTGAAACCCTGGAAGGCTGCTGCCAGTCAGTGCTTGTAACACTGAACACCTAGATGGACCAGTCATCTGACTCAGCAGCGTCCTATGAGAGCTACCTGTAATTTCCTTGTGCTTTGAGGGAGGCTCTCTGCACGTCACCAGAAGCTGTGTATTTAAGTTTGGTTTTTTTAATGGATTGCTTTTAACTTGCAGGAAACAATGAGCAACAAACTGGTTTTAGCAGCTGCTTTTACTCACTTTTTATTTTGTGTGTGTGCTTTTATTTGTCATAGAATTGTAGAATCGGAAAGGACCATGAGGGTCATATAATCCAACCCCTTGCAATGAAATAATATTTTGCCCAACATGGGGCAAAACCCTGAGATTTAGAGTGTCTTGCTCTACTGACTAAGCTATGTCATCATACTGTTGTTTTCATATTATTGCTGTTCATTATTACATCTATATTCTGCTTTTCCTCCAAGAAGCTCAAGACAGCATAGATGCTTTCCTCCTCTCCCTGTTCTATCCTCACAACAACCCTGTGAGGTATTTCAAACCCAGAGATTATTACCATCTGGAAATACTCTTTTCTCCATATGTCTGAAACTCCCCAAATGCCCATGAGATACCTCCTGTATTATTAATAATAATAATAATAATAATAATAATAATAATAATAATACAATTTATTACCCGCCCTTCATCGTACCATCCCAGGACAGGTCAGAACAATTTAAAACAAAATGTTAAACACAGTTTAAAACAAACTGCAATCCTACAAGAATAGGGTGGGTCTTAGCAATATACATCTCAGCTGGCAAAAGACCAAAGCACTTCCTTCAAATTCCTCCTCAAAACCCACCTTTTTTATGAAGCTTTAGCACAATCCCCTAAACGCCCCGTGCCCTGTTGTTATACCACCTTCTGTCAGCAAATCAGAATGTCTAGCCTCCTTGCAAATGCATCAGGATGAATGTTCAATAAACAGGTCACTGCAATTTATTTATTACATTTGTACCCTGCCCTTCCTCCCAAAGGAGTCCGGGGCAGCAGGTACAGTATCAGAAACTCTGGTTCTCCAGACGTTGCTAGACTACAGCTCCCATCATCTCTGGCCATTGGCCACGCTTGCTGGGGCTGATGGGAGCTGTAGTTCAGCAATGCCTGGAGGGCCCAAATGTTCTCCACACCCAGCATACTGCTTCCCTATTTATTCCTGCCTCCACTTCCGTCCCTTACCTCTGCCTCACATATTATGCTGTAAGTTCCTCAGGGCAGAGACCTGCCTTCTTGTACTCCATAAAGAACCAGAAGCATGGCTTGCACTCTTTAGATTATATTGAGAATTTAAAAACTGGTTGGGTGTGCAGTCAGTGAAAAGACACAAACAAAATTTGACTTCTTTATTAAAAACACTTGTAATATCAAAAATAAATTCTGCTAAGAATGCAACTCCAGCCCCAACCCAACCCAACCCCAAGCATTTCCCTGTCCCCAAAGAGGGTGAACTGTCTCACTCACTGCTTAAAGCTCATATACATTTAGGCTGCAATTCCACAGCAATTTTCATGGGAGTTCTATTGAACTCAGTGGGACTTACTTCTGAGTAGACATACACAAGATTGCAGCTTAAGGCACATAACTCCCCGACTCAAACATGCTCCCTGAGTTAATTTCCCCCCAAAATAAACCTACCTGAGGACCCTTTCCCTGTCATACTGATTTCTAATTTCCAGCTGATTTCCCTGCCTCATCATTTATTTCCAGCTGATATCTGACTTCTGGCTGATTTACCCATTTTCTGATTTTTAGTTGATTTCCCTGCATCGATTCCCTGCTGATCCTCTTGCCTTATAGGGGATATACAACGTAAAAAAAGCAACATCATCATCCCTTTAGCAAACCTGTACATAGCTGCACTGCTAAGATATATCTTTAAAAGATGCACACACATACATATACACACAGCCATGCCCCTAGAATAAAAACACCTGCGGGAATCATCTTACTTGAGTCCCAGCAGCCCCCTCCCTTCAGAGCTTATCTACACCCATTTCAAATGCTCCAGTACATTCCAGGGTACTCTCACACCGCTTTAACAGGCATGCCTCCCGCAAAGAATCTTGGGAAGTGTAGTTCATAAAGTGTTCTAAGAGCTGATAAGCGAAACCTAATAAACCACAATTTCCAGGATTCTGTGGGGGAAGCCATGACTAAGAAAATGCTTTAAGACCAGGCATAGGCAAACTCAGCCCCCCAGATGTTTTGGGACTACAACTCCCATCACCCCTAGCTAACAGGACTAGTGGTCAGGGATGATGGAAATTGTAGTCCCAAAACATCTGGAGGGCCGAGTTTGCCTACGCCTGCTTTAGATGGAGGGTACAGATGTGACCTTGTTCAGGTCAAGCAGCAAGGGGAGAGCGAGGCAGAAGGCAGTGCCATTCTCTGCCAACTGGGCAACTGGAAAACTTTGGCAAGCTAGCAAGCAAACGAAAAGAAATATTGGAATGTAAACATCCGTCTCTGTAAAGCCAGGCTGGTGGGGCAGCATTACACGTTGCCTTCTCGGGGCCACGGGCCAGTGGTGAATGGAAGGGGGCTGTAAAAAAAGTGGTTGGAGAGACGGATGTGGCTCTTAGCTTTGTCCACAGCGGCGGCTGGTGCCCATTGGGACTGGGGAGGTGGAAGGCAAAGGAGCCCAACAGTGAAGCCTGACCAATGTCACAGCTTGAACCCACCATTCCAGTTTAGTCACATCCTCGTCTTCCTCCCTGCTGAATTCTACAACACTGAGGCTACACAGGAGGAAGATGATAGGCAGGGCTGTTCCCTGGACTGGCTGTAAGTAAGAAGGCAGGCAGGCAGGTCAGGGCAAGTTGAGGTTGCCCCATTTGCCCTAGTGGGCCAGCCTCTGATATTTGTACTGTATTTTTCGCTCCATAAGATGCACCCGACGATAAGACGCACCTAGTTTTTAGACGGGGAATGCAAGAAGAAAAATATTATTTAAAGGGAGCACTGAGCAGAGCCTATATGACTTCTGGGATAGCTGCGCAGCCTCTTCAGGGCAGCTAAGCCAAAAGCTAGAACAGTGAGAGGGAGCGCAGCGATCCCTCTCGCTGTTCTGGCTTCTGGGATGGTTGCGCAGCCTGCATTCGCTCCATAAGACGCACACACATTTCCCCTTACTTTTTAGGAGGGAAAAGGTGCGTCTTATAGAGCGAAAAATACGGTAACTAGGCTGTGTTCCAGGCACATGCCTCTCCATCCTCCACCCAGGCCAGCAAGATGCATTATCACCGTGGAGCCACAATTCCTGGGGGAAAGGCCTGAGAGCAGGGAGGCCAGGGAGGGAATGCCACCTGGGGAGTGGATGTCCAGACGGTTGCTTTTGGCCCCCAGGACCAAGATCCCCCCATTCCTCCTGTAAAGCAAGGGTGGCCAACTGGTGGCCCTCCAGGTTTTGCTGGACTCCAACTCCCATTGGTCAGGGATGATGGGTGGTGAAGTCCATCAATATGGGAGGTGGGCAACTGCAGGCTCCCCCATCCTTGGTGTAAACAGGGAGCTGGGCGGCAGCTACAACCCCCTTCCTGCCCTACTCCTCCCACCCTAAGTTCACATTTCTGCTGTTAGCTGCAGCTCGTCCCACCCTACAGTGGGCAAGTGAGGAACCTGTCGAGATGTTACTGGACTCCAACTCCCATCATCCCTTGCAGTGAGTTGGGTGTGCTGAGGCTGATGGGAGATAAGCAACATATGGAAGGCTGCAGGTTCCCTAGGCATGCGCAAGAGCGCTCCAGCTCTGGTGGCCCAGCAGCTGTAGCTGTTCCTCACTTGCGCCAACAGAATGAGCGGCTGCTTAGGAGTTTCAGAAGCAGCCGCTCTGGGTCGGACTGATGACCCAAAGAGTCCAACTTCCTTTCCCCCCACCCCCAACAACGCCTGCTGGCCAGATTCCTCCGGGACGCAAGCGCAGGAGCAGGGGCACCAAGGCAAGAGCTTCTAAACTGCAGGATGTTGAAAGGAGTGCTTCCAGGTCAAGGGGTCAGAGCGAGGCTGAGCCCTGAACCTGTTTCCAGGCAGGGAGTGGAGTGGGTCACCCTCCGCCCTCACTTCCTCGAACATTCCCAGTGTTTGCTGAGCGGCTGAACGTAGGGAGAGTCCCAGTCCCGGATAAACACTTTCTCCAGCTGCTGGCGCAGGGTTTGTCCCGGAGTTCCTGCAGAGGCCTCACTCTGGTTGACGACCAGACCCACGCCTGCAGTGCGGGTGAAGTAATCTTCAGACCAGTTGGAGGTACCTGGCAAAGAGGGAAACACACACACAGACACACACACACACACAAATGCACAGCAGATTAGGGACTTCCTGGGCGCTTGGGTGGCTGAAAAATCTGAAGGGGAGGAAGCAGGCTAAGAGGTGGCTTTGGGGACATTCGTGGGCTGGGTCAAGTTGCCTTTGGCTGATTGACATCCAATGTCCTTTTGAAATGTATTAGGGGGGCATGATTATTGTTTTTTTGTGTTTTTGTTTTTATTATGTATTTTGTGATTTTATATTGTGATTTTATGTTGTAACCACCCTGAGACCTGCGGGTATAGGGAGGTATACAAATTTAATAAACAACAATAATAGTAATGATTGGAGGCCCTTGGGAAGAAGTAACTAATAAATCTAATTCATAATAACTGTGGACATTGGGGTCCACAGGTCTGAGCTTCCACAGCCTTGAAGTACAGCAACAGTTTGCCACCATGGGCATCTTTAAACTCTCTGACCAGGAAGGGGACCTTCTAAAACTGCCCCTTTGACTTCCTCCTACTCAGGGAAGCAGAGAAGGGCAAAAGACAGGAAAGGATGGGAGTCCAGAGAGGCAGAACAGCAGAGCAAGGTGAGCAACCCGGTTTATGCCACAGAAGGAGGATCAAACTTCACATTATGCCAAATGCATCTTTGAATTTTGTGGCGCTAAGGTGAGATTCTCCAGCCCCTCCCTGCCCTGCCCCCAAAGCAAAATAGATACAGTGGTATCTCAGTTCTCAAACATAATCCATTCTGGAAGACTGTCTGAGTTCTGAAATGTTCTAAAACCGAGGCGCAAAGGGCGGTCTGCAAATTTCATTGAGAAAATTGAGAAACACACAGTGGAAGCCGTTCAACTTCCGAGGCACGTTCGAAAATGGAAGCATTTACTTCTGGGTTTTCGCTGTTCGATTTCCGAAATGTTTGTCAACGGAGACGTTTGAAAACCGAGGTACCACTGTGGTAGCTTAGAATCATCACAGCTGGAAGGGACTTCAAAGGACATCTAAGCGGAAGCCCTGGCCGCCCCATCAAGGAACTGTTAGGGACAGAGCCATAAAATGCAGGCAAGGTCTACTTACCAATGTAGGCGATTCTATCGGTCACCATGTACTTGTTGTGATTGACGTGCGCATAAGGGATCGGTGGCTGCTCTCCCTCCGAGGGAACGACAAAGAGTTTCTGAAAGGAGAAAAAAGTTGCCTACTGCTACCACTAGTGGGAGATGCCTCCTCTGGTTCTGCACCCCACTAGGAGCCAGAGGTAAGGCCTGTTCACTTCTTTGCAAACTGGCCTAATTGGGAGGGTCCTGTTTGGTGCATTGAGCCCTCTGAGCCTCTGGATGCTGCTGAACTACAACGCCCATCAGTTCCAGCAAACAAGGCCAATTTGCCAGGAATGATGGGAGTTGTAGTTCAGCAGCATCTGGAGGGCCAAAGGTTCCTCACACCTAGTGTGGAGGTTAGAGCGTTGGGCTAAGCCCAAGAGCAGGGGTAGGCAGACTAAGGCCCGGGGGCCGGATCCAGTCCAATCACCTTCTAAATCCAGCCCATGGACGCAGTGGCGTAGCGTGGGGGGTGCAGGGGGGGGCCGGCCGCACCGGGCGCAACATCTGGGGGTTAGGGTTAGGGGGCGCAAATCCACGGGTAAGGGGGCACAAATTACTTGCCTTGCCCCGGGTGCTGACAACCCACGCTACGCCACTGCATGGACGGTCTGGGAATCAGCGTATTTTTACATGAGTAGAGTGTGTGCTTTTATTTAAAATGCATCTCTGGGTTATTTGTGGGGCATAGGAATTCATTCATCCCCCCCCCCCAAAAAAAATAGTCTGGCCCACCACAAGGTTTGAGGGACAGTGGACCGGCCCCCTGCTGAAAAAGTTTGCTGACCCCTGCCTTAGAGGCTTGAGTTCAAACCTTCACTTGAGGCTTGAGTTCAAACCTTCACAAACCAAGTTCTATGTTCCTATATTTCTGGCACTCCAGATTCTGAATTGGATTCCTGCAGCTTCCTGACCCTGACTAACACCGTTAAGAGAGTGGAGCCCATTGCGGTGTAGTGGTTAGAACAGAATTGCCACAAACAGTCAAGCTGTTGCTGGACTACAACTCCCATCATCTCTAGCTAGCAGGACCAGTGGTCAGGGATGATGGGAACTCTAGTCCAAAAACAGCTGGAAACCCAGCTGTTTGGCAAGCTCTGGGTTAGAGCTTCGGACTAGGACCTTCCCCAGGGCTCCTCCAGGCAACCTTTTTATTGCACGCTAGTTCTCACAGCGGCCGACCAGAGGCCTGCAGGAAGCCCACAGGCAAGATTTGAGCCCAACAGCCACTCTCCCCTCCTGCAGTTCCCAGTCATTGTCATTTGCAAGCTTGCCGGCTCTGACAGTGGAGGAAGCACCTAATGGCGCCAAACAGCTTGCATCCAAGGAGGCCTGTCTGCTTGTTCTCTCTAGTTCCCAGACTCACCACTTCAATGGGGCAATGCAGAGGTTCGTAGCTGAGGACTCTGAGCGAATCCAGGAAGACGAACATGGCGGGATGCGAGTGTTTCCAGCAGCTGATGAGGAGACGCACCTTCACCCGCCTTTCGCAGGCCGCAGTGCGCAGAGCGTCATCAATGACCGGCCAGAACCTGGGAGTGCCAAGCGCAACAGCATTATTATATAGGGAACGGGGAGTCCTTTAGTCCCTGGAAACCCAAAGCTGGTGGTGGCCCTACAAAGCGGCTAAGGCTGCATACGCACCATACATTGAAAGCCCATGATTTCCCCCCCCCAAGAATTCATTGTAAACTATAGTTTACCCCACAGAGAGCTACAATTCCCAGCACCCTTAACAATCCACAGTTCCCAGGATTCTTGGGGGACAGAGAATGGGCTTTAGATGTATGATGTGTGAACACAGTCCTAACGGGCAATTTCCCATGAACATCTGAATTCCAGAGCAGATATATGCCACTCTAAAGCTTAATAATAATAATAATAATAATAATAATAATAATAATAATAATTTATTTATACCCCGCCCATCTGGCTGGGTTTCCCCAGCCACTCTGGACGGCTTCCAACAAAATACTAAAATACAATAAGCTTGTGTCGAGGGCAAGTTCCACTCAGGGTAGACCCATTGAAGGGAATAGGCATGACCAACTTTAGCTTTAGGAAAACAGGAAGATGTCTTATAAGGGGTCAGACAAAACTGGTCCATCTAGCTCAGTATTGTCTACACTGACTGGTAGCAGCTCTGTAGGTTTTCAGGCCGGGGATGCTCCCAGCCTGCCTGGAGATATTATCAACTGGATAGCTCATTTCATTACAGAATGGCGCTGATAATGCCAATGGTGCAGGTTCGATCCCCATATAGGGCAGCTGCGTATTCCTGCATTCCAGGGGGTTGGACTAGATGATCCTCAGGGTCCCTTCCAAGTTGACAGTTCTATGAATCTGTGGCACTGTGCATTAAAAAGCAGATGCTCCATTGCTGAGCTATGACACCTTCCCCTTATGTCTTTTTCACTTATTCGGTTCAGATTTTTATGTGCCTTTTCGGTCCCTTTTCGTCCTACCTCTTTGGTTTGCAGAATGTGCACTGGGGCTCATAGTCCATCACAGCAATGTAGACAAAGTCTTCAGCATCCTCGATGGTGCTCAAAATGGCGGTGAGATCAGAGGTTCTGCCTGAGGAGCAGAGGGCCGGTGGAGAGCTCTGGAACCACAAAATCAGAGAGCTTCGAAGGGGGCAGAAGAGGAGGAGAGGGCAAATCAAGGCGGCTGAGTTTAGTTTCGGAAAAATCAAGTAGCAGAACATGGCAGAAGTGTTAAAATGATACGTGGTGTGAAGAAAATGGATAGGGAGTTGTTCTCGTAATACTCCCGCCTGGTGGTGTGGTGTAATGGTTAGAGTTGTCCGACTAGGACCCGGGAGACTTTGGTTCAAATCTAACCCTCAGCCATGAAGCTCACTGGATTAACTTGGGCCAGTCAGTGCCTCTTGACCTAACTTTACCTCACAGGGAAATTGTGAGGATAAAACCATGCATGCTGCCTCGGGCTCCTTGGTGGAGAGGTGTATAAATGCAATAATATAAGTAATTCTAACCTCTGACTTAACTGTAAAAAGAGGCAGTTGGAGAGGGAAGGTATGGAAGTAATTGGCTTGTGTGGAAGACCAGGAAATTTTGCTTGAGGGAAAAAGCCACCTGGAGGTTTGTGTTAGTTGCAGAGGCTCTCAAGTCTACAGAAACTGCCAACCGCCACCTCTGAGGGCCCTGTATGTAGGTCAGTTTTAATAATAAACCCAGTTCAAGTTCATCCTGTCTCTGACGGCTCCAAGGCTAACGCTACTAGAAGAAGAAGAAGAGTTTGGATTTGATATCCCGCCTTTCACTCCCTTTCAGGAGTCTCAAAGCGGCCAACATTCTCCTTTCCCTTCCTCCCCCACAACAAACACTCTGTGAGGTGAGTGGGCCTGAGAGACTTCAGAGAAGTGTGACTGGCCCAAGGTCAACCAGCAGCTGCATGTGGAGGAGCGGAGACACGAACCCGGTTCACCAGATTACGAGTCTACCGCTCTTAACCACTATACCACACTGGCTACTAGGAAGTTTCAAAGCATTTGGGGATAACTGGAGGCAGAAAAAGAAGAAAGAAATAGAGACACCGCTACTTTGTGGGTGTAGGCCAGTGTCAGGGAACTGCCATCGGAGCTGGAAGCGGAGGGAAGGCTCCAAAGGGATGGCGGAGAGGGTCCCAGTAGGGAGAGAGGGAGCCTGTCTGCTGGGGAAGGAAATCAGCGTAACACCAGTAGAGAAGGGGGGCAGATGGAGGAATCGGGGAGGAGGCTCCAAGACTCCTCGCCGGAGACCAGCGGAGAGAGTACGGGTACTCCGTTGCCCACACCCTCCCTGCGCAGAAGACTTCCGCGCAGGGAGAGTAGGAGGAGACTTGGCGTCAAGGAACTTTTGTGCTGGAAGAAGTTTAAGAAACGCCCACTGACGGATTCTGCCAGCGACTGAGACAGTCACGATGCTGGAGGCTGTTCAGTCAGAAAGGGTTAACCAGGTAACTTAGCCAGGAGTGGCGGGAACTTACGCTCGAGCAACCCCTAAACCCATTACAGCCAGTGAGGCTGAGGGTCCTGGGATCCCCGATAGGCTGGAATGTAGCCTGCTGTGCAAAGGGAAGAGTCACATCTGTCATCCACCCAGTGTGGAAATCCAGCCCGTGGGCCAAAAAATATTCCCCACCCTGCCCCAACTTACAGACAGATACAGATGACCGCCGGTGCCATTCAGCTGCAGCTTCAGGGGATGAGTCAGGCCAGACTTGGCAGCCAGGTCCGCCGGCCACCTGGGTGGAATGGAGGCCCCGTCTTTCCCCAGGATGCGATATATGGCAAAGATTCGGTGTAGGTCCCTAGCTAGGCAGCTGCAGTTGTACAGCACGGCACCCAGCTCTTTAACCTGTAAGATAGAAGGCACCAGGTGAGCAGGACCTTAGGAGATTTGTCTGTCTGTCTAGGCTAAGCCCCAAGGTATGGGGAGACTTGGGCTTAAGGACAAAACACAGCCCCTCTGCCTGGCCCTCAGGGTACACCCCTCACCAGCCCCACATTGCACACCTTGAACATTTTTTATTTTCTCAAGACCTGCACCTGTTTGACAAAAATGCTCTATGAACTGTAGAGCCAGCATCAGCCCTAGAAATCAGGTGGGGCTCTTTGCAGAAACCTGCCCTCTTTAAATCGCCCCCTCTGTGGACTGATGCTCTGAGAAGTCCCAAGCAGCTGAATCCAGCGGCCATTTTAATTACCCACTATGCCCCTGGTACAGTATTGCTCTGGGGCATTGTAGCAATTTAAAATGTTAATCATCGTTGTTATATTTCAATGATTTATGTACTATATGACACCGCAGTCTCTCAAATTAACAAACAATACGACAAAGAACCTGTTAAACTTAACCATAAAGCAGGCACCTTCACTGTGCCCTTTTTGGCACTTGCTAAAATATATTTTCGTTTAGGCAAGCCTATCCAGACAGTTTGGGGACGCGGGTGGCGCTGTGGGTAAAAGCCTCAGCGCCTAGGGCTTGCCGATCGAAAGGTCGGCGGTTCGAATCCCCGCGGCGGGGTGCGCTCCCGCTGCTCGGTCCCAGCGCCTGCCAACCTAGCAGTTCGAAAGCACCCCCGGGTGCAAGTAGATAAATAGGTACCGCTTTATAGCGGGAAGGTAAACGGCGTTCCGTGTGCTGCGCTGGCTCGCCAGATGCAGCTTTGTCACGCTGGCCACGTGACCCGGAAGTGTCTCCGGACAGCGCTGGCCCCCGGCCTATAGATGTGAGATGGGCGCACAAACCCCAGAGTCTGTCAAGACTGGCCCGTTCGGGCAGGGGTACCTTTACCTTTATCCAGACAGTTAGAATGTTAATTTTCATTTTCTAACTGTTTGTAATTGTTATTATTAGCTGTTTTGTACTGACAATTTTATTCTTTTCTTATTTTTGTTAATGGCTTTGTGGTTTTATTATAATAGAGTGGTACAGTATATAAATTTGTGAAATTGATACAATAAAAAATAAAATCAGAATACATATTTCTAATACCTGCGGAGAGGTGTTTTTTTAAAAAAGTCTTCTCACCAAGGGCCTGAAGTTCAACAGGGAGAAAGGACCTGCCTGATCTCAGCCAGGAGAGAGTTGCACAGAATTGGGTCCATAGCTCCCAGGGGTCTTGAAGCACCCCCAGCGTTGCTCAGGAACTGTTGATGGCTTCTGCCACTGCTAGCAAGAAAGCCAGCCTGTCCCCCCCCCCAGGTCCGATGGGCAAAAGCGTGGGCCCAACAGAGTGCCTGACCCTGACAATTGTTTTGTGGGTTGTGAGAGTCTCCACCCCATTGACAATCCCCAGAGCACATCCTCAGATGCTTCCAATGCGCAGCCGTCCCCTGCCCATGCTCTTGAACCTGTTCCACCCACAACGCCCAGAGGTACCTGAGTGAGGGAGCGCCAGTCCATGTTGGCGCTGCCCACAAAGATGTGCTTCCGATCCACCACCCATAGCTTGGTGTGCAAGATGCCTCCTGTCAGGTTCTTCATGTCCACGTACCTCACATCTGCACCTGCGGGAGGAAGGGGCAAGGATTTAACACCGACCCGCCTTCTGTTTCCCCATTGGAATGATCCTAATGATGTTAAGAGGCCACTGTGTCATCATCGCTTATATGGTGTGTCACGTGCATTCAGCTTTTTGTAATCCTTACGACAGCCCTGCGAGGTTGCATTATTGAAACATAGGAATGGTGCATTACACTGTATCATGACACTGGTCCACCTAACTCAGAAGTGTGTACACCAGGCGTCAGCAAGGTTTACCGGGCATGGGCCGGATCACTCCCATGGAGATTGTCCGTGGGCTGGACTGGCGCAGTGCAACGCCAGAAATCGCTTCTGCGCATGTCCAGACTCTGAAAATCGCACCTGCGTGGACGTGATTTCCGGCACCGCTTGGCAGATGTTGTAAACAAAAATTGCCCTTTTCTCTTATGGGGTATCCAAGAGCCCGTATAGAGTCCTTACATAGGTTCCCTATTGATAGGAGAGAATAACAGAGGCCAACCAGAGAGTACTGAGAAGCAAAGCAGCTAGTAAGCTTGATCTTTATTGATCTGTTGCAACAGGGTGCTCCCCTCACCCGCAGGAGAGGAGAAGGAGCCCAGAAAAATGGCGTGCAAGGCCTTATAAAGACTTTTGAAATTGCCACCCTGTAGATCAAGACCACCCCCAGAAACATCATACATACACCACAGAAGGGGTGTAACCTAAGACCACCCCTCAGATACATCACACCTACATCACAGAAAAGGCGGTCTAAACAGAAATTTGAATGTTGTTTTTCTCCTGTCCTTGTTTATCTCCTGTCTGGCAGGTTACTTGACTGGATTGCCTGGGGAGCCCGCCAATCTTTTGTAATGATAAATACTTAGTTCCTGGGCCAGGTCACAGGCTCACACCCTATTCAAACACAGACATACCCTTAAGACAGGATTTGTGAAGGAAAAGACAATGGGGAGGCTTTTCCATTTTCCTTTGACCTTGCAGAGAAAACATTTGTTCAGTTTGGGACAGTTTTTAAATCAAAATGGTTCCAGGTCGGTCTTCCTGTGCTGATCTGTGTATGTGCTTGGTTGGTACGGTTATGAACATTTAACATATATCTAAGACCTCAAAATTCCTATCACAGCAGGTCCCTGCACCGTGATGCGCTGATTTAGCGCAGTGCATGGGGGACTCGCCGAGCAGGTGGCTTGGTTCAGGGGCGGTTCGTGGGCTGGTAAAATGGTCTTCGTGGGCCACTTCTGGCCCATGGGCCTCACGTTGCCGACCCCTGGTGTTGTATCACAGTGTACACTGACCAACTTACTGGGATTTCAGGCAGGGAGACTCTCCCAGCCACCTCCATACCTGGGGAAGCTGAGGATTGAACCTGGGACCTTCTGGATGCAAAGCAGATGCTCTACCACTGAGCTTTTGGAATGATCTCCCCCTGGATTTGCCTCTGCCCCCTTCATTGCAACCCCAGTGTTACTCCCATACTGGAAATACTGAAGATGAGGGAGAATGGCTCATTTAAGTCTATGTAGCCTGGTGGCAGAAGTGAGATTCGAACGAAGGACTGTTTTACTTGTAGCTCAGTCCCTGTGCTACTCCAGTTACCAAAAGCAAACCCAGTGAGCCGATGCCATTATAGACCACATGCATCCATAATCTATGTATATTCTGCCACCAAGGGCAGAACTCAGTGTTCAGAATTCAGCAAGCTTCTAGCCTTCACGCTTGGGAATTGTGATAGGAATTTCATGGTCTTAGATATATGGTAATGTTCATAACTGCACATACATAGATCAACACAGGAAGACCAACCTGGAACCATTTTGATTCCTAAACTGAGCAAACCTTTCTCTGCAAGGTTAACCTGGAAAAGCTTCCCCATTGTCTCTTTCCTCACAAATCCTGTCTCAATGATATGTCTGTTTGAATAAGGTGTGAGCCTGTGACCTGGCCCAGGAACTAAGTATTTTACCACTACAAAAGAATGGCCAGGCTCCCCAGGAAATCCAATCAAGTGACCTGCTAGACAGGAGATAAACAACAACAGGAGAAAAACAATATTTAAATTTCTGTGATGTAGGGGGATGTATCTGAGGGGTGGTCTTAGGTTACACCCCTTCTGTGATGTATGCATAATGTTTCTGGGGGTGGTCGTGATCTGGAGGATGGGAATTTCAAAAGTCTTTATAAGGCCTTGCACAGCATTTCTGGGGGTCCTCTTCCTCTCCTGCGTGTGAGGGGAGCACCCTGTTGCAACAGATTAATAAAGATGAAGCTTACTAGCTGCTTTGCTTCTCAATATTCTCTGGTTGGCCTCTGTTATTTTCTCCTACCAATAGGGAACCTACGTAAGGACTCTATATGGGCTCTTGGATACCCCATAAGGGAAAAGGGCATATTTTTATTTACAACATCCCATACTGGAAATACTGAAGATGAGGGAGAATGGCTCATTTAAGTCTATGTAGCCTGGTGGCAGAAGTGAAATTCGAACGAAGGACTATATTACTTGTAGCTCAGTCCCTGTGCTACTCCAGTTACCAAAAGCAAACCCAGTGAGCCGATGCCATTACAGACCACATGCATCCATAATCTATGTATATTCTGCCACCAAGGGCAGAACTCAGTGTTCAGAATTCAGCAAGCTTCTAGCCTTCACGCTTGTGAATACAGATTCTCTCCCTTTCAGATTTGGCAGAGTGTTAAAATACAGGCCCCACCAGCTTCCTGTGTTCAGGAAATCACCTGGGAGATCAGCCATTAACCAAAGACAAAGGGGAGGCAGTGCTTTTTTCTGGGGGTACTCAAGGATATGAAGTATCGGCACCCCCCCCCGAAGAAAAGCATTGGGGAAGATAATGTGCTATCAGGAAGGCCAGAGAGAGGGGGGACTCTGCCAGATGGCCCTCCGGAGGGACCCTTCTTACAGCTCTGAACATATACACTATATGCACACGTACACACCTAACTCCAACATAAAACATATTCAAAGCACAGTAAGCCCACAATTTACATGGGGGTTCTGGGGATTGCACCGAAAGCCAAAATCGCATATACAGTGGTACCTCGGGTTAAGTACTTAATTCGTTCCAGAGGTCCAGTCTTAACCTGAAACTGTTCTTAACCTGAAGCACCACTTTAGCTAATGAGGCCTCCTGCTGCCGCCGCACCGCTGGAGCAAGATTTCTGTTCTCATCCTGAAACAAAGTTCTTAACCTGAGGTAATATTTCTGGGTTAGCGGAGTCTGTAACCTGAAGCATCTGTAACCTGAAGCGTATGTAACCCGAGGTACCACTGCAGTAAAAACACACTTGGTTCAATAGTGGGTGGGATTGCCAAAATCTTTTCTCCTGGATGCCTGTCTGCCTTATTTTTAATTATTATCATTATCATTATTATTTTGGTCAAGAGCATAAAGCTGAATGCGCACAAGTTCAATGAGCAGAAGTTGCGGGCTTACTGTACATTCTCCCCCTCAAAGAATTCTGGGCACTCTACTCCTCACAAGAGTTACAATCCCCATTGACCCTTGCCCAGAATTCTTTGAGGGAATGAGTGTGCGTTAATGGTATAATAATGCATACAACAGCCTTAGCTGGCTAACAGTTGAATGTTGAAAGGTTTCCAAGCAGTACAAAAAACCCTGCTCTACGTGACACCTTACCATGGCGAGCCAATTCATCTGTGTCGTACTGGGAAAGCTGGGGGTTGTTCACAGCGATGCTGAGCTTCACCCCGCGAGAAGGCAAGGACCGCAGAGACTCAAACACCGCCTTGCCCTGCAAGAACGACAAGCACAACGCTTACTACAGTATTGCTATGCATGGAACCTAGAGATGCTCACATCTCCATCTCAAATAGATTTGCGGGTTCATTTCTATGTGCGTGAAGAAAAAGGGAATTAATTTGGGGGGCAGAGATACCTGCAATTTATTTAATTAAGGAAAGTCAGTAAAAGGATGGTATTAAACACTCATGACAAAGTTGTATGTGCATTTCGTGCTCAAATCAAAGTTGAAAGGGCAGAAGGAAGTAAATCTTCAGGTAAACTTAAAGGATTTGGCTCTGCTAGGAAATAGCATCTGCAGAACCAGATAGATTTTCTCCGGTCATTACACGCCAAGAATTCCTTTTACAGCGTTTCAGTGTTTTAAGGGGAAAATTTATTCTGCAGCACTGCTTTGCTCGGCTTGCACAGCTGTTTTTGCAGGATGCTCTCGAATGAACAGCAAGCTATCAAAGGGAAACCTTTGCGACCTCTGCTGGTTAACAGTTATGCAGCACCTAACAGGTAAGTGGGCGGGTTTATGCAGATTGCACACCAATGGCCATCAAGCAACCGGACAGACGGCTGAGAAATTGACAAGATCGAAAGAATGATCTAGTTTTGGGGTTAAATTGTCCATGAAGAGGCTGCTGAGTTGGAAAACAGGTAGAAATGTTGTCAGAGTGTATTTTGTGGAATTGGAAATGGTGCTGATTCTGATGGGGTGGTGAGAGCTTTGCGGCGCCAAGTACCCACCATCACCTCAAAAGCCATCAGAAAAGGAGACCCGCTTCACTTTTGTTGAGTTTGGTATCGCTTCTCGGCCTTTTGGCTAAGATCAAGTGTAGTATCTGTTCTTATCAGTTTAATATCTGATATGTCCTCTATTTGAGGACTATATATTAAATGGATTTTTGGAATTGGGAGATGGAATAGGGGCTTGCTCCATCCACTCCATGCATCGACCTGGTATTGCAGTACCTCCAGGAATGGTGCACCTCCCTCTGGGGGGAATATTGCTGGTGCAAAAAATAGATAAAACTTTCACTTCCGTACAATGTTATGTCTTGAAACAATGGGGTTGTATACTCCCACCACAGACCCTGGGCTCTGTATGTCTCTGCTTCCCAAAAGATTGCACAGCTGTCTATTGCAGCAGTCCTGGCTATAAGATCTGCAGGTGAATGGTGAAGGGAAGCTCAGAGACCAGGGGCTGCTGCCCAGAGGACTCCCAAGGAGAGAGAGAGGAGAGGAGGTTGAGGGAACTGTTCACAGGGGAGGGTGTTCAAAAAAAAGGATGAGAGGCTGCCAGCTCTGCAGGCAAGGGGTGACATAACTGGGCTCCTGAGACCCACAGGGGTGTCAAGAAATACAGTGGTGCCTTGCAAGACGAAAAGAATCCGTTCTGTGATTCTCTTCGTCTAGCGGTTTTTTCGTCTTGCGAAGCAAGCCCACTGACGGATTAGCGGATTAGCGCTATTAGCGTCTTTTAGCGGCTTATCTGCTGATCGGATCAGCTGATAAGCGGTTTATCGGCTTAGAAAAAGGGGGAAGGGAAAAAAACCCACAGGAACTCGCAAGACATTGTCGTCTTGCGAAGCAAGCCCATAGGAAATTCGTTTTGCGAAGCACCACCAAAACGGAAAACTCTTTCGTCTAGCGAGTTTTCCGTCTTGCGAGGCATTCATCGTGTGGGGCACCACTGTAATGTAGTTGGTCAAGGGAACCGTGGACTCAAAAAAAGGTTGAAAACTTCTGCCCTACCTAATTTAGTAAAGATGCATAATTTTCTCTGTAAAGATTGTATGCATCCTTGCATTGTTCTACCTCTCAAGCACTAGCTGCCCAGGACTAACACATGAGGGATAAATTGGATTCACCTTGCTTTTAAAGGCATATCCAGCTAATTCACACAAACTGCATTACACAAACACACAGCTCTCCAAATTTTGCCATGCAGTTTTCCAATCAAGTAATACGTGCAAAAAATAATGTTCTGGGGTAAAGGGTGCATAACAATGCACCTATAAGAGAAAATAAGATACAAAATGCATTCTATTGGGAGAAACTGATTTGCAAAAATGTGTGCGTTAGGCAAAACTGCATACAGTAAAATGCTGGTTGATTTTCACGTGGCTTTTTTAAAAAAAAATGCAAACAGGTGTGGAAACGTACAGGACTGAAGCTTGGAAAAAGGAGAAACAGAAAAACTGGAACAGAGATTGTCCCATCCTAGTGACTGACCTGTTTCGAAGAGGGATCCTCCACATGAACATCGGAGTCTCGTAGGGTGAAGTAGAAAGCTGCTATCTCCACACTGCTGTTGGCGCCATCCAAGAGGTCCATCCAAGCCTGGTATATGCTTGGGTGGTGAGGAGTCAGCGTTTCGTAATCCAAAGTGGACGGGATGCTCTCCACCAACACCAGGCTAAAGCCAGTAAGAAGAGAGGGGAGAAGGTGAAGGCTAAAGAAATGCAGTGGTGCTGTTTTCTATTGTTGGACAGGTTGGCAACCCCATGGATTCTGGGTTTCTTTTCAGAATCTCTTCCATCCCACATGCCGTGCTATGGTGAGAGGGGTGCGGCCTGAGAAAAGCGTCAAGGGCCAGACCAAGAGGCTTGGAGGGCGAGGCTCTGCCCTGGTTCCCCCCACCCCTGGACTACAACACCCCCCGCTGAAAGCCCTTTTTTCCTTTTTTCAGTGTTTCCTTTTTAAATATAGTTTTATTGATTTCTAATACATAACAAGGGATGCGGGTGGCACTGTGGGTTAAACCACAGAGCCTAGGACTTGCCGATCGGAAGGTTGGCGGTTCGAATCCCCACGACGGGGTGAGCTCCCGTTGCTCAGTCCCTGCTCCTGCCCACCTAGCAGTTTGAAAGCACGTTAAAGTACAAGTAGATAAATAGGTACCGCTCTGGCGGGAAGGTACCGTATTTTTCGCCCTATAGGACGCACCGGCCCATAGGACGCATCTAGTTTTTTGGGGGGGAAATTAAGGGAAAATTTTTTATTTCCTCCCCAGGTTTGCGCAGCCATCCCCAAGCTAGAAGAGGGAGACGGAGTGCTTGTCCCGCTGTCCCCCGAGTTTGTGGGGCTGGCGGGGGGAGAAGCAAGCTTGCTTCTCCCCCCCCCCAGCCTCCAGATCAGGTCAGGGAATAGCGGGGTGGCGGCGCTCCGCCTCCCCGCTATCCCCAGAGCTTGTGGAGCTAGACCAGGTCTGGGAATAACGGGGTGGTGGCGCTCCGCCTCCCCGCTATCCCCCGAGCTTGTGGGGCTGGCGGGGGGGGGAGAAGCATGCTTGCTTCTCCCCCCCCCCCGCCAGCCTCCGTATCAGGTCGGGGAATAGCGGGGTGGCGGCGCTCCGCCTCCCCGCTATCCCGCGAGCTTGTGGGGCTGGCAGGGGGGAGAAGCAAGCTTGCTTCTCCCCCCCCCCGCCAGCCTCCAGATCAGGTCGGGGAATAGCGGGGTGGCGGCGCTGCGCCTCCCCGCAGTCCCCCGAGCTTTTGAGCTGCAGGCTGCTGCCCGCAAGCCTTGCGAGCCCGCGGGACATCCTGCCGGGCTTGCAAGACTTGCGGATAGCTTCCTGAAGCCTGCATTCGCCCCATAGGACGCACACACATTTCCCCTTCATTTTTGGAGGGGAAAAAGTGCGTCCTATAGGGCGAAAAATACGGTAAATGGCATTTACATGCGCTGCTCTGGTTCACCAGAAGCGGCTTAGTCATGCTAGCCACATGACCCAGAAGATGTACGCCGGCTCCCTCGGCCAATAAAGAAAGATGAGCGCCGCAACCCCAGAGTCGGCCACGACTGGACCTAATGGTCAGGGGTCCCTTTACCTTTACCACATAACAATTACAAAAGAAAGAAAGAGAAGGATACCAAAACAACCTGCCCCGCTCCTCTCTCCAGGACAGATCAATCTAGTTAAGTTTGCCAAAGTCCAGCCTGTGATTTTGGTAGTTGCCGTTCTTCAGGATTATCAGTAAAGTGTTTTATAAAAGGCTGTCATGTTTCAACAAAATTGTCTATGTGCGTGTAATTATGCAGTGCGTGTAATCTCTTTGTTAATTGTTCTGCAGTGGGTTTTTAAATCTGTACACCGAACCCTGGGATCTTCTGATAAAAGCGGTACCTAAATTGAATTAATAATAAAAAATAATAGCTGGTAGCCCTTACATGCGCTTGCCCCTTACTTGCCTGCACTGACTACTGCACTCCTCCACCGCATTCCACAGTTTTGGGAAGCTGCTCCATCTCCATGCTTCGTATCCCACCAGCCCCAGGAAGGAGCCGGGGTTTCCGTGTTCCCATGCGAACCAGCAAACAAAGCCCAGGATAAGCAAGAAGAGAAGGAAATAGAGAACGGACCGATACGGGAGACGCTGAGAAGACAAAAGGGGTTGAGAGGAAGAAGGACATTATTTAGTGCCATCTCCAGATTAAGCCCAATGTACATTTTGCTCTAGGAGGCTTAGTTTGGTCAGAATCGAGTATACACTTTTGGAGTTAACGCTAAATAAATTACTTTTGGTAAATGAGCCGTCATAGCTGCTGGAGGGCCATGAAAATTTGTGTCCTGGGCTTTTCAGATCCGTCTACCTATGCAGTATCTGAAACCAAAGGGCACATGGGTTGCCAGATGTGAAATAAATATACTGGCATTTTTTTCCAGCTCTCCTACCCCACTATCAGCGTTTCAGACAGGGAATGTCTTACTGCCCACAGGGAGGGTGCCACTACTGAGAAGGCCCTCTGCCTGGTTCGCTGTAGCTTCACTTCTTGCAGTGAGGGAACCGCCAGAAGGCCCTCGGAGCTGGACCTCAGTGTCTGGGCTGAACAAAGGGGGTGGAGGTGCTCCTTCAGATATACTGGGCTGAGGCTCTACCACTGAGTCATTTATGCACCTTCATAGAATGAGCATTCATTCTGATTTGTTTGCGGAGAGGTTTGATAGCGTGTCAAAGTAAATGTAATCCCACACATTTCCACTATTGCTTTCCTTGTCGCCAAAAGTCAGATCTTTTGAGGAAGTGGGTTTGTTGCACAAGCGCTCCAAAACAACTAGAATTGCACAGCCAGAATTTGCCGATAGGTGACTGAATTTCACTCAAAAATAGTGAGTCTGGGGGTGTCCTCTGTCACCCCACTGAGAAAGCAACTATCTCATACATTTCAAACTCTGTGTGTTTTTGCCTCCATGTTAATTTTTTTATTTAACCGGATTTATATACTGCTTAATCAGCAAGAAACCTTAAGTGGTTGGCACAAAACAATATGAAATATTTAGAAGAAAATATCAACACAATCACACTTTAAAAAGTAGTAGACTTAAAATTTACCAAAATATAGATAAAACCCATAAGTTTCAAAACAAATGTGTGTAACAGTTTCTGGCAACCTTGCAATTATCAGCTGTGGGAGCCTGCGACTGTTCTGCACATTTTTAGATTTTGCTAAAGACTGCTTTGTAGATGTTTCTAAACCTGTTTCAGTTTTACCATATTTTTAATTGCATTGCCTCACCATTGTGGCAGTTCTTGCCCTGCCTTTGTGTGGAACAACAGGCTTGTCTTTGTGCCCAAACAACAATAAAAAGTTTTAAGCAAGCACCAAAAACAGTACAACGAAGATGCTTGCCAATCAGCAGGGAGTTCCAGAGACTAAGCGCTGCCACACTAAAAGGATTGTTTCCTTGCCAGGGTAGAACAAACATTACGTGGCACTTGTGAAAGTACCTGTTCCGCAGATTAAAGCAGTTTAGTGAGAATCTATGGGGTATGTTGGAGCATGCTTTGGGATTCTCTAATATACCTTGGCCCACTTTTGGGGGGCTCCTGCCTGTGACTTAGAGGAGTCGGCCTTCTTCATGGTTGGTGCCTTGGACCTGGCAGTGATTCCTGTCCTGCTCTGCTGCCCAAGGGCAAACCTCTCGTTTTCCACCCTGCCTTGTGAGCTGGCCGTTGTCCTCCTCTCCATCTGGGGCCTGGCCTTGGCGCTTCGCGGCTGAGAGGTCTCCAGAACCTGCAGCCGGGCCCTCTTGTCTTTCACCACTTCCCACTCGATGTTTGGTTGAGGCAGCTGGCAAGAGAGGAAAAAGCTCATGTTGTGGAAATCGTATCTCGGCTTCACGTGCCGAGATCCGAATGAGTCTTTTGATCACATACACGCTGTCCCTCTGAGCAAACAAGCTACCAAACAAGGAAGTCTTCCATTTTTCAGACCAAGGGCCGATTTCATATCTAAGTAACTTTCCAGAGGCCACATGGCAGTGGTAGGTGGGGCCAGAAGAAGTAGTGGGTGGGGCTACAGATGTAAATATTAACTCCACAGCATGGAGAGAGGGTGTGTGTGGCTGGGGAGAGTTCCAAGGGCCTGACAGAGGGGCCTGGAGGGCCGCATCCAGTCCTGAGGTTCTCCACTCAACCTGTAGTTTCACATTTCATCCAAATGGGGAAACAAAAAGTAACAGCCTGGAAACAAGCCAGGATATTAGGCTATGGTTGTAAGCTGGTTTAACATTCTCCCCCCCCCCCCCCCCGGTTCGGACAAAATTGGAAACACAGTTAAATGGAAGAGTTTCTGGTTTGCTTGCTCTTGCGGTACAAGATGCTGACAGTCCCCTGTCCAGTCCTCCAGGTATGGCTGGGAGAGATTCCCTGCCTGAAATCCTGGAGAGCTGCTGCCAATCAGTGCAGACGATACTGAGCTAAATGGATCGATGGTCTCAGTATAAGGCAGCTTCCAATGTCCCTACTGGGATATGGAGGAAGTTGGCAGCCATTTCCTCAGATGGCTCTGCTTAAAAAAAAAGACCCCTGTTCTTGTTACGCCTCCCTTGTTACCTCCTTTGCCCCATTTTGGGGTGGGGAAGGCTCCTCTTCCTGTGGCACATCCAGTCTCCTCAGCCTGACAAAGGGGGACTGAAAAGGAAAATGGAGGGATGTCTTTTTATGTTCAGTGAGCCCAGTTGTGGCAGCCATCTTGGTTGTCGTTGTCCTCTTACTATTAATGGACTCTGCCTGTGAACCAAATCCTGACTGACAGAAACAAGGCAGCTGACCTTCCGAATGGTACTTTCCCCATTTATTTATTTATTAGCAGTGAATGCCCCCACCCCACCCTGGACTCCAGCTCCCATCATCTCTGACTGTTGGCAATGCTGGCTGAGGCTGATGGGAGCTGGAGTCCCACAACAGCTTGAGGGTCTGACAAAGACTTCCTGTATCCCTGCGCCTATTATTCTAACCCTTTCAACACTCCCTGTTTCACATTGTCACCTGACTCAGCAATCTTGCACCTCCTTACATAGAAGTAAGTCACGCCGGATTCAAGGAAGGCCGCATCCACGTCACACATTTCGAGCAGCCTCGAAAATAAGGGATCAGCAGCCAAAATAAGGGATTTTAGTCAACCAGCCGCCAAACGAAGCCTCAAGCGGTGGTTCCCACAGCGCAGCAACCCAGCAAAGGGGATGCAGCAAGGAAAACCACTGTCACCTCTCCGCTGGGAAGCGCTGAGCAAAGGCGAGTCCCCAGGTAACGCGGCCGATTTGATCGGCACAAAGCATGCAAGCTCCACCCCCCAGTCGTTCTTAGACTCCTTATTGGGTGAGCAACACAGCCAAGCAACACAGTTGGAGCCTCCCTCCTCCCTGGCTGGCAGGGAGGGAGGGAGAGGGGCTGCTTCCTTTGAAACCCGTGAAATTTAAGGGACATCATCAATAAGGGACAGCAGCGGGACATGGCGCTGGAATAAGGGACTTTCCCGCCAAATAAGGGACAGTTGACAGCTATGCCAAAGTCCTGCTGCCTCAACTAGCTGAAATAGACTCACCAAGGTAGTGTCTCTTTCCAACACGGTTTGCCCGCTGTCTTCATGAGCTTCTGCTTCTTCCGACGATTGCGAAGGACCTCTGGGGGGACTGGGCGATGGGTCCTTGGCTGGCTCGGCCTGCTTCCTGTGAGCTCTGATGCTCTCCCTGGGCGAAAGGATGTCAGTGACATGACTTCCTCTGAAGCTTTGCGGTTCCCTTGAAACCTGCGTTTGAGAAACAGCGCAGAGTCGTGTTGATTGGCAGCTGGTGCCTTACAGTATATTGGGGCACTTCCTCTGAGCAGCGGGTTTTTGTTTTGTTATTGTACAGAAAGAGGGTTGATGAGGACTGCGTATGCACTATACACCTAACGCACTTATAAAGCACATCCTCTCTGCCCCCAACAATCCTGGGAATAATTCTGGTGCCTTCCGAAATTAAAAAACATGTTTCAAGGAGCCATCAGAACTGATCACCCTTGATGTTTTTAATCAGAGAAAAACCATTGTCGACATTTACTATAGGGTGGAAAACCCTTATAGACTTTTTGCGTGAATAAGAAAATGAACATGACACAGTGTTCAAACGGCTTGGCTCCCAAACAAATCGGCTCCCAAACTCCGCAAACCCGGAAGTGTTCCGGTTTGCAAATGTTTTTTCGGAAGTCAAACGTCCGACGCGGCTTCCACTTGAGTGCAGGAAGCTCCTGCAGCCAATCAGAAGCCGCGCCTTGGCTTTCGAACAGTTTTGGGAGTCAAACGGATTAAGTTCGAGAACCAAGGTATCACTGTATCTGGGTTTGGGGACTGAAGCTAATACAGTGGTACCTCGGGTTAAGTACTTAATTCGTTCCAGAGGTCCATTCTTAACCTGAAACTGTTCTTAACCTGAAGCACCACTTTAGCTAATGGGGCCTCCCGCTGCCGCCGCACTGCCGGAGCACGATTTCTGTTCTTATCCTGAAGCAAAGTTCTTAACCTGAAGCACTATTTCTGGGTTAGCAGAGTCTGCAACCTGAAGCGTATGTAACCTGAGGTACCACTGTAATAGTTTATAGAAAGTGGATTTGTTGGGTGTTATCTTGGAGTAGCTGTGTTGAATAATTTTCTACATATAGCTGACAGATGAGGAATTGGAATTCTTTCTTTCTTAGTTTTTTTTTTATCCTTGATGAAAAGCTCTCTGATATTAACCTTTAAATTATTTTTCAAACTTTAATAAAATCTATTTTAAAAAATAAAGGAAAAGAACCGATCACCCTGTCATCATCCAAAAGCGACTTGAGGGAGTATTGGTGCTCTGATGGATTGTGCGAGAGAAAGCGCACGTGTGTGCGAAGGCTTCGACCCAAGGGGTGCCATCTGCAACCGTTACTTGCAATTAGTGCAAGGCAGCTCCCCTGGGAGTTTCCTCTTGCTGCACAGATGTTTTTACAGTCACAAAGAGATAGGAGCTCTCTGCCCGCCACTCACACAGAAAACTTCCTGCCCTTTGAAAGGAGCCTGCGCTGCAAGAGCTGCCTTTGCCCAAGTCAGGCGTCTGAGTGATCTAACCCCAGCATTGCTGTCAAGGCTGCCATCTGGCTTTCTGGTTTCTCAGCTGGAAAGCCTTTCGCAGCCCAGCAGCCTGTGATCTTTTTTAAGAAGAGGTGCCACTGCAACTTTAATCTCCTGCATGCTCTGCCACTGCCTCCCTATTGGACCAGCCGCCGCTGATGGGTAAACCTGCAGCCATACAAAAGTTACTGGACTCCAGCTCCCATAGCCAGTATGGCCAGTGCCCGTTCCAGTTTGTGGGGGCAGGATGGGCTTCGGGCATGATGCCCTTAGAGTGCCCAACCTCTCTGAGATCTCCCCTTCTCCTCCTCACCAAGACACCAAAGCCCACTTCTCTGCAAGGGTGAGTGCATGGTTGGTGCAAGATGCTGCTGTAAACTTTCATTTATGTCACTCCTTGCAAGCTCAGAGGCTTTAGAAAACATCTGAAGGCAGCCCTATATAGGGAAGTTTAATGTTTACTGCTTTATTATGTTTTTGTATATGCTGGAAGCTGCCCAGTGTGCCTGGGGCAACACAGTCAGATGGGTCGGGTGCAAATAAAATCGTTGTCATCGTCATCATCATCATCCAAGAGTTCCTTTTAAACTGGAGGTGCCAAAATAATAATAATAATAATAATAATAATAATAATAATAATAATAATAATAATTTATACCGCGCCCATCTGGCTGGGTTTCCCTAGCCACTCTGGGCGGCTTCCAAAAAAAATATTAAAATACTGTCATACATCAAACATTAAAAGCTTCCCGAAACAGGGCTGCCTTCAGATGTCTTCTAAAAGTCTGGTAGTTGTTGTTCTCTTTGACATCTGGTGGGAGGGCGTTCCACAGGGAGGGCGCCACTACCGAAAAGGCCCTCTGTCTGGTTCCCTGTAACTTGGCTTCTCGCAGTGAGGGAACCACCAGAAGGCCCTCGGCGCTGGACCTCAGTGTCCGGGTAGAAAGATGGGCGTGGAGACGCTCCTTCAGATATACTGGACCGAGGCCATTTAGGGCTTTAAAGGTCAGTGCCAACACTTTGAATTGTGCTCGGAAATGTACTGGGAGCCAATGTAGGTGAAGCAAAGAGGTGAAGCAGGAACCTTCTACAGAGCAAGGTCTGTGCTCTGCTATTAAATTGTGGCTCCCCTTCCAAAAGCAGTGTTCAAAATCCAGCTATCGATTCAAGATTCACTTCTCCATCAAATACGAAGTTTAAAGGCTAGTTTAGGGAACCTGTGGCCTTCCAGATGTTGCCAGGCTCCGGGTTCCATCATTCCCAGCCAATGGTCATATGCTGGCTGATGGGAGCTATAGTCCAACCACCTGTGGAGGGCCAGATATTTCCCATTCCTGGTTCAAGCATTTGACACATTAGTGTGGCACAGAGGCAATTTCCTTCAGCACCAGAGGGAGGGAGGCTGACCCCTCAGGAATGTTTCAGGCCCCTTTCCCGAATTATCAGCTTTTTAAGATGATCTAAGGGGAAATGTTGTTCCTGCCCTGCAAGTATTCTGACCCAAGAGAGCAAATACTCTGAAACCACTTAGGAACCTGCCTGGTAATTAGATATAGAGATACAGATACAGATACAGATATACACATATTTTTTAAAATTAAGATTTACTTTAATTAAAATGTATGAATTGACTATAAAGGCTGTGAAGTGAGACATACTAGACATCTTACATTGACACTTTTGCTGTTTCACCTTGGCTTAGAATCATACACAGACATATACTGAAAATATCATTTAAAGTCCATCACCACTAACAGCAATTTTTTGCTGCTGGGGATAGTTGCTCACCTGTTCAATCAATTCACACCACACCAAATGATACATATTTATGCATGATTTCAGCTTTTACTGTGGTGGTTATCTTTTAGTTTTGATTTAATCGTCTTGCAAAGTCACCTTGAGACTTTTGGTATAATGCAACCAAGTAATGCTACTAACAACAGCAATGGGATTCCCTATTGCTGTGGGCTGACAAAATCCATCAACATTATTGCCAGTTTAGGGACGGAGTCGGGAGAAACATTGTCAATTGCACCCAGATATCTGAATTTTGCTTCATTAGCAATCTGCAATAATAGTTGCTTTGCTGGTAACTAGAAATCAGGAGAAGTACAGTGGTACCTCGGGTTACATACGCTTCAGGTTACAGACTCCGCTAACCCAGAAATAGTACCTTGGGTTAAGAACTTTGCTTCAGGATGAGAACAGAAATTGTGCTCCGGCGGCGTGGCAGCAGCAGGAGGCCCCATTAGCTAAAGTGGTGCTTCAGATTAAGAACAGTTTCAGGTTAAGAACGGACCTCCGGAACGAATTAGGTACTTAACCCGAGGTACCACTGTATTGTTCTAGCCCGGGGATTCCCAAATTGTGTCTGTGAGTCATCTGTGAGCTTCGTTTAGGTGCTTTGTGGTAGGTCTGTGGATTAGTGGTTGAAGATCAGAAACAGCACATCCATCACATTAAGCATTCATATTGATTTTTGATTGTATTTTTATTGCTTAATGTAAGGACATACGAAGAGCATGCTGGGTCAACGCAATGGCTCATCTGGTCCAGAACCCTGTTCCCACGGCGGCCAGCCCGATCCTTGTTGGAAACCCACAAGCACGGCATGAGTGAAAGAGCAACTCTTCCCACTTGTGATTGCCAGCAACTGGTATTCACAGTCATAGAGCTGGAAGAGAACCCAAGGGTCATCTAGTCCAGCCCCCTGCAATGCAGGAATCTCAGCTAAAGCATCCAGGACAGATGGCCATCCAACCTCTCCTTAAAAACCTCCAAGGAAGGAGAGTCCACAATCTCTCATGGAAGTCAGTTCCACGGTCGAACAGCTCGTACGGTCAGAACATTCTTCCTGATGTTTAATCGGAATCTCCTTTCTTGTAAGCTGAAGCCATGGGTTCGAGTCCTACCCTCCAGAGCAGGAGAAAACAAGCTTGCTCCACCTTCCATGTGGCAGCCCTTTAGATATTTGAAGAGGGCTATTCAGAGGCATACTACCTCTGAGAAGGGAGGTACAGCGTCTTTCGTTACATTGCGTTTTACTGCATTACAATTTGCATTCTGTGCTGTTGAAACAGTAATACAGTCGTACCTTGGAAGTCAAACGGAATCCATTTCGCAAGTCGGTTCAACTTCCAAAACGTTCAGAAACCAAAGCTCCTGCAGGCAATCAGAAGCAGCAGAAGCCGCGCTGGACATTCAGCTTCCAAAAAATCTTTCAAAAACCGGAGCACTCATGTCCGACTCTGGGGTTGCGCGCTCATCTCGCTCTATAGGCCGAGGGAGCCGGCGTTTGTCCACAGACAGCTTCCAGGTCATGTGGCCAGCATGACTAAGCCGCTTCTGGCGAACCAGAGCAGCGCACGGAAACGCCGTTTACCTTCCCGCTGGAGCGGTACCTACCGTATTTTTCGCCCCATAGGACGCACCGGCCCATAGGACGCATCAAGTTTTTTGGGGGGAAATAAAGGGGAAAAAAATTATTTCCCCCCCAGGCACTTGTGGGGCAGGCAGCGGGGAGAAGCGCTCTTCTCCTCCCCGCCCGCTTTGCAATCAGGTCCGGGGACAGCAGGGAGACGCAGCGCGTCTCCCTGCTGTCCCCGGAGTGGTGGGGCAGGCAGCGGGGAGAAGCGCTCTTCTCCCCCCCGCCCGCCTTGCGATCAGGTCCGGGGACAGCAGGAAGATGCAGCGCATCTCCCCGCTGTCCCCGGAGTGGTGGGGCAGGCAGCGGGGAGGAGCGCTCTTCTCCCCCCCGCCCGCCTTGCGATCAGGTCCGGGGACAGCAGGAAGATGCAGCGCATCTCCCCGCTGTCCCCGGAGTGGTGGGGCAGGCAGCGGGGAGGAGCGCTCTTCTCCCCCCCGCCTGCCTGGAGATCAGGTCCGGGGACAGCAGGAAGACGCAGCGCATCTCCCCGCTGTCCCCGGAGTGGTGGGGCAGGCAGCGGGGAGGAGCGCTCTTCTCCCCCCCCCCGCCTGCCTGGAGATCAGGTCCGGGGACAGCAGGAAGACGCAGCGCGTCTCCCTGCTGTCCCCGGAGTGGTGGGGCAGGCAGCGGGGAGAAGCGCTCTTCTCCCCCCCGCCCGCCTTGCGATCAGGTCCGGGGACAGCAGGAAGATGCAGCGCATCTCCCCGCTGTCCCCGGAGTGGTGGGGCAGGCAGCGGGGAGGAGCGCTCTTCTCCCCCCCGCCCGCCTTGCGATCAGGTCCGGGGACAGCAGGAAGATGCAGCGCATCTCCCCGCTGTCCCCGGAGTGCTGGGGCAGGCAGCGGGGAGGAGCGCTCTTCTCCCCCCCGCCTGCCTGGAGATCAGGTCCGGGGACAGCAGGAAGACGCAGCGCGTCTCCCTGCTGTCCCCGGAGTGGTGGGGCAGGCAGCGGGGAGGAGCGCTCTTCTCCCCCCCGCCTGCCTGGAGATCAGGTCCGGGGACAGCAGGAAGACGCAGCGCGTCTCCCTGCTGTCCCCGGAGTGGTGGGGCAGGCAGCGGGGAGAAGCGCTCTTCTCCCTCCCGCCCGCCTTGCGATCAGGTCCGGGGACAGCAGGGAGACGCAGCGCGTCTCCCTTCTGTCCTCGGAGTGGTGGGGCAGGCAGCGGGGAAAAGTGCTCTTCTCCCCGCCGTCAGCCTCCAAACCACTTCGGGAGACAGCGGGATGGCGGCGTTCCGCCTCCCTCTGTCCCCCGACCTTGTGGGGCTGGCGCTGGGGCTCTCCTGAAGCCTGGAGAGTGAGAGGGGTCGGTGCGCACCAACCCCTCTCGCTCTCCAGGCTTCAGTGAAAGCCTGCATTCGCCCCATAAGACGCACCCACATTTCCCCTTCATTTTTGGAGGGGGAAAAGTGCGTCTTATAGGGCGAAAAATACGGTATTTATCTACTTGCACTTTGACATGCTTTCGAACTGCTAGGTGAGCCAAGGTATGACTGTACAATTAAATACAATATGTAAGAAATAAAAGCAGCAACAAGAATACAGTTAGAAATTATGCAGCGTTTAGCACAGGCATAGGCAAATTCGGCCCTCCAGATGTTTTTGAGACTACAATTCCCATCATCCCTGACCACTGGTCCTGTTAGCTAGGGATGATGGGAGTTGTAGTCCCAAACATCTGGAGGGCTGAGTTTGCCTATGCTTGGTCTCAGTGGCGTAGCGTGGGTTGTCAGCACCCAGGGCAAGGAAAGTAATTTGCGCCCCCTAACGTGTGGAGAGAGTGAGTGAGCCAGGTAGGGGCAGAGAGCTACAAGTGCGAGCGCCCCCCCCCAGATGTTGCGCCCGGTGCGGCCGGCCCCCCCTGCACCCCCACGCTACGCCACTGCCTGGTCTAGCACAGCACCGCACAACTGCTACAGCAGGCAGAAAAAAAATAATTCAGTGGTGCGCCGAGACCCTCAGCAATTTTCAAGTGGTGCAAGAAGTGGTGGAAATTAGGGAACCACTATTTTAGATTTCTTCACTGTTGGAAAGGCAGGTTGTTCCCACTGAGGAGCTGTCCAGCTGGCACAGGAAGCAGCTTGGTGCTCGGACTGATTGGTCCATCTAGCTGCCTAACTCTGGCAGCGCAAGGGTCTTCCCCAGCCCTGGAACCTAACTCCCTTTCAATGGATATGCTGGGATCTGAGCATGCATCCTGCAAACTTTTCCACGCCTCACCTGTTCTCCAACTCTGTCCGGTTGCAAGCGACTCGACCTCCTCACCGGGGTGTCCCTGGACCTGCCCGATGTGGGTTCTTTCCTCCTCATGTCGTGTCAGGTCGGAGAAGGAAGGGATCTTCAGCGGGTAGGAAAGACCTCCCACCACCAGCAGCCCCCTCCGAAGATTTCCACTGCCGGGCACCCTGTTCGAAAGCCCAAGCGATCTGTCAGGAAGGCTCTGACTCACAGAGACGTTAACAATTCAAAAAGAAACCCACTGGACGGATTTGAAATGACAGGAGGCGGCAATTGGCTGGCGGGTTGTTTACATATACAGGCTTCGCCTTCTGACAGCTGACTCCTAGTGGCCGCTGTGGAAAGGAGAGAAAGAGGAACATCAGCCGGTGCAACAGCAGGAAGGCGAGCAGCCAAAGACACAAAAACAAAGCAGAAGACATTGTTGTATCTGTTTTTCCAGCCTAGGCGAAGGATGTTTGATTGGCCTTCTAAGCCTGCTGGTGCCACCAGGTGTAGGACTTTGGCAAAGATGTTCGGGGCAGAGCTAGCTTATCATGGATTACCATGCTTTGAAGTGAATTAATACAGTGGTACCTCGGGTTAAGTACTTAATTTGTTCCGGAGGTCCGTACTTAACCCGAAACTGTTCTTAACCTGAACAACCACTTTAGCTAATGGGGCCTCCTGCTGCTGCTGCGCCGTCGGAGCACAATTTCTGTTCTCATCCTGAAGCAAAGTTCTTAACCTGAAGCACTATTTCTGGGTTAGCAGAGTCTGAAACCTGAAGCGTATGTAACCCGAGGTACCACTGCACACACAGTGAAGGATCATCCATTAGGGAAAATGAGACGCTGCCCCAACAGCCTCTGTCTGCCCTAAGCCAGCCCTTACCCAGGCCACCCACTCCTCCATCCCTCTAACAGTGGAGGCAGAACATATCCGTCTATTTTCACATCTATGAGTCTACCGACACCTGATTTCAGAGGTTTTTGAACACTGTTAATTTTTTGCATTTCCCTTCTTTCATCATTTGTTGCTAGCTATCTACAGTAGGGCTATTGAATGGTTTAAAGTAGAAAAGCAGGATATACCATATTTTTCGCTCTATAACACGCACCCGACCATAACACGCACGTAGTTTTTAGAGGAGGAAAATCCGTAGGCATGCCACCCGTAGGCATTCCCTCCATAACACGCACAGACATTTCCCCTTACTTTCTAGGAGGAAAAAAGTGAGTGTTATGGTGCAAAAAAATACGGTAAATATGCCTAATATATTAAATAATGTTACATATAATCATAAATATGATATATTCTAAATATTTTAAATGCAATTGATCTATACAGTTGTACCTTGGAACCTGAATGCCCTGTAACTCGGATGTTTTGGCTCCTGAATGCCACAAACTCAGAAGTGATGGTTTGCAAATGTTCTTTTGGAACCTGAATGTCCGACGTGGCTTCCGCGGCTTCTGATTGGCTGCAGGAGCTTCAGAAGCCGCAAATTGGTTTTCAAATGTTTTGGAAGTCAAACGGACTTCCAGAACAGATTCCATTCAACTTCCAAGGTATGACTGTACTACTGGAAATATCCTTCCCATGAATAAGGAAGTGAACTACATTATACATTCCACCTGGTCAATAATAATTAAAAAGCCATACCCAACTAAATTATATTCATAGACCTGCTGAAATTAAAGGACCTAAGACTTGCCTATTAATTTAAATGGGCCTACTCTAAGCAGGAGTAATGTTGGATAAAGCCCAATACAGTCATACCTCGGGTTGAAGTCACTTCAGGTTAAGCCTTTTCGGGTTGCGCTCTGCGGCGACCCGGAAATAACGGAGCGTGTTACTTCCGGGTTTTGCCGCTCGCGCATGTGCAGACGCTCAAAATGATGTCACACGCATGCGCGGAAGTGGCAAGTCACTACACGCGCAGACACAGGTTGCGTTTGCTTCAGGATGCGAACGGGGCTCCAGAACGGATCCCGTTCGCATCCAGAGGTACCACTGTACTATAATAATAATTTTGTAGCATCCAAGTAAAACTTAAGACAGGTAAAAGTGACAAATAAGTGTGCAATGTCTTATTGATTGTGAGAATGGAAGGTGCCAGGTGAGGGTAGCCAATGGGTTTCAAACTCTTGGTGAGTTAGGGATTTCCCCTGAATGCAAAGACAGGCTCTGGCAGATTGAGCGGATAAGACCAATAGTGGGTCCAACGCTCAAGAAGGCGGTTATTGTAAGTGTTGTAGAGGGAAATGAGGGGCAGATGGGGCTCATCTACCTGGGAAGGTAGCCCACCCACTATACTCTTTCATGAGAATGTCTTCAGGAGTAAACCCTAAGGCAGGTATGTCCAAAGTCCGTTTTGGGGGCCTAATACGGCCCGCCAGTCAGTTTAATCTGGCCCCTGTCGTAGTTTATTTCATGAGGTAAA
Source organism: Podarcis vaucheri (assembly GCF_965113315.1). Taxonomy (NCBI): domain Eukaryota; kingdom Metazoa; phylum Chordata; class Lepidosauria; order Squamata; family Lacertidae; genus Podarcis; species Podarcis vaucheri. The sequence goes on from NC_138754.1 coordinate 11,669,578, forward strand.
ATCCTAAGAAAAGCTCAACAACTTTGGTCGCCCCTTACGCATGTTCACGTCATCAAATCTGGCCCTCTTTAAAAAAAGTATGGACACCCTGCTAAGGAAAAATCCATGTACTGTACTCACTGCCTTGAAGGGCATCTTCGGGAGAACAAAAGGCTAAGGAGTAAACCCTAATCCAGAGCCGAGTCCTTAAGGTGGTTGGATGGTGTCTTGTATGCCTCCTTCCGGCAACTCCTGCAGCCAACTGGTGTCATATGCTTTCCTTTGGACCACATCAGTGAGGATGAGAGAAGGGTCTTGTCTTCTTGTCTGACCTCCATACACCCTGCTCAGCCTTGCGCCCCAGAGAGCTCACTTCAGTACTCTGCAAACACAGCAAAAACAACATAGGAGGCAGCAGTTACAAGTTCTCTGCAGCCATAGCAGGTACTGCAATTCGCCAGTGGTTTGGCTTCACCCCCAGAGGCACAGTCCATTCCCAGACAGACGAATCCTGACAATATACTTTTCTTTGCTGCCGTTTGGGATGGTTCACAATCGACCATTACAACTATAAGCATCCATTTGGGGGGAAAAGGGGGGGAGACAATAAATGGTTATTTTTTTGTTGCAAAGCACCTGATATATGGAAAAGCACTTTACCAGACTACTCAATAATTACTCATATCAATTATTAATAATAAATATAATAATATAAAATATAGTTACTCTTGTTATAATTATTATGATTATTGTGAAAATAATAAAAGTTTGTTTTTTATTTAGTATTTGTGAGCAATGAATAATTATGTAACCTGCATATATTAGCAAAATGTATGCAAAACAATATTTGCATAAGCAGCAACAGCGACGCGGTCCCCTTCCATCGCCTCGCAACTCCCTAGTAACTATGGAAACCGAAGCTCTCCCTCCTCCGGTTCAGTTCTAGGACGATCCCACCAATCGGCGATAAGGGCCAAGGGTGGGGTGACCACTCAGGCTCCAGAAAGCGCGGCGGCTCCTCGCCTCCTCCAATCACCGGGCCGAAAGCGGACCGCGGTTGTCGCGGCTGACGGAGCTGGGCTGAGCCAATCGGAAGAAAGAGCAGGCGGAGAGAGGCCCGCCCTTGCCTTTCCCCCTCAGCTCCTTTCGGCGCGACGCACTCAAAGGCAGTTGGCCGAGAAAGGCGACGGGCGAGGAGGAGCCCCAATGAGCGCTGCTGGGGAGGCGGGCGGAGCGGGAGCCACTCAGGAGGCGAGGAGGCAAAAGAGTGACGAGAGGGAGCCCCGCCTCCCTAGCGAGCGCAGCCAATCAGGCAGAAGGGGGCGGGTCCCTCGAGGCCTCCGCTTTGTGGTGGGTAAGTGGGGGAAAGAAGGCGCTCTTCCACCACCCAACGCACCCCCTGTTGGGGGGGGAGGAAGAAGGGCGCTTTCCCTTATAGATAGATGTCTGTAGCGCATTGTGGCGGGGAGGAAGCACGTTATCTCCCCCTGAGGGTGGGACCTGGGGAGGGGGGGCAACTTGGGGAGGGGGTCACGCTGTGGGGGAGGGGCAAACCGAGGAGCATTTGTGGGGTTCCCCTGCTCTTATTATGGGGGTCACAGAGGCCAAAGCGGGGCAGAAGGAAATAAAGGGGGGTATTCATTATAAGGGGGTCTCCATCATATTTCCAGGCTTTATGGGGGGGTGGAAATGCTGAGGTCAGTTGAGGGGGAGCCACCAATGATCCCCCCACCTTATGGGAAAGGAGATCATTATATAATTATTGGGGGGTTGAGATCAAATAACAGGGAGAAGTCCCAGGACTTGGGATACAGGGTAAGGAGGGTGCAGGAGTGGGGAACACAGACTTTGTTCTCAGTTATGGAGAGTGTGCGCTGCCATCATAGGAATACATCAATGGGCACGCAGTTGACATAGGGAATTTGTGGCCCTCCCAACTTCCATCGCCCCCCCCCCAGTCAGCGTGGTCGGGGGTGCTGGGAGTTGTAGTTCAGTGATATTTGGAGGGCCATGCGGCTGTGGGTTAAACCACAGAGCCTAGGGCTTGCCAATCAGAAGGTTGGCGGTTCGAATCCCCCCAGCTTCTGCCAACCTAGCAGTTCAAAAGCATGTCAAAGTGCAAGTAGATAAATAGGTACCACTCTGGCGGGAAGGTAAACGGCGTTTCTGTGCGCTGCTCTGGTTCGCTAGAAGCGGCTTAGTCATGCTGGCCCCATGACCCAAAAGCTGTACGCCGACTCCCTCGGCCAGTAAAGCGAGATGAGCACCACAACCCCAGAGTCGGCCACGACTGGACCTAACGGTCAGGGGTCTCTTTACCTTTACCTTTACCTCTGGTTTAGGGAATTAGAAGGTGCAAACTGAGGTATTTGATGGTGGGGTTGTGGGTTCAGAACAGGGGAAATTGGGAAATTCTGGATTGGCATTAGTAATCTGGGCAGGGAACTGGTTGGCAGCTGGTGAAATATTTGCAAACAGTGGAGCACAGTAACGGGGGCAGGGGGCTGTAGAACAGGAGTTGGGGTGGGGGTTGTAGGAGACCTTAAGTCAACATGTCATTGCTTTGCAGCCTCCGGATGAGAAAAGCTGGACGCTTGGGAGATGGAGTTTCAGGCGGCAGAGTTGGCAGTGCCCTCTCTCTTTTTTTTTAAACTTTTACATCTGGCAGTTCCCATGTTTAGTCTGCAGCCTCTCCACTTTAGGAGGCTGTTAGGTAGAATGGCTAAGAAAAACATCCACCTGAGACCTTGAGGAGTCTTTCCCAGGCAAAACGGGCAACGCAGAGCTAGATTGAGATCAGTGTTCCAGCCAGCATAAGGCAGCTTTTAATGTTTATTATTCATTACTATTTACTCAGATTAATATCCTGCATTGCCTAGGGCACATATCATTAATATTTTTAAGCATTCTGAGAGCAGGCAGAAACATTCTAAAATTACAGTCAACAACAGATTTAAAGACTGATCTTACGGTCAGCCCTTAAATGCCACATTCCTCTTGAAAGTCAATAATGAAGGAGGCAGACACACCTCATTGTAGAATCTGAGATAGCTGATCTTGGGTTAGGTGCCCTTTTGGGTACTTTGCTCCCAAGTCATTTAGGGCTAGTACTAACCCCTTGAATGTATTTCTAGCAAAATGTTTTCTGCATAAATAAAGGGGGAAGGGGTCAACGTCCTAAAAGCCATTTCTTACAAGTTACCAAGTTTTTTCCCCTCTCTCTCGCTCATTCCCCCCACCCCCCGCTCTGCTGTCTCAAGGAGCCTGGACTATGCTGTTGGTCAACCCCTCGTCGTGAAAGAGCTGTCCCAGCATGGAGTTCCCAAACCACAGCAAGAACTTGCTGCAGAGCCTCTGGGAGCAGCAACACGAGGGCTTCCTTTGTGACTGCACGGTCCTCGTGGGCAGCACCCAGTTCCTGGCCCACCGGGCAGTGCTGGCCTCCTGCAGTGCCTTTTTCCACATGTTCTATAAGGAGCGGCTGGACAAGAGAGACTTGGTCTCCATTAACAATGAGATCGTCACAGCGCCCGCCTTTGGGCTGCTGCTGGAATTTATGTACAAAGGCAGCCTCTCCTTCAACAACATGCCGGTGGAAGACATCCTGGCGGCCGCCAGCTACTTGCACATGAACGACATCGTCAAGGTGTGCAAGAAGAAGCTGCAGGCCCGCGCCTTGGCGGAAGCCGACAGCACCAAGAAGGAGGAGGATCCCCTGGGCAGCTCAGAGCTTCTGCCCAGCACCTCCAAGTGCCAACTTCAAACGTCCGGAGCCCAGCCGCTGCCGCCCCATCAGCCAAGCGAAGCAGGGAAGAGCAAGAAACAGGAGTGGAGAGGTGGAGAGAAAATGGTTTCCGAGGAGCCATTGGCCTCCACTTTGGACATGGCGGACACCACGCAGCCAGGGATGGAAGCTCCTCCTCCTCCTCCTGGGAGGCCTCTTCCACCCCCCGTCATTGACATCTCCCTCTCCAGCCCTAGCAGCTCCACCGAAACCATATCACACAGCTGCTCGCCACCGAGGAATGCCGGCCCTCCGGAGAGGTATGTGGAACAACAGACAGGTGGTCTCGGTGTGTTTTGCCAGAAGGAGCCAAGCAGGTCCTCCGTCAAGGTCAAGGTGGAAGCCATCGTGATCTCCGATGAGGAGCCGGACATGATGGATCAACTGGAGGGGCAGAGCGCAGATTTGAGGCTGGAGACAATATTCCAGAGGTCCGCTGTAGAGGCAGGGCCTGCCGGAGGCTGTGGGCGCCACCCCGACAGCTTTGAAGAGCCCGGTGGGATGGAAGAGGTCTCTTCCGAGAGCGGCTTCCTGCCTCAAGAGCACGTCCCGTACCACATGATCCCTGTGCCTGCCGGACAAAGCTTCTCCAACATGGTGACTCCGCCCTTGCACGAACAGATGTACTTGCAGGACTACGAGTCCCACTCCAACTTTGGCATCTTCACGGAAGACGTCCCCACCTGCAAGACGTGCGGGAAGACCTTCTCGTGCTCCTACACCCTGCGGCGCCACGCCACCGTCCACACGCGGGAACGCCCCTACGAGTGCCGCTACTGCATGCGGAGTTACACGCAGTCCGGAGACCTTTACCGGCACATCCGCAAGGCCCACAACGAGGACCTGGCAGCCAAGCGTTGCAAACAGGATGTTGAGAACCCTTCGTAGGGGGCCTATACCCCCGCCCAGTTTGGGCCATGGGGCAGGTGGTTCACGACTGAGCAGACGGACGGTTCCCAACATGCAAGGACAAAAAAAAATCCCATCCCTTTTGTAAAACATTGTGCAGAAGCCAGGAGGCAGAGAGAGAGAGCCCTAACTGTCTGAGCCAATGATGGGGGCTCAATCCTATCAGGTTCAACCTTCCCTCCTGGCTTCCTAATCATTTCCCCACCTTGCCCTTGAGAATTTCTTGTTTGTTTTTCCATGAGGTGAATTATTTGGGAAGTGCAGGTTTGCACCCGGGTCACCCCTGGGCATCGTTTGGAAGAAGCAAACGTAAAAAGAACTGGGGAAGGGGTTCGTCCTCCCACTCCAGTATTTATTTATGTACAAACTTGTGGCTGCAGGTTTAATATGAAGTTGGAGCGGCATTGAAGCTTGAGCTCTAGGTATTGCTGCCTAGAGGACATTCTGTTTTGTGGGAGGAAAGGTCTGAAAGCCTTTTGTTCCTGACAGTTGTTGCAAGTCAGAATTTCACTTGAGAGGACAGCAGGGGGGATGGGAACAGCACTAGCCCTCCTGGATGCACAGAAAAAGATTGCATAGGGGGAGAAGCGCCTGTGAGGAAGACTATGTTGAAAGGCACGGTTCTGACTCTATCCCACCATGCAGTGCAGGTGGGACTCATTGGGAGAAGTGGGCAGAGTATTCCTTTTCAAAACAGCCCCCCTGCCCCACTCTTTGTGACATGTTGGATGTCATGACAGTCTAAAACAGTGGAGGCCGATGCGAGAGAAAGTGGGGCACAGCCCCGCCACCCTCATGCCTGACTTTAGCGTGCCCCCATGGCTCTGCCTTCTGCTTACCATCAACCAGGGGTTGTTCTGCCTGTCATTGGCTCTGGCGCCACCTACTGTTGGTCTCCCTGGCTTCCATCCTACAAGGCAGCCCGGTATCCGGAAGTTTTCCATGTTTGACCTTTTTTGTGTGTGTTTATTATGCTGGAAGCTGCCCAGAGTGGCTGGGGCAACCCCATCAGGTGGGTGGAGTAGAAGGAATAAATTATTATTATATTATTATAGTCCCAATAGGCACTAGCCCAATCTAAAGCAGGCAGTGCACAGACCCCCACCAAGCTGCATCCCTGTTTTGACATGCTCCCATTTTACAGACAAAGATCAAAGGCCGAGAGATGGGGCTTGCCAGGGTCATGCACAGCGCAGGTGAGATTTTAACTTTTCCCACTTCCGAGCCACTTCCGACGCTCTTTCCCGTTTTCAAGCCTGCTCACTTCAGAGCAGCCACTGCCAGCCTCAACCTTCCTCCCAGAACTTGCAAACCCTCCCACTGTGAAATGTGTTTATCCAACCTGTTTGTTCTTATAAGCAGCTACAAAGCAGTCTCACTGCCAAGGATACCCATTTAACAGTAAAAAAAACCAGGCATCAAGTGCTCCAGTACTCTCTCTTCTGTGATTTTGGGGTATGGGTGGGTGGGTGGGTTTGTGGGTGGGGGGTTTTCTCTCCTCTAAGGCTAGGGATTCCCAAATTGTGGTCCGTGGCATAGCTACATTAAATACCAACATTCATTTTAAGTAGTATTTTTATTACTTCTTTAACTTCTTACATTGCATTTTACTGAAGTGCAGTTTGACGTCTACAGGATGCAAACTAATACAATGTAAGAAATAAAAGACGCAATAACCGTACAATTAAAAATCACACTGTATCTAGATTGACACATTACCAGTGCTACAATAGGCAGAAAAATCATGCAAGGAGTCCACCAAGACTAACCAGCAATTTCCAGTTGGATGGCAGGGAAGGGAAGGGGGCAAGGGTCAGGACGCAGCTGGGGTTCTGCAGAGCTGATTTTAAGCAAAGACTCCTTTGCTTTCATCCATCTTCTTGAGATATCCAAGAGTCTGAATCAGGCTTGACGCAGAATACCTTGATGCCAATTATGTCATGTAGGAAACCAAGGTGCACGGGGAAGAGAAGAGTGCCATCCCCCCCACAAAAGCAGATTTTGGCACGCAAAACATGTTTTCAAACTGTATTTTCTACTCAAGAGTGGTAGATTTAACATGCAAGGTACAAAGTAATTGAAGTGTTGAACAAAGTGACATTTCCCCCCGTTACAGTAAACCGTAATTTTATATTATAAACCCAGTTGTTCCAATGTTCCCTTTTTCAGAAGTCTTAATACTTGCAATTAAATAGAAAAAAACAGTTCCCCTTCACCTCTGCACATGAAACCTTGTGGTTGGGCCATGAAAAAGAAGGCTGCACTGACCCATCTGCCACAGAAGATCCAAGAGATGATCTCATTCCAGCGGGCAAAACCCTCACCACACAGGCTACCCCTGGAGCCATCATCCCCTGGATGTCAAAAGAAAGCGTTATCGGATGCAATCTTCATTTATGGACTTGGTAATGGGGAGTATGAGAGGGGGAGCAATAATATAACCAGCTACCACCCCTGAATTGAAGGATAGGGAACCAACGACCTTCCTGGTGTTGCTGAAGCACATCTCCTGCCACCCCTGACTGTTGGGCCAGGCTGATGAGAGTTGGGAGCCCAACACTGGGAAGGTCACTGGTTCACGTTCATCCCTGACCATCAAAGCAGTCTCCTACTGTATCAACCTGGGAGCAGAAGCGAAGGCCGGGAAGGACTTTGACGTAGTGCGTGCTTAGGAAGGCCATGCCTTGGCGATACTAAGAAAGGTGCGGTTTGTGAGGTACCTCTTTCTCAAGGAGGTTGAGATACCGGAGCAACTGCAAGGAGGTGGGGGTGAGCTTCACCTCGGTAGATCAAAACCTACGTTCCAAGAAAACCATCATCTGGTGGGGTGGGGAGAAAGAAGAGGTAGTTGGGTGTCCAAAATGCAGGTGATCACATCTCCCAGACAAAATAAACAAGGAACTCAGGATCCAAAGGCGACCCATTTGCCATCAGCCGAACATCTCCTGAGAGGCATAGGTCATATAGAGGAAGCCATCTTCATCTTTGTACGTCATATACACTTCAGACATGGTGGAAGACATGCTGACGAGGCTGCGGTTGCCGTCAACCAGGAAGTAGAATGCCTGAGTGGACGCGATGCACATTCGGTTGCTGAGGGAGGAAACGGGCACGAGTCAAAACATGGCTTCCGGGCAGCCTAAACAAATTCTGCATCCTCACCTCCCCGAAAACTGGAGTCTGGTCCATTAGGGTGCATGGCGCGCTGCCCTGAGTTTGCCCACACCTGCCCGACTTCTGACTTCCAACCAATCGGGAGCTGGATCCGCCTACGATTGGCTCCAGCCCTGGCTGTCATTGGCTGTGGCTCCACCTCCATGCCTTCCACCCCACCAGCCCCAGCTGCTACTGCCCCTCCAAGCCTATTTCCCTGTGTGCCAATACAATAATATTTCTCCCCCACTCACACACACCAAGCCAGAGCATTAAAAATCCAATTAACATAGTCGCTGCTTAAATCCAGCCCAACATATGGTTGTAGAAGGATGAGCGACCCAGCCAGATGCTTAGTAAGCCTCCCATTTTTACAGACTGCGCAGACTCCTCGGAGGCTCATTCACCGGATGATTGTGATGAACTGGCCCATGGTGAGGTCTTCGGGAACCAGAAACTTGGTCTTGTCCAAGGCTGGCAACATTTTCTCCTTGGGGTAGCGCTCCAGGATTATCTGCAAAGGAAGAAGAGCCACGTCTGAGATTGATCTTCAATAGCAGATGGCCAGATTCCCCGGGAAGCTTGAGCAAAATGGTTACAAGTGAAGACAGCCGTTTCCAATTTGTCCAAGTACTCAGATAGACTGTCTCTGTACAGGAAGGCTCTACTTGTCGCCATTATGGCCAATAGCCACTGGTTTATCAGCCTGCTGCTGATTTGCCTGACTCATCTGTTCACTGCTGGACCAGTGTCTTGCCTCGGGAATGGACTGGATGAGAGCCAATAAACTGAGACTCAGTCCAGATAAGGCGGAGGCACTGCTTGTGGGTGGCTCCCTAGACCAGATGGGTGGGAAATCAATGGGGTGACACGCCCTCTGAAGGAGCAGGATCATAGCCTGGGGTACTCCTGGATCTTTTGCTGTCACTCGAGGCTCAGGTGGCCTCAGTGGCCCAGAGTGCCTTCCATCAGCTTCGGCTGGTGGCCGAGCTATGCCCCTATGTGTACAGGGATAGCCTAACTCATGGGTAGGCAAACTAAGGCCTGGGGGCTGGATCCAGCCCAATCACCTTCTCAATCCGGCCCGCAGACAGTCTGGGAATCAGCGTGTTTTTACCTGAGTAGAATGTGTCCTTTTATTTAAAATGCATCTCGGGGTTATTTGTGGGGCATAGGAATTTGTTCCTTTTCCCCCTTCAAAATATAGTCTGCCCCCCCCCCACAAGGTCTGAGGGACAGTGGACCAGCCCCCTGCTGAAAACGTTTGCTGACCCCTGGCTAACGACTGTGGTCTATGATCTGGTAACCTCAAGGTTAGGTAAAGGTAAAGGGACCCCTGACCATTAGGTCCAGTAGTGACAGACTCTGGGGTTGTAGTGCTCATGTCGCTTTATTGGCTGAGGGAGCCGGTGTACAGCTTCCGGGTCATGTGGCCAGCATGACTAAGCTGCTTCTGGCGAACCAGAGCAGTGCACGGAAACGCCATTTACCTTCCCGCCGGAGTGGTACCTATTTATCTACTTGCACTTTGACGTGCTTTCAGACTGCTAGGTTGGCAGGAGCAGGGACCGAGCAACGGGAGCTCACCCCAGCGCGGGGATTTGAACCGCCGACCTTCTGATTGGCAAGTCCTAGGCTCTGTGGTTTAACCCACAGCACCACCCGCGTCCCTAACCTCAAGGTTAGATTACTGCAACGCATTATACGTAGGGCTGCCTCTGAAGACAATTTGGAAACTTCAGCTGGTGCAGAATTCAGCGGCCAGATTGCTCACCGCAGCAAGATAGTTTGAGCATATTACACCGATCCTGGTCAGACGGTACTGGCTACCAATTATTTTTCGGGCCCAATTCAAAGTGCTGGTTTTGACCTATAAAGCCTTAAACGGCTCAAGACCGCAATGCCTCAATGACCACCTCTTTCCATATGGACCCTGAGATCATCTTCGGAGCCCCTTCTTTGTGTGCCTCCTCCTCGAAAGATCCAGAAGGTGGCAACACGAGAACGGGGCCTTCTCTGCAGTGGCCCCCTGTCTATGGAAGGCTCTCCCCAGGGAAGTTCGCCTGGCACCTTCATTATACACCCTTCGGCGCCAGGCAAAAACGTTCCTTTTTAACCAGGCTTTTAGTTGATCCGATTTACATCTTATGCCCTTTTAAAATGTGTGTGTGTGTTTTGGGGGGGCGCCATTGGGTGGTTGTTTTTAGTATTATGTATTTTGTGGTTTTATATCTTGATTTTAATCTTTGAACAAAATTCAATTAATAATAAATTCAATTAATAATCTGCAGGGGTGCAACATCTTATTTTAGGAGCATGGATGTGATTTTATTGGTGAGGGTTCTGGGTGGGGGTTTTTTGGTTGCAATATGGGGCTAAATAATTGTTTTAAGATTTCCCAATAACCATCTATATTTTGGGAAACTGCATCAGCTGAGAGTCAGGAATGTTTCACTTAAGCTCAGTTACAATCCTATAAAGAAGAAAAATATTTGTTGCATGAACAGGAAGACTGAGGGAGGGTTATATATGGAGAAAATAAACAAAATGAGAATTTCTCTCCGTTACATTGATATATTACTTGACTTAATTGATTTAGCAATGGCAAGCAAGCGTGCAGGCAGCCAAACCACCAATTACAGCTGCTTTGGTCCTCCTGCGCTACTAGGTAAACCATGGTTTGGCTTAGCACTATGTGTGAACCCAAGGTTCATGGTTTGTCTTCCCCGAACAAAATAGTGAACCAACAATTCAATGAACAATGAACAACAATTCATGATTAGAATTACTGGTTGTTGGGAGCCAAACAAACTACAAGCCTAGGAACACGTAAGGAATCTTATTTTTAAATTAACTAAGCATAAATATAACAACACGATGGGTTGGGTATCAAGCACAGAACCAGGAGCAAAACAACCCCCGCTTTTACTCTAAATACAGTGCTTTTTTCTGGGGGTACGCAGGAGTACGCATACCTCTAAACATTTTGTGAATCTTCATACTTTTGTCCATCTACTCTATTTATTTTTCCTGATTTGAACAATAAAATGGTGGTTTTCCTGAGTCAGAATGAGAGTACCCCTAAACATTTTTAGGGGGGGGGGAAGCACTGCCCATAACTGCCTTACTTAATTTCTCTGAACCATGGTTTGTTTAGCATTATACACAAACCCTTGCTGAGCCATAGCCCAGCTTACTTTTAACATGCAAAATGGCCCAGTACAACAAAGCAAGCCCAAATAAACATGCCCTCATACCCAACAAGATAAGGAGAAGCCTACATACCGGCAGTTTGCCAGGAAACTTCATCCGGATCGTGGCCACTTCACTTTTCCTGGAGGCTAAAGTGGAAAATTACAGAACTGGGTCAATTAAGGCAATAGGGGAAAAACACCTCTCCCTCGGGCTCCCCTCCCAAAATTAGCTCTCCCCAAAACAGGACAGCCTAAAGTCTAGCCCCCCCAGCCCAGTTTACCGAATTAATCTCAGCCCCTTGGGCCAGCAGGGGGCGCTAGCAGCCAAACAAGAGCAACTCCGAATCGCGAAATCGAGCGTTTACACGAGAAGCAGGGTGGGGGGAATAAGTGGGGAGAAAGAAAATAAGTCTTACCGAAGGTTTTTCGGTGCTTGAATGGGGGGAAAGAATCCATCTTGGAAGGAACCACACCTTTTTCTTAAAAAGGGAAGGAGGGGGAATAAAGCTGGGGCGGGGAGGGGAATTGAAGAAGAATCGTCCCCAGCGATAGCTCTGACTTGACTCCTTTGGAGCCGCTTAAATAGTGCGAGAGTCACGCCTAAAATTTTCCCAATTTGCTTCCAGGATCAGGACCTCCAAGGTCCGGGGAAGGACGTGGAGAGGTGGAGGGTGAGGAGAGCCCACCCTGAGACTCGCCCACATACAGATTCAGGGGCGGGTCTCCCTAGAGGAAGCGCATTTGGCCACAATGGTGGAGTTGGCCGGCGGAACGCACCGCCACGGGACGCAGTTTTGACTACTCGCGTGGAAGGAAGGAAGGAGTTGGACAAAGTTTGTAGCGGAGGTGTCGTCTACCCATGTCAGCTGGGACAGGTGAGTGCAATTTCCCAACACCGAGGAAGGACTTTTCTGCGTAATAGATGGGTAGGTATTGGTTTAGGGTTGAGCTGTGAACTCGGGAAATCTCAATTACTCGATGGCATTAGGTCAAGCTGCTTTCTTAAGCTCCCCCTTCACCAACCATCTGAAATGTTTTTCTGTTTCTTTTTTGTCTTTCTAACTCACCTTTCCTCCCAGCAGCTCAAGGTGAGGTATATACTGAGTTAAAGAAAATATTTAAAGAAAATCGTTAAAAAAAAACAGAAGCCTTTTTATTGGGTATGGTGGGTGAAGAGATACGAAGGGAAGATAAAAACTGTTTATGTATGCAACAACTGGGGCAAGAATTCTTTCAGCCCAAAAATGGACACAAAAAGGAGCACCAAGGAAAGAAGAGTGGCAGATGAAGATGATGGACTTCGCAGAACTGGCGAAGCTGACGGGAAAAATCCAAAACCAGCACGATCAATTATTCCAAAAGGACTGCAGTAAATTTATACGATATCTGAAAGATTATTGTAAGCAATTAACATCACTAGCAGGGTCATCTGAAGACTTGTAAGGATAAGTTTTCTACCTTTCTATATTTTTTTAAATTTTGAGTTGTTTTGTAATGGGTGTAATTAGAATTGGAAAAGGTACAAAATGCAATGATATAAAGGTTAATTTTGAAAGCCATGAGCCGGGAGGGAAGGAAGTTGATAGGCTCTAAAGAGCCAGGGAGATAAAGTGAATAATAATGATGTGAATGTATATTATTAAACGGAAAATAAATAAAAAGTATCTTTTAAAAAGTGAGGTATATACATTGGGTAGGTTAATGAGAGAGTGTGTCTGGTCCAAAGTCACTTTGTGGCAGAGTGGAGATTTGAACCCTGGTCTCCCAGGCTGTACTCTTAACTGCTGCACTGTGCTCCCTCTAAGGCCCATTTGCATTACACACTCAAAGTAGCGCCATGCCACTTTAAATAGCATTCCCCCCCCAAAAAAAATAATTATGGGAACTGTAGTTTCTCAAGGGCGTTGAGAGTTATTAGGTGACTCCATGTTCCCCTCACAGAGCTACCGTTCCCCCAGGGAACTTTGCAAAGTGTTGTTCATGCCAACCCTGGTGTGCCCGTTTTCGTAAGTGCTGTTTTCATAATTTCTATTTTAGATCATCATATCAACAAGGAGGGCGACACAGGTGGCGCTATGGTCTAAACCACTGAGCCTAGGGCTTGCCAATCGGAAGGTTGGCGGTTTGAATCCCCGCGACGGGGTGAGCTCCCGTTGCTCGGTCCCTGCTCCTGCCAACCTAGCAGTTCGAAAGCACGTCAAAGTGCAAGTAGATAAATAGGTACTGCTCCAGCAGAAAGGTAAACGGCATTTCCATGCGCTGCTCTGGTTCGCCAGAAGCGGCTTAATCATGCTGGCCACATAACCTGGAAGCTGTACGCCAGCTCCCTCGGCCAATAAAGCGAGATGAGCGCCGCAACCCCAGAGTCGTCCACGACTGGACCTAATGGTCAGGGGTCCCTTTACCTTTATCAACAAGAAAGAGCCAACAAAAAAAAAAGCTAACTACATACCATGATAACATTAAAATAGGCTGATGACATTACAATAAATTAAAGACTTACAAAGTTGTATGTTGTCACTGAATTTATTATTCCAGGACACTGGAGGAGGGGAATCGCTCCATAAACTTAACCAGTTGATTTAAATGTAGGTTGTTTTATTGTAGATTTGCAGTAGGTTATTTGATCACCATCACAATGGACCAGATCTTTTCCATCCATTCACACTCAGTAGGAGGTTCTTGTTTTTCCAATTCTTTACAATCATTACCTTTGCATCCCCATAGGGTTAATTAACACTTCTTGATCACTTTCTGAGATAACATCTATGAAATAACTTAGTTGGTTCCAAAGGTATATGGCTTCCTAGCATATCCAATATAATACTATGTACTATTTGTTTTCACTTTAATTAATTCCAGAAGTTAGGTATAAAGTCTACTTTAGCTGCACCACAGCTACAACAACCATGAAATCAAAGCCAAATCCACTGTATATTAAATTACAGTGGCACCTCAGGTTAAATACTTAATTCGTTTGTGGGGTCTGTTCTTAACCTGAAACTGTTCTTAACCTGAAGCACCACTTTAGCTAATGGGGCCTCCTGCTGCCGCCACACCGCCGGAGCACGATTTCTGTTCTCATCCTGAGGTAAAGTTCTTAACCAGAGGTATTATTTCTGGGTTAGCAGAGTCTGTAACCTGAAGCATATGTAACCTGAAGCATATGTAACCTGAGGTACCACTGTAAATCTTACAGGGGATCTGCTGATATAAATTTAGATGGGGTATTACCCTAAGCTGGGCTTTTTGTTTAAACATGGGACCCATTTTGTAGTTTATGCTCAGAGGCACAGCTAATATCCTCTATTGCTGAGCCAGATCAATATGGGGAATGAGGTCAGGCCTTAAACCCAGTTCGAGTTAAGCCCTTTTTCCTGGGCCCAAATATGAATGGGGATGACGATTGCCGTTTTTCTCTCTGGCCCTGGGCCTTTTTTATTTTTGTAATTTATTTTATTCCAATACAGTACAAGCCATCATTGGCCGTTCCCCTCCAATTTGCAGTTAGAAATTCAGGAATCACGTTGTTGTTGTTCTAGGAACCCCTCTTGTGGGTCAGATGAATGTGTCCTTTGGACAAGAGATGGGAAGGAATTTATACAATCCTAGCAGCTGACTTCACTCTCAGTAAATAGCTCCAGGCTGTTACTATTATTCAGCACAGTCCCATTATTCCTGTGCATGTTCTTGCTTAACAAAGAATTCACAGCCATTGGAGGATACCAGCTTCACATTTAATGCATAAAGCTCCAACTATCTGTATTATCCAGAGAAGGGGGTGGGAGGTGAGAGAATCACTGCCTTTTTTTTTTACCCTATTTTTGCCCTTTGTGGATGCTTTGTTGAAATTTGGGGAAGAGCCATAGTTTAGTGGTGTTGTTGTTGTTTAGTCGTTTAGTCGTGTCCGACTCTTCGTGACCCCATGGACCAGAGCACGCCAGGCACTTCTGTCCTCCACTGCCTCCCGCAGTTTGATCAAACTCAAGCTAGTAGCTTCAAGAACACCATCCAACCATCTCATTCTCTGTCGTCCCCTTCTCCTTGTGCCCTCCATCTTTCCCAACATCAGGGTCTTTTCCAGGGAGTCCTCTCTTCTCATGAGGTGGCCAAAGTATTGGAGCCTCAGTTTCACGATCTGTCCTTCCAGTGAGCACTCAGGGCTGATTTCCTTCAGAATGGAGAGGTTTGATCTTCTTGCAGTCCATGGGACTCTCAAGAGTCTTCTCCAGCACCATAATTCAAAAGCATCAATTCTTCGGCGATCAGCCTTCTTTATGGTCCAGCTCTCACTTCCATACATCACTACTGGGAAAACCATGGCTTTTACTATACGGACCTTTGTTGGCAAGGTGATGTCTCTGCTTTTTAAGATGTTGTCTAGGTTTGCCATCGCCTTTCTCCCAAGGAGCAGGCGTCTTTTAATTTCGTGACTGCTGTCACCATCTGCACTGATCATGGAGCCCAAGAAAGTAAAATCTCTCACTGCCTCCATTTCTTCCCCATCTATTTGCCAGGAGGTGATGGGCCCAGTGGCCATGATCTTCGTTTTTTTGATGTTGAGCTTCAGACCATATTTTGCGCTCTCCTCTTTCACCCTCATTAAAAGGTTCTTTAATTCCTCTTCACTTTCTGCCATCAAGGTTGTGTCATCTGCATATCTGAGGTTGTTGATATTTCTTCCGGCAATCTTAATTCCGGCTTGGGATTCATCCAGCCCAGCCTTTCGCATGATGAATTCTGCATATAAGTTAAATAAGCAGGGAGACAATATACAGCCTTGCCGTACTCCTTTCCCAATTTGGAACCAATCAGTTGTTCCATATCCAGTTCTAACTGTAGCTTCTTGTCCCACATAGAGATTTCGCAGGAGACAGATGAGGTGGTCAGGCACTCCCATTTCTTTAAGAACTTGCCATAGTTTGCTGTGGTCAACACAGTCAAAGGCTTTTGCATAGTCAATGAAGCAGAAGTAGATGTCTTTCTGGAACTCTCTAGCTTTCTCCATAATCCAGCGCATGTTTGCAATTTGGTCTCTGGTTCCTCTGCCTCTTCTAAATCCAGCTTGCACTTCTGGGAGTTCTCGGTCCACATACTGCTTGAGCCTTCCTTGTAGAATTTTAAGCATAACCTTGCTAGCATGTGAAATGAGTGAAATTGTGCGGTAGTTGGAGCATTCTTTGGCACTGCCCTTCTTTGGGATTGGGATGTAGACTGATCTTCTCCAGTCCTCTGGCCACTGCTGAGTTTTCCAAACTTGCTGGCATATTGAGTGTAGCACCTTAACAGCATCATCTTTTAAAATTTTAAACAGTTCAGCTGGAATACCATCACTTCCACTGGCCTTGTTATTTGCAGTGCTTTCTAAGGCCCATTTGACTTCACTCTCCAGGATGTCTGGCTCAAGGTCAGCAACCACACTACCTGGGGTGTACGAGACATCCATATCTTTCTGGTATAATTCCTCTGTGTATTCTTGCCACCTCTTCTTGATGTCTTCTGCTTCAGTTAGATCTTTACCACTTTTGTCCTTTATTATGGTAATCTTTGTACGAAATGTTCCTTTCATATTTCCGATTTTCTTGAACAGATCTCTGGTTCTTCCCATTCTGTTGCTTTCCTCTATTTCTTTGCATTGCTCGTTTAAGAAGGCCTTCTTGTCTCTCCTTGCTGTTCTTTGGAAATCTGCATTCAATTTCCTGTATCTTTCACTATCTCCCTCGCATTTTGCTTGCCTTCTCTCCCCCGCTATTTGTAAGGCCTCGTTGGACAGCCACTTTGCTTTCTTGCATTTCTTTTTCATTGGGATGGTTTTAGTTGCTGCCTCCTGTATAATGTTGCGAGCCTCCATCCATAGTTCTTCAGGCACTCTGTCCAGCAAATCTAAATCCTTAAACCTGTTCCTCACTTCCACTGTGTATTCATAAGGGATTTGGTTTAGATTGTATCTTACCTGTCCAGTGGTTTTTCCTACTTTCTTCAGTTTAAGCTTGAATTTTGCTATAAGGAGCTGATGATCTGAGCCACAGTCAGCTCCAGGTCTTGTTTTTGCTGACTGTATAGAGCTTCTCCATCTTTGGCTGCAGAGAATATAATCAATCTGATTTCGATGTTGCCCATCTGGGGATGTCCATGTGTAGAGTCGTCTCTTGTGTTGTTGGAAAAGCGTGTTTGTGATGACCAGCTTGTTCTCTTGACAGAACTCTATTAGCCTTTGCCCTGCTTCGTTTTGATCTCCAAGGCCAAATTTGCCAGTTGTTCCTTTTATCTCTTGATTCCCTACTTTAGCATTCCAATCCCCTATAATGAGCAGAACATCCTTCTTTGGTGTCACTTCGATAAGGTTTTGTAAGTCTTCATAGAACTGGTCAATTTCAGTTTCTTCAGCACCAGTAGTTGGTGCATAAACTTGGATTACTGTGATGTTAAAAGGTCTGCCTTGGATTCGTATCGAGATCATTCTATCATTTTTGAGACTGCATCCCAGTACAGCTTTCGCCACTCTTTTGTTGACTATGAGGGCCACTCCATTTCTCTTACGGGTTTCTTGCCCACAGTAGTAGATATGGTAGTCATCCGAACTGAATTCGCCCATTCCCGTCCATTTTAGCTCACTGATGCCCAGGATGTCAATATTTATTCTTGCCATCTCATTTTTGACCACATCCAACTTACCCAGGTTCATGGTTCTTACATTCCAGGTTCCTATGCAATATTTTTCTTTACAGCATTGGACTTTCCTTTCGCTTCCATGCATATCCACAACTGAGCGTCCTTTCGGTTTTGGCCCAGCCGCTTCATCAGCTCTGGATCTACTTGTACTTGTCCTCCGCTCTTCCCCAGTAGCATGTTGGACACCTTCCGACCTGAGGGGCTCATCTTCCAGTGTCATAACAGTTTAGTGGTAGAACAGCTGTTTTGCATCCAGGAGGTCACAAGCCCAGTCTCCACATAGGGCTGTCTGAAATCCTGGAGAGCTGCCAATCAGTGTAGACCATACCAAGCTAGGTGGGCAGACAGGTTCAAGGCAGCTTCTTGTATTCCTTTTTGGGACAGATCTGTAGCTCAGTCGTCGAACATCTGCTTTGCATGCCGAAGATCTCAAGTCGAGTCTCCCATCTCCAGGTAGGACAAGGAGAAAGTCCTCTACCTGCTGCTAGACAAAGCAGTGGTGCTGTGTGGGGTACTGCTGCTCCAAAAAAGTGGGGGGGGGAAGCTCTGTGCTAGGGTCATCAGCACCTGTTGTATAACAGGTGAATGCAGAGTGTTGGGGTTTTGAGGTAAAGGCAGCAAAAGCAACTGTGCATCAAGTGAATGTGCTGTATTTTTATGTTAGCATTTATTTATTGCAGGCATAGGCAAACTCTGCCCTCCAGCTGTTTTGGGACTACAATTCCCATCATCCCTGACCACTGGTCCTGTTAGCTAGGGATGATGGGAGTTGTAGTCCCAAAACAGCTGGAGGGCCAAGTTTGCCTATGCCTGATTTATTGCAATTATTTCCTACTTTCTCCCCCCCCCCCCCAAGGTGGCATACATGGTTATTCTGCTCGCCCACCCTGGAAGAATGGCAGATGCAGCTGATAGACTACATGGAACTGGCAGAAATGACTGGCAGAATCCGAGACCTCGGAGAAGAGACAGTGGAAGAGGACTGGAAAAAATTTAAGGACTATTTGCAAAAGTATTGTAAATTGTATGAATGCTAGAATGATGCAGGATATTAAGATAACATGGCATTAGTGACTTAGCGGAAAGGAGCATGAAAATAACTGAAATATAAGAACAAAGGTGAATTTTGAATAATATAATGTCAAGCTTAAATAGTCAAATATTTGATAACAAAGGGTAAACTGGAGACATAATAGTTGAAACGTATAATTTAAAACAAGTTTTGAGAGAAGGTGAAGTATTGCTGAACATGATTTTATAAATGGGAACACAGAAAAGGGAGATGTGAGGGAGTCAGAAAAGAGGGTTATGGAAATTTGGTTCATGAAGTCTAACTATGTTTTATGTCTTTCACATGATTTCTTGTTTTTTCTTTTTTTGTATGTTTTTTCTCACTTTGGTGATGGTGTTTTTTATTGCTTTTGGGTTGTGTATGTGTATGGTGTTATATAGTTTAAAACCTTTAATAAATATTTTATTAAAAAAAATATACATGGTTATTCTGCTCAACCAATCCCTGTAACAACCCTGTGAAGTCGGTTAGGCTTAGAGGCAGTGACTGGCCCAAGGTCACCCAGCGAGCGTCACGGCCCAGTGGGGATTCAAACGCTGGTCTCAGTCTGATACTCTAACCACTACACCACAGTGACATGGCACAAGCCAGTGGTGGCCGCAAGGATCCAGGAATGTGTGGTGACAATAGTCCCAAAGTGCGGGCACAGCAACCAAGCATAGTTTTTAAGTCAAGGGTGCATGCTCCTTTTTTGCTATTATGCTAGTGGGGTTAGTGGCAAGTATGACTTCCACTTGCCACGCTGCCCATGGGTGGGCAGATGGAGCTCTGGTGGAAGGTGTTTTCACTGGCGTGGGCTCCCCTCCACTAAGGGCCCCTGGTTGTCCTATAGTCTATAGCCCAGCAGATCCATCCAAAGTTATACTATGAAATCCATTTTTATTTGCATCACTCTGGGTTGAGTATTACGTGATGGAGCATTGAGAAACCGTGCTTCAGTCTTTTCAAATTCTCAACCCTGATTTTGGATTAATATCTTTCCGGCCTCTTCCTTTTAAACTTCAAAAACAAGACTTCTCATGTTGGCTCATCACTGAAGCCCATTTCTTTAGTTTCTTGGGTCAGCGTGGTCCTCATCTGAGCAGGATGTTGTGTGTTCTCCTGAGCTTAAGCAGACAAAAGCTGGGCTTTGTTTTCTCCTTAGGTTAACAATGGCAGGTTAACAGGTCGGAGGTGAGTACCGGGAACTTCGGATGGAGCTGAACGAGTTGGACGATTCAGGAAAGACAAAAGCAAGGCCTGCTTCACACAGCATGCAGCTAAATGGCGGAATTTTCTCCCTTAGGAGGTAGTGATGGCCACCGACTGAGATGGCTTTAAAAGAGGATTAGACAAATTAATGGAGGCGAAAGCCATCAATGGCTACTAGCCAGGATGGCGATGTTCTCCCTCCACTGTCAGAGGCAAGATGTCTCTGAATACCAGTTGCTTGGAATCACAAGTGGGGAGAGTGTCTAGCTGGAATGGCAGTTATTGCTTTGGGATGGAAAGAAAAGGCCAAATGGAATATGGAAAAATGGAATGATTATGTTTTTGAATACGTACAATCAGAAATATTCGCACAGATAGTGGCAGAGGATAGATGGGAAAATAAATGCCAAAGAATCACAAATAAATGGGCATTTTACAGGAACTGGATAGAAAGAGGGGAAGCCAACCCTAACATACAAGCTCGAATGAACAGACTGTGTACATGGATAAAAATATGAAGAGGGAAGGCCTGACCAGGAGCGGGGAGGGCTGGAGTGGGGGGGTGGGGGGGAGTAAACCGGACGGTATTTTGAATTGATTTTGTTATGTAAGCCTTTTTTTCAGAAACCAATATATTAATGTTATGTAGTTAGGCATTGTAGTATGAATGAATTTTGTTCTGTATTCTTTGTTTTATAGAATATATATAATAATGTTATGTTACTAAGCAAATTTAATAAAATAGGGGGGGAACAAAACAAAAAAACAAGTGGGGAGAGTGGTTTTGCACTCAGTTCCTGCTTGGATAGGATACTGGACTAAATGGGCCACTGGCCTGATCCTGCTGGGCTTTTCTTATGTTCTTCCAGTAAAAGCATGAGTCAAGCAGTGAAGTCATCTGGTAGGATCGCAACATTTTCAGATTATGTTTTCATTCATTTATGACATTAGCAGGCAATACAGCACTCCACTAGCTATTCAGCTAGCTTTTTATTGAAGTCCTTATCTGTACTATGCAATTTTTGCCCCTGGGTTTAGGAATGCGCTACAAGGCCAAGGTTTTATGACTCTCAAACTGTGACTTTGCAGAAATAACTCCTAGCTAAATACAAAGTGACAAGTGTGGGGGGGGGATAATGAGACTGAATCTAGCTTAAGGGGGAAATAGAAATCTATCACATCTTAATTAAGTATGCAAAGTAATTTTGCAGGAGGAGGCAAGAAGAGGCTGTTTGAAAGGGTCTTACAAGATTTAGGAAATCAAATGTTATTACTTCAGTGAGCAACCACCAAAAGCTATGTTTAAAGATCTTATGACTTTTCTCCTTATAGCAAGTACACAGAGTTATTGCGAAAAACTGGAAATCTCATTCAACAAACCTTTTTCATCAAGAGACAGCATTGATTGAGAAACTGACACGTCACCTTGCATCATTACAAAATGAAACAGGAGCGGATTAATTAAAAAAAAAACACCCTGGTGTACTTTCATATCTTTTGCAGTTAAAGAAAAGGACACTTGCATTCTTCCAGCCACACATGGGCAGCTATGGCTCAGCACACTTGGCTGATCCGTGTATGAACTTAAATGAACTTATTTTTATTTTCTTTTTAAATGTACTGAACCTGATCAGAACCTATAGTGAAGTGGCTGGTCCCCATTGCTGCTGATCTCCATTGCTATTGTTACAAGAAGGCTACCCAGCAAGACTGGAGAGGCTGTTGGGATGAAAATAAACATATTTATCTGTAATATCCACTCCAGTTTTCCCTGTCTCCCCTACCCTTGCTGTTGATTTTTTAGGAATTGTTTTAAGTTCCTATGGGCAGGGACCTCTTTGCATTCTGCAAAGCACCACGCACAGTGAAGGAATGATCATTAATCATGATCATTAATCAGTTGTTAATAATGACACCGATTAATACTTATTGCAAAAAATAAAACCAATAATTAATATTTATTACCAACAGATAATATAAAGCATATTATCGGTATATTGTTGTTTAGTCGTGTTCGACTCTTCATGACCCGATGGAGCAGAGCACACCATGCACTCCTGTCTTCCACTGCCTCCCGCAGTTTGGTCAAACTCATGCTGGTAGCTTCGAGAACACTATCCAACCATCTCATCCTCTGTCGTCCCCTTCTCCTTGTGCCCTCCATCTTTCCCAACATCAGGGTCTTTTCCAGGGAGTCTTCTCTTCTCATGAGGTGGCCAAAGTATTGGAGCCTCAGCTTCACGATCTGTCCTTCCAGTGAGCACTCAGGGCTGATTTCCTTCAGAATGGATAGGCAGTGATCCATGAAGGGGATTATCGGTACAGTGGTACCTCGGGTTACATACGCTTCAGGTTACAGACTCCACTAAGAAAGCGGAGAAAGAAAGCGGAGAAAGAAAGAAAGAATTCCAATTCCTCATCTGTCAGCTATATGTAGAAAATTATTCAACACAGCTACTCCAAGATAACACCCAACAAATCCACTTTCTATAAACTATTACAGTGGTACCTCAGGTTACATATGCTTCAGGTTAGACTCCGCTAACCCAGAAATAATACCTCTGGTTAAGAACTTCGCTTCAGGATGAGAACAGAAATCGTGCTCCGGCGGCGCGGCAGCAGCAGGAGGCCCCATTAGCTAAAGTGGTGCTTCAGGTTAAGAACAGTTTCAGGTTAAGAACGGACCTCCGGAATGAATTAAGTAGTTAACCCGAGGTACCACTGTATATACTATTAATAAATCTTATTTGGGGAGGGAGAGAGGCGGTAAAACCACCTCGGTAATCGGGCCTTTTTTTTCATCCTCGTGCCTCCTAAGAAGCAAGCGCTACTGAATTCAATGGGCCTCCTGCTCCCGGGCTGAAGCGTGCATAGCATTCATTGCAGCTGAGTTGGGGGCCATCTGGCGTCCCTTTCAAATCCGAGCCAGAAACTTTCCGAACTTTTCGCTCTTTGAAAATGTTGGCGTCCGGCGCGGGCGCGCGCGCGGGTCCCCTCCCCTCCTGCCTCCCGCTCGGGCCAATCGGAAGCCGGCAAGTTGATTGGGAGGGAAAGGGGGAGGAGAGAGAAGAGAGAGAGAAGGCAACCTGTCTCCACGTGACACTTTCAAAACCTTCCCCTTTGTCTGAAGTGCGGGTCGCTCTCCTTTACGATCGTCCGAGTCCGGCGGCGTCTTGCGCGCCCTGGAGTTGGTGGCGCGCTCCGGCGCCTGCGAAGCCGGTGCTTCCCTCCCCCACGACACGCTTCGGGCGCTGCTTTGCTTGCGATCTCCCCCCCCCTTCCTCGACCACCCCAAATTGCGGTGGCCCCTCCGATCCTTGCCTCTAGTAGGGATCTCTACCGCTCCTCGTTCCCTCCCCCAAAGCTGCGGGCGCATGAGAGGCGATCTCTCCAAAAGGGACAGGAGCCCGGGGATTTAGAAAGCCGCGTCTCGGGGGGGCCATGGCCGGCCGCAGAGCAGTGCCCCCGTCGCTGTGGTCCGGGAACGAGCGGCTGAGGATCGGGGAGCGCCTCCAAGCCAGCCTGGCCGGGATCTTCGAGCTGGATCTCCTGCGGGAGACACAAAGGGAGACGGTGGAACGCGCTCTGGAAGGGAGCCGGAGAGATGGCGAGACGCAACAGGTGTGTGTGTGTGTGAAAGAGGGAGAGAGATCTGAAGGGAGGGGGGAGGAAATGGTGGGGAAAGTTTGCTTAAAATGCCCTTTAACTGCCTTTTGCACCAAAGAGTTCAGGGCGGTCTACAAAAATGAGAATCCACTAATTCACATAACTTGCGATTCAAAGCCAGCCGATGGGTACAACAAAGTGCAACATTAAATATATATATATATATATATATGCCAAAACTTTAAAAAAGGAAGAAAGAATAGGGTGCATATCTTAGAACAAAAGGAAAGCTTTGCCAGACTCCTAAATGCTCGCTGCTAGGCATGCTTACTCAGGAGTAAACTTACAGGCTGGGGTAGATAAGACCAGGAGGGGCTTAGCTTGCTAGGTTTCCAGTGCAGGCTTTTAAACTGATCTACCCTAAGCCAGTGTGCAAAGGATTGCAATCAGATAGCCCCATCCCAGGCTATCCATTATATATAATTATACTGTATGCATTATATATAATTATACCACCATGTGCCTCAAGGTATGTAATCTGTTGTAGTTGACCCGTTGCAGAGCTACAATTCCCAGCCCAGCACCCTTCAACTACAATTCCAAGTATTCTGGGGGGAGGACTGCTGTAAAGGTATGATGTGTTTGCAGCCAGAGTCCCACTCAGTTCAAAGGCATTTCTGTATCTGATTGCAATGCTGCAGTCCTGCGCACACTTAACTTAGGGGGAAATGTACCAAGTCGGAGCATTAGTCTGCATTGTAAACACTGTCAAGCAGCGGCTTAGGGTGTGTGTGTGTTCAAGTGGGGAGTGAAGGGGCAGGATATCAGTCAGTAGAGCATGAGACTCTTAGTTTGAGGGTTGTGGGTTTGAGCTTCGTGTTGGGCAAAAGATTCGTGCATTACAGGGGTTTCGACTGGATGACCCTTGCAGCCCCTTCCAACTCTGATTCTGCATACAAGGCAAGATGCTCTTATTGCCGAACTACGACATTTCCCCCACTAAACAGGGCTTTACAGGGTTTGTTTTAAAAGGATGTTTACGACGAGCTCCTTGCCAGACTTGCTTTTTTATTATATTTTGTCTGTTTTGACACACGTGGTAAGGCAGTTTAGGTATTTTCTGGAAAGGCAAAGTGTAAATGATAAATTGCACACAGTGAGACTTGCGTCTGAGTAGACAAAATGTGGGCCTTTGGTGTGATCCAGGGAGGCACTTCTGTGATGGGTTGTGCCTTGACTCTTCAGCCATTCACAGTTCGAGTAAAGTTGGCTTTCTAGTTTTGAGGTGGGGGGAGTAGCTTGCTTGCTGGTTGTTGGGAAGTGATACCTTTCGGGGGAAGACTTTGGGGTGGGGTGAGCAGGAGGGGCCCCAAACAAAGTAGAGCACCCCCATTTTTAAAATTAGCTTTTATATAACAACAACCAATAACAGAATGCATGTATAAAAACACACACACACAACATATAAACAAGTAAAGAATCCCAAGTATTGCACACATTTCCAAACAATGTACCGGTAAATAACACAAGTGAAAATACTGAAATTATCCTCTCTCCAGAACTAGCCATGTGCGTGAGGAGGTTTCCTTGCTTGATTGGAACATATTGAATATAGGGAAATCAATCAATAAACTGGTAAAGGATCCTTTTCTGATTGAGGCTTCTCAACCACACTGGTAAATTTTTCAGAAATGTAGCCCATATTGAAGAAAGTGAAATCATCAGACCTAAAGAAGCCCTGTATCCATTACGTTTAGAGCAGGCACCCCCAACCTGCGGCCCGCCAGATGTTTTGGCCTACAACTCCCATGATCCCTAGCTAACAGGACCAGTGGTCAGGGATGATGGGAATTGTAGTCCAAAACATGTGGAGGGCCGAAGGTTGGGGATGCCTGGTTTAGAGTCTAAAACTGCTTGGCTGCACCACTGTCGTAAGGATTTTTAGAAAGAGCTTTGGGCCTAGGTGGGTCTGATACAGAAATGCACTTCTGTGTGTTGTTGCTTAAAGGACATGCTTGAGACCACTTCAGGAAAAGTAACTTATGCCTTAATTTGGGGGTGGGTCGGCAACCTGCTGGGGGCTACTTGTGAGGTGTGGGTGGGGCTACAGGAAAGTCAGAGGTTTCTGCATCCTCTCCTCTTCGGGTAAGCAGGAGGCATTATCACAGTTGGGAGACCCATTCCAGTCAGGCACAGATGCTCAAGGAGTGAGTATCCAGCCCAGGGCTGGTGAAGGACATGGAAGAGTCCCAAGGGCCAGGCAGAGAGGCCTAGAGGGCCGGCCCCCCATGCATCAAGTTCCCAACCCTTCCTTAGCTGAAAGAGATCCAAAGTGTGCCTTGCTGGTTTCATTTGAAAACCTGTCAGTTGACTACAAGAAATCTAGTTTTTTATTAAAAAAAATGTTAGCCTGTTTAAGAACCCTGGGATAGCTCAGCTGATAGAGCATGAGACCCTTAATCTCAGAGTCATGGGTTTGAGCCTCATGTTGGGCAAAATATTCCTGCATTTCAGGGGGTTGGACTAGTTGACTCTCGCGGTCTACAGTTCTATGATTCTATGTTGGGCATAGAGATGTGGTGGTTGTTCATAAAGAAAAGAACAGTCTAACTTCAGCTGGCAACACCTGTTCATTGCTTGGAGCTTTTTGCAGGGAAACATATTCCGAATAATGATTTCAAGATTTATGGTACTTTGCCGAGTTAAAAAACAAAACCTGAGGAAGAGTGGTCCCTGCCCTGAGGAGCTTGGGAAGTCAGCAGTTGGGGTAGGGTGTACGTCTTGGGGGATAACGGGAGTGGGGTTGATTTGGAGACAGAAAGATTTGGTTTGTACAGTCCAGGTGCCCTGACCTCAGGGAAGCCCGGATTCTGAAGGGCTGTGGCAGAAACTAGGAAGATCAGGCAGGTGTGTGAGCTTGGGGAAGTAAATAAGTAAGGCTTGCCGACGTGGCAGATGTTTAATGAATGTAGGAGAGGAGCTCTTGAATAGAGGAACAAGAAGAGAGGGTGGTAGTCTGGGAAGGTTGAAGGAATGGGAACTATAGGCGCAATGTGTTCAAATGACGAGAAGGGGAGAGTCTGGCGACGTTTTGGGGAAATGGCGTGATTCTGGCAGGACCCCACGTCTTGTGTGCTGAATCTTGCACAGGGCAGAATGTTTACACCACATATGTCCAAGGTCACACTCTTGCATGCTTGTCTGGAATAGCGCCCAGGTTCTGTTGTTGCAACCACACACGTGTTTTGGAATCCGCCCATCGGTATCCACCTGTAATGGTGGCGTCGGCAGCAAGGAATCCAATGTTTGGATCCTGAATGGCTAAGCAGGTGGGGGGGGGTTGTTTTTGCTTTTCTGCGATTCATCCTTCTTTGTTCTGAAAGAATTTGCTAGCGGGGGGGGGGGGGAGTTGCTGCATCGAAACTCGGACAGCTGGGCCACTGAGGAAGCACTTGCTATTAACCGCCCAACAAAGGCCGGCGTGTTGCTTGAAAGATTGTATGCTCCTCTTCTGGATTTTCCCTGTATGGAGTTGTCCTACCAGTTTTGCATCAAAGACCTACCCAGTAACTAGCTTCCCGTTTTATATTGCGTACATAAAGGTTTCTGCCAAATTGTTAGCTCTGCTTTTTCTCTCTGGTCTGAGCAAGGTGTTTCGGGAAGCTTTTGGCAATTTTGGCAAATTAATGAATTTTGGTAAATTAGCTGGGCTAGTTGCAGAGAAGAATATGCCAGCACAGAACACCCTGACATTGGTCTGATGAAGCGTTCTGCTTCTCCTGAAAGTTTGCACAAGCTGAGACTACAGCCTGTTGATGAGGCATCTGTATTTATAAATATGCCAGGAAATGTCACTTTCATTTTCTGACTGTTCTCTCTCTCTTGAATCATCCTTGCTATTCATCCTTGTCCGCATTCCACATCATGTTTTGGTGACTACCATAGACTGTGAACTGGGATCCTTGTTCAGAATTGCCTATTGTAAGTGCAAAATTGGGAAGCTGGTGCTCCTTCTGGGATGAATTAAATTGGATAACACAGGAAGCTGTGATAGACCAGGACATAGTTTTTTCCATCTAGTCCAGTGTTTTCCCAAACTTGGGTCTCCAGCTGTTTTTGGACTATAACTCCCATCATTCCTAGTTAGCAGGACCGGTGGTCAGGGATGATGGGAATTGTAGTTCAAAACCAGATGGCGGCCCAAGTTTGGGAAACACTGCTCTAGTAATTTTATTTTATTTATTATTTATTTTATATACCGCCCTTCATCGTAAGATCTTGGTGTGGTTCACAAGATAAAAATATAGGATAAAGGCACAAATAAATAGACAAAAGCCTATCAAAGCAATAACCCTCTCTCCCACAATAGACTACACTTGCCTGCTCTGATTGATGGCAGCTCAAGAGTATGAGGACACGAGTGTCATCTTGCAGACAGAGTAGGAGGCTGTTGGTACTGAGGTCACATGCTCACCATGAATTCAAAGCAGCCTTATACCACTTTAACAGCTATGGTTTTGCACAAAGAATCCTGAGGAATGTAATTTAAGGGTGCTGGGAAATGTAGTTCTGCAGGGGATTTCCTAATGCAGGCATAGCCAAACTTGGCCCTCCAGATGTTTTGGGACTACAACTCCCATCATCCCTAGCTAACAGGACCAGTGGTCAGGGATGATGAGAATTGTAGTCCAAAAACAGCTGGAGGGCCAGGTTTGGCCATGCCTGTCCTAATGACTCTCAGCATCGTTAACAAACTACACTTCCCGGAATTCTTGGGGTGGGAGGGGAACAATGACTGTTAAAGTGGTACTGTATTAGAATTTGTCTGGTGTGGATTTGCCCCTACGATAGTGCATCTCGCAAGTCTCACCAAGAGGGTCATTTGTTATTAAAATTAAAAAACAAACTGACTTCTGGGTGTTAGGGTGTGGTCAGAGCCTGCCTGCGTCTGGAGTGGAGTGCCTCCTTTGTAAATGAGATCTCTTTTCCTGCAGTCTCAGAATAAAATAAAATAAAATAATTCAGGGAATCTGGGCTAGAAACAGCACCGGCGAACCCCTTCCAGGCTCCTCTTTGTCTCACGCCGGCAGCAGCTGTTGCTGCAGAGGTCCTCCCCGTGCTGGGAGTCCTGGCAGGTGGGGTTTGCCTTGTGGTTTGGCTTGCCAGCTGTGGGTGTAGGCCGGCCATTCCCCCTGCATGCGTAGGGTGGGGTGAGAGAGCACAGCAAAACAAAGCACCTGCTGTTCACGGCGGTGACTTCCTGCTTGGCACATCTGCCACCTGGAGGGAACAGTGTCTGTTGCTCTCCTCCAGCTTCCTTGTTTTTGCTCAGATTTGTAGACCCGAACTACCTGACGAGAGTCTCACTCATGCACAATTCTTCTTCCCGTCGCTCTGAGTTTCCATTCTTCTCCTGCGTTCAGGAAGACCCTTAATATGCGTTGTCTCGCCCTCTGCAGAACCCTTGTGTGCCTCGCGGGGGATTCTGGGAAGAGCATGCGAAATGCATTCTGGGAAAGGGCGCACATGGTTCAAGCAAGGTGCTTGTGCTACAATGAGCTTGCACTAAAGCAATACCACTTTATTGAAAATCTACCGTATTTTTCGCTCTATAACACGCACCCGACCATAACACGCACGTAGTTTTTAGAGGAGGAAAATCCGTAGGCATGCCACCCGTAGGCATTTCCTCCATAACACGCACAGACATTTCCCCTTACTTTCTAGGAGGAAAAAAGTGAGTGTTATGGTGCAAAAAATACGGTAATTGTCAGGAGTCAGCAGTGCCTCCTCTGAGGGGCAGAAGCCCTTTCCCAATCCAGCTTCCTGGGGCTCTTGTAAGTGGAAAAGCCGGGAATTGAACCTGGAAACTTCTGGATGCAAAGCAGGCGCCCTCTTCATTGAGCTGTGGCTCCTCCTAAGCAGGCCATGTAGAGCTGACTCATGTGAGAAACAAAATTGCACAGCTTTTAGACTGTAGGTGGAGGGGTGTTGCCTGTTTAAATTGGCACCTATTACTATTTTTTAAATTTCTTTTAAAAAAAATACTCCAGCTCCCTGAAGAGAAAACATTTGGCATATCAGTACTGAGGCTGCTTCTTCCTGACATGCTATTTTATTTAAATTTTAATATCGGAGTCAGGTTTTTTTTAATATGGAGGACCTATTATTATTATTATTATTATTATTATTATTATTATTATTATTATTATTATTTTATTTTCATTCCTGTATTATGAAAAAATCATAAAGCAGTTTGCAACCTACATTAAAACATCAAATAAAACATTCCAGAATTAAGTATTAGGGAAGAGAGTAAAGTATACAATCAGAGTAACACGATGAACAGGAAACTAAAATATTATCTTAAAGATTTCAAAATGAAACGTTACCAAAAAGGTCAACTACAGAATGCACATTTAATGTGGCAGAGTTAACTTTTTAAATGTTATTATCAGGAGCTGTTTGTACCCCCCAGGACCTGTTTGCTCAGTATCGTGGGTCCAGCTTTATGGAACTCCATTGCACAGACAAGTGCCCTTCGCTGTTGAATTTCCGGCTGCTG
Organism: Podarcis vaucheri; assembly: GCF_965113315.1. NCBI lineage: Eukaryota > Metazoa > Chordata > Lepidosauria > Squamata > Lacertidae > Podarcis > Podarcis vaucheri. The sequence continues at coordinate 11,699,703 of NC_138754.1, forward strand.
CTGCTGAAGACTTTAAAAAATAATAATAATCCGCAGGCATAATAACTGAATTCTGTGATTTTATAGCTCAAACTGATTTTTATCTTGTTCAGAAACTTTTTACTAAGAGACATTTGAAATTCAGGGGTGTATAAATGACCAATAATAAGTGATTGCTTTCCACATAGGTTCCAAGGCAGGGTAGAAAATAAGAGTGAAAACAGTTACCAAACAGCAGGGGAAGAAATAACAGGAGATGAGTTTAAAAGCGATACAAAATGGGATGCCCATGACAGAGACTTCTCCATCTAGCTGGGAAAGCTGCAGGCATGTGTACACACGATGCTGTTTTTTTCTACTGACATACCCTCCAACATTTCTCTGATGAAAATAGAGACATCCTGAGGAAAAGCAGGACGTTCTGGGATCAAATCAGAAACCGGGACGGCGTCTGTAAATCCATGACTGTCCCTAGAAAATAGGGAACGTGGGACCTTCTTCATGCAAAGCAGATGCTCTGTGCACTTAGCTCGTCCATAGACACAGCTTCTATCTTTGCTCAATGGTGTTGTGTGAAGAAGCCTTCTGTTTTTGTTTTATGGGGGGGGGATGCTAATGGCCTGAAAGTTGATTTGTCTTTCGAGCCCTCTTCTTTCTCCCTCCTGCATGCCGACACACCCCTCTTAAACAGCTCGCTTTATTTTATGGGAGAACGAGCTCTTGGTCAAATGGACAGATGGCAGCCGCCTGCGGGGAGCTCCACCCGTGGCAGGGAGGGGCTGCCGTGTACACCCAGTGACCTAATCGTGGGCAAACAGCGTTATCTTCCAGGCAAGGAGAGGAAGGGTGGCATATCAGCCGAGGGTGGCATGAGATCGGGCCTTTGGTCCGTTTAGCACAGGAATGTCTGCACTGGTTGGCAGAGGCTCTCCCCTGGGTTTGAGGCTGGGAGTCCTGGCCCCTCCATCCTACCTGGGGATAACTAAGGATTGAGACTGGGCCTGCCGTGTTTCGCAAACTTGGCCCTCCATCATTCCTGCCCAGAATCGAGGGCTGTAGTGAAGTCGGATCAGAACTTTGCATTTATTTATTTTTTTAATTAAATTTTATTGTTGTTGTTTAGTCGTTTAGTAGTGTCCGACTCTTCGTGACCCCATGGACCAGAGCACGCCAGGCACTTCTGTCCTCCACTGCCTCCCGCAGTTTGATCAAACTCATGCTAGTAGCTTCAAGAACACCATCCAACCATCTCATTCTCTGTCGTCCCCTTCCCCTTGTGCCCTCCATCTTTCCCAACATCAGGGTCTTTTCCAGGGAGTCTTCTCTTCTCATGAGGTGGCCAAAGTATTGGAGCCTCAGCTTCACGATCTGTCCTTCCAGTGAGTGCTCAGGGCTGATTTCCTTCAGAATGGATAGGTTTGATCTTCTTGCAGTCCATGGGACTCTCAAGAGTCTCCTCCAGCACCATAATTCAAAAGCATCAATTCTTCGGCGATCAGCCTTCTTTATGGTCCAGCTCTCACTTCCATACATCACTACTGGGAAAACCATGGCTTTTACTATACGGACCTTTGTTGGCAAGGTGATGTCTCTGCTTTTTAAGATGTTGTCTAGGTTTGCCATCGCCTTTCTCCCAAGGAGCAGGCGTCTTTTAATTTCGTAACTGCTGTCACCATCTGCAGTGATCATGGAGCCCAAGAAAGTAAAATCTCTCAGTGCCTCCATTTCTTCCCCATCTATTTGCCAGGAGGTGATGGGCCCAGTGGCCATGATCTTCGTTTTTTTGATGTTGAGCTTCAGACCATATTTTGCGCTCTCCTCTTTCACCCTCATTAAAAGGTTCTTTAATTCCTCTTCACTTTCTGCCATCAAGGTTGTGTCATCTGCATATCTGAGGTTGTTGATGTTTCTTCCGGCAATCTTAATTCTGGCTTGGGATTCATCCAGCCCAGCCTTTCGCATGATGAATTCTGCATATAAGTTAAATAAGCAGGGAGACAATATACAGCCTTGCCGTACTCCTTTCCCAATTTGGAACCAATCAGTTGTTCCATATCCAGTTCTAACTGTAGCTTCTTGTCCCACATAGAGATTTCACATTTTATTAAATGTTACCAAAAAAATGAATAGGAAAAAGAAATAGAAACAATACATAACCATACACAGAAACATTTATTTACACAATTTTCCAGAATGCAGACTAGAAACGAAGAAAGACAAAAGAAACGAGAAAAAGAATGAAGAGAAAAAATACTTTTCACAATCAATTATTCCAAATTCATACCTCAAACATTGCAATATATAAATCCTAGTTAAAATACTACAAAAGACTTCCACCGCATTCACCACACGTCTCTTGGTTAACCAACAGAACTTTGCATTTACAGTATTTATTATTGCGTGTCTATCCCACTTTTTTCTCCAAGGAGTTCGCCATCTCATTTAATCCTCACAACAACTCTGTGAGGTAGGTTTTGGCTGACAGGTGCAAGGTCACCCAGCATGCTTCGTGGCCGAATGGGGATTTGAACCCTGGTCTCTTTCTCCCAAGCCCTGATGCTCTAACCAGTATGCCACACAGTAGTTTTTAAAATACTGTTCTGGCTCTCATCTGTCGGCCTCGGCTCTCCTTATCTCTAAAGTGAGAACAACATCGATCCAGTTCACAAAGTTCTCATGAAGGTAAACAAAAGACTTTTTAAAAAAGCAGTATAAGGCGGGTTTGCCTGTTTTAAGTCATGCACAAAAAAAGGCTGACATTTGCTCAATGTGCAAAGAAGCGTTTTGTCCGCACGGCACGTTCTTAATTTATGGAATGTGTTGCCGGAACATGTGGTGGTAGATACTGGCTTAGCTGGCTTTAAAATCAAAATAAAAGGATTAGAAAACCAGAAAACCAGCGAAGGGCTCCGTCTGCTATTGTCTATTAGCCGGCAAAGACTGGAACCTCCAAGTGCAGGGGGAATATATCTCGGATTACCTAATGGCAGGGAGAGACAGCAAGGGAATGTATTTGCCTTCTTGCCTTGCTTGTGAGCTTCCCACAGAAGCACCTGGCTGGCAACTATAGAATTAGGATTTGCTGGTTTAGATGAACCTTGGGTCTGATTGAACACTTTTTCTTACTATTTTAATTTTTTTATTGCATTTATATCCCGCTGCCTTCTCCAAGGAGCTCAAAGTGGCCTCCATGGTTTTTTCCCTTCGCCCCAGATTGCATGACCAGTGGATGAGGTTCATGGGAGTTGTAGTCCAACAGCACCAGGCGTGCCACAGGTTTCTCCTCATCCCTGCGCTATGTGTAATGATAATAGTGTGGCATTGGTGTTAATGAGACTATCATAATTTCACAAAATTTTATGCTTTCGGAAACAGAGGTTTTTATGGGCAGCTGTAGCTCTGACTCTTTTGGGGGGCTGCTAAATTCTTAGCGAGGTATTTCTGTTTAAAGAGCGGATAATCTTCTCTAGCACTTGAAATTTGCCAGGTGAATTTTGCACCTGGCTACTGGCCACTTTTGACCAAGCGAAGATGCCTGGGCACCATCGGCGCCTGACGTCTTCACCATCTGGAGATTCCTGCATGGGGATCCTTGAATCCGGACTGTTTTCACACACTAATACCCCATCCTGTAGAATTCTATCCATTATATTTTCTCTGCACAATGTTGTATTGAAAAATACGACTTTTGAGCCATCTGGTCCAAAAATGGCAACTAGACATTTTGGTGACTGTAACTCTGGTTTAAGGAGCCATTTGACGCCTAGTTTATACATCTCTGAGTTTCTAACACTGATCTTATATCCCCACCTGAGCCCATCTTCTCAGCAGCCTTTTTGGAACAATAAATACAATTCTATAATTGGTTATTATTCCTGGGTGAACTGTATAATCAAAATGTTATAGCAGTCTCGAAACAAGCATTTGGGTTGTTTCTTTATTAGTGAATGTAAAATTTCAATTAAAAAATGATGTAAACACACAAAAGAGAGTTGTCTTTGCAACAGTTTCCTTCTTGAGAATTACAAGCGTGTCTGGCCTTCACAGAGGTGTCAGGGCTGTTATCATCTGAGGCCTTTCTCTGTGTTCCTACTCCAAGGGAGGTCCAGAGGGTGGCAGAACCAAAGTGGGCCTTTTTAGTGGTGGCTCCCCACTTGTGGAACGCTCGCCCTGGGGAGGCTTGCCTGGTGCCATCTTTACATATCTTTTTTGCCAGGTTTTTGCCTTCTAATCACTTCCAACCTCCTTGAGCTGGCGGGATGTTTTAAACCCACCTTCTGAAAGCAGGACCTCCGTTTGGATTTTGTCTTTGTTTTCTCTTACGCTGGTTTCAATGTGCGCATTTGTATAATGTCAGTCACATTAACTTGATTTTTTGGGGGGAAAGAGGCAACCAATAGATTTGATGCAGAAAACAAAACATTGCATCTCGCTGCACTGACAGGGCGGATTTGGGGGTGGTAATGAATTAATGTGGACAAAATGGCAGCCCCAACCTGGGCCCTGTTAGCTTGGGGGCCGAAGCCCAGAGGAACGGCTGCTTCCCTCTGCCAGCCACACACGCCGTGCACCTGCCACATGGCACGTGCGTCCGGCCGTCTCGCTTGCCATTTCAATAGGTAGCCAGGAGGCCCCAAGACAATGGCGACAGCTGCCTAGCTTTAGGAGAAGAAAGAGGAGGAGGAGAGACCACCCCCCTTCTCCTGTTCGTGTTTCATTCCTGCTGGCTCAGCAAATGGGACTCTTTCCCCGCTCCCCCTTTCCTTGCGTGAAGCAGCTGTCTTAACTGTTGTGGGGTGGGGAGGGGGGAAACTCCATAGGCATGTTGCAACTTTTACCCCTCCAACGCCCCACGGAGATCAATAAATCTTGGAATCTGGCCCAGGTGCAGTCTGGAGGGACAGGCAGGTTAGGAGATAAGCCGCAGCATGTTTGCTTCCTCTTGGCTTTCTGCACCGGTTAATACCTTCGGTTTTGGAGTCAGGCCTTGGGGTCGGCCTGCCTTAGGAACCTAAGATTTGGAAGGGACCCCCCCCCCAAGTGGGTCATCTGGTCCGATTCCCTGCAGCGCAGGAGTTGCGGATGAAGAATCCCTGACAGGTGGCCATCCAAATGTGCACACTGTAAATACAACGCCTTAAGGGTTTACAGAGAACTGTGTAGGGTGCCAGCCAGCCGGCCATGCCCTGTTTCAGGATACTCCATTCCATTGTTCGCCCTGCCCAGGTCCACCCAGCGACCTTTGTTGCTGAGTGGGGACTCTGTGTCCAGCTGAGCATTCTCACCTGCCGTTTGAGCTACTTTGGGGTTCCCCCCTTCCCCTAGGGTGTTTTTTATCTAAAGATTTGTTTGTACTTCTAAAAACCTCGGGGTTTCCCCAAGCCTGCTGCTATCTGTCTCCCCCCCCTTTTTTTTGCAAAATTCACGCTTTTTTGACTACGTAAGCATTAGCGGATAGCGAATGAGTTTACTCTAAGTATAGGGTTCAGTCCCTGCCGTAGATGGGCCCATAGTCTGATTTGCTGTAGGACAACTTCTCATACAGGTGGCAGCCGTTTTGTGTGCGGGTTCTGTACCTGGCCCCTGAACGTGTTAGTGGCGCGCGCATAAGCCCACCATGTTCTGCCCCTGTTCTGCCCTCCTCCAGATCCAAAACAACCCATCTGTCGGCAGTCGCGCGTCCATCGGACACGCACAAAATGGTGGCCGCCTGTATTCCTATGAGACCGCTTTAAACAGTCATGGCTTTTCCCAAAGAATCCTGGGAACTGGGGCTGGTTGAGAGTGCTGAGAGAGCCCCCAATTCTCCTCACTGAGCTCTGATTTGATCCTGGGAAGACTGTGAGAGGAACAGGGGCTTCCTACCAACTCTCAGCACCCTTAATAAACGGCACTTCCCAGAATTGTTTGGGGGAAGCCATGATTCTCTCAAGCGGCAGCATAGAGGGTGACTGGCGAGGAAGATTGGCCTCTGTTATCGCAGGCCTGCTGTCGTGTGGTGGTGGAGGGAGACGTTCCAGCGTGGGGCTTAGCGAGGGGCCCCCCGAAAAGCCTGAGGGTGGTTAGCTGGCTTTTGCAAAATGGGATTAGACAAATCCAATGAAGGGACACATCTGTCAGTCGCAAGATAAAAGCATCAGAAACCTCTGTGTACAAAGCGTGGGGCTCCTTCCTTCTATTTCCGCTCTCTGGGAGAAGAGTTCCATTCCTTCCGTAGCGAAAAATTAGCACTGCACAAAAGAGAAGGATCAACCTTGAGGTTTACAAATGCTTAAAAATATTGAATAAAAATATTGAAGGGAGAGACCCTTAAATGTGGGGGGAACAGGCAAAGCCCTTGAGGGCTCGACTGGAGGGGGGCAGGACTGAAACCCAGGTGGACAAGAGAATGGGATGGCTGAAGGAAGTGGCGCGAGGAATGAGGTTCCGTTCTGCATTTTTCGTATTTATCTGAATAGGTCATGTCCTGGCTCACACCTGCAGACAGAAGCGGGTGTTGCTCATAGACATCGGTGGAGAAATCCAAAAGCCCAGTGTGGCCTGGTGGTTAGAGTGTCGGACTAGGATTTTGGAGAGAGACCAGAGTTTGAATCCCCACTCAGCCATGAAGCTCACTGGGTGACCTTGAGCCAGGGCCTAACCCAACCTCACAGGAGAAAATGTGGAGGATTGTACCGCCAACCTTCTGATGGCAAGCCCAAGAGGCTCAGTGGTTTAGACCACAGCGCCAACCGTGTCCCTCACATATCTGGGTGGGCCTTCCTGAATTAAAAAAATACAGTACAACAAAGATGTCTGCCTAATGTCAATGGGCAGAGAGTTCCAGGTTGCAGGTGCTGCCATGCTGGAAGATTGATACCTTATGAGTGTGGAATGGAGATCATGGGGCACTTGCGAAAGAGCCAGCTGTGCAAATCGAAGTGGTCAAGTGGGCATGTATGATGATAGTGTAGCCTTATGAGGCTCTGCCCTCGGGTGGGGAAAATATTGCGCCTGGGAAAGGGAAGTGGGAGTTAACAGACACTCAAGGAATAGTTCGGAGAAAAGGCTTTTATTTCTACCATCCATGAACTGGTAGAAGGAGCAAGTGTGATAAGTCACAAAAAGCATGCACGAGTTCACAGTCATGTGCACAAACATATATACCCCTTTCTAGTTCCCTCCCCCTTTCTCCTCCCTCAGGAGTCCTGCCCCATGTTGAGGTTCCTCTGAGCATGAACAGAAAGCTGTCTTGGGACTATTGTGGACTCTTGGCACCCTTCCCAGGAATGAGAACGGTTCAACATGTCCAAAGGTGTTGCAAGTGAATGAGATAAGATTCGTTTCTCAGGCCTGAGTATTCTTGGCAATGACAGAGTCTATTCATTAGCCTTTAAAAGTAATATTTTGCCTTTTGCCACAGCATCTTGTGATAGAGCAGAAGAGAGCAGAGAAAAGCTGTTTTGGATTTTTAGAAGACAAAAGGAATTCTGGACATTTTTGAGGCCTGGGGTGATTTCACAGACAGGATTTGGGTATCCTGTCCCTTCAATAGCAAAACTTTGAGTTTGGCCTGATAAAAAAATCAGCAGCCTTTTTCCTCTGCTGTTCTGTCTCTCAAAACCCTTGCTTGTCCCCCCCCCCCTGCAAAAAAACAGGAGGACCAAAGCAGCCTGGGCGATAACCGAATGCCCACCACTACTAAGCTGGACCGGAGCAAATCTGAGGACCTGCTGGGAACCCCAAAGGAGCCTCGCACCTACAGCTCATCAGAGAACATTGAGGCAGACCCCGGGGTGCTCCGTGCTCCCATGGGGGACGGACCAGAGAAGGGATGCCTTGGGTTGCGGATGGTCAGCGAGCAACTCCTTTCCTCCAAGAAAGCTGGAATCAATGGGGGAGATACCCAAGAAATCTTGGAGGCAGACTCCAGACCCAGCTCAGGTATGCCTGCTCCAGGTTCAGCGGGGAAGAATTTACCTGCCTGGTGGATTGTTTGATTTATTTGTATTGTAAATTTAACAGAAAAAAAGAAAGAAAATGCAGGCAGCTGGCTCACATCAGCAATAGGAATTGTCCCTCAGTTCTGATTTAAATGTTTATATTAATATAGGCAGTTCATGTGTCCAAATGGATATCCAAACAAGACTGATGAATGCAATATATATTGTTCAAATGTAGAAAGGGCAGTTGATTTAGAGCATGGTGCTTATAATAATCTATGAACCTTTTAGTCTCGAGGTATAAAGGTTATATTCAGTTAGTAGGCCCATTGAATTTAATGAACATGTTAATCATGTTTGTTAACTTCTGTAGTTCTGCTCTGAGTAGAAATAGTATTTGGACACAACCCTAAGTCTCTGCAACCAGAAGGGTTTGCAGGATCCACTTCCATTGTCCATCTGTTAAGTCCTTGCACCAGAGCAATGGAATGGAAAAGTGGGTGGATGTCTGAAAATCTTAAGGATTTTTCTGAAACAAAGCTAACGCAAACAATATTTTCTGACCAAAAAGAAGACACCCTCCACTAGACACAGCCACAACATGCACCTCAAAGATTCATTTATGAGCATTGCATCCCTATATCTCCACAAATACTTCGCTTCCTAGTCTCACAGGTCGCAATCCCTACGACACACCGGTCCTTCTCCCGGAAAACATCTGATCCCCTTTCTTTAAATCCGATTAAACGTCCGTCTGGAGTGCTGCACTATCTAATTTTTATTGAAAACGTAAAAGACAAGGCTGCAAACAATAAATAACAAACACATAGGAGAAATGCCCAGAATTGCAGCAAAGTAAAAATAAATAAAATATAGAACAATAATCAGGGGTTAGTCTGATTTATTCTGCCTCTCTTCCCAAGTTTCATAGTGTGCAGCATAGAGTTCCCAAGAAACATAGAGTTCACTGATCTTGAGTGTCAAAACTTTTAGCTATTAAGAGATCCATAAATGTGTATTTCTGGCTGGCGTATTTGAGCCCTCCGCTCCCACATGTATATATTTAATAACGTCAAACTAGACTGGATAAACTGTGGCTTTTCTTGATTTCCCTCTGTGTAAACAAGACTTTTTATGTTTGCTTTTTTGACGTGGCCAGATTTTTGCCACCTCAAATTTCCACCACGGCCAGAGCGTTGCATCTTCCTTCTCTGTGTTTTCCAGGGTTTTACGAGACGAGTGAGATGGGCTCCCTGTCTGATTCCTGCGCCTCCGTCCACAGCGATGGGCCTGGGGGTTCCCGCTGCAGCATTGGCTCCCTCTCCCACTTGCCCGGCCTGCGGGAGGCCACCTTCTCCCGCCCGCGCTCTACCGATGAGGCTGCTGTCCGCCTCCTAGACCTCCAGCTGCAGCGTCTCACCTTGGCAAACGCCTCTGGCGCGGACGGCAGGAGGCCTGTGTCGACAGGTGAGGCGTGCTTGCATGAACAGGGACTCTCAGGCTTTGCAGATCGGCTGTGTGCTTGAGCCTCTCTCCTCTGCTCCAACCAAGAGAGGAGTTAAAAGGGAGGAATGAGGGAGAGTACAGCAAAGAACACAGACATGTCTGGGGCAAGAGCGTAGCTCAGTTGTAGGGCACCTGTTTTGCTATGTGGAAGGTCCCAGATTCAATCCCTGGCATCTCCAGGTAGGGCTAGAATAAACTGAGACCACGTTTACACTGTACAGATAGAGCAATTTGATACACAGTCCTTTGGGGGAATAGCTTGGCTTTCCCCCAAAGAATTCTGGGAGCTGAAGTTTGTGAAGGGTGTAGAGAGTTGTTAGGAGGTCCCTGTTCCCCACACAGAGCTCCCTTGGAAGATTGTTAAACCATTCTGGGGATTGTGGCTCTGTGAAGGGAATAGGGATGAGGGTGGCGCTGTGGGTTAAACCACAGAGCCTAGGACTTGCTGATCAGAAGGTCGGTGGTTCGAATCCATGCGACGGGGTGAGTTCCCGTTGCTCGGTCCCTGCTCCTGCCAACCTAGCAGTTTGAAAGCACGTCAAAGTGCAAGTAGATAAATAGGTACCACTCCGGCGGGAAGGTAAACGGTGTTTCCGTGCGCTGCTCTGGTTCGCCAGAAGTGGCTTAGTCATGCTGGCCACATGACCCGGAAGCTGTACGCCGGCTCCCTCGGCCGATAAAGCGAGATGAGCGCCGCAACCCCAGAGTCGGCCACGACTGGACCTAATGGTCAGGGGTCCCTTTACCTTTACCTTGAGAACTCTCAGTACCCTTAAAAAAATGACACCTCCTAGGAACTCATGACTGTTAAAGTGGTATAATGGTGCTTAAAGTGTATAGTGTGGATGTTGCCCATAAGACAGCTTTCCTATGACCCGCCCAGTTCCATGAGGTGATCCTGACTTCTATGTTCCGCTTCCTGAGAACCTTCTTCCTTCCTTTCAGTTCGAACTGATAAACAGGAAGTTTTTCTCTTTATTATTATTTCCTTTTTGAAGCATCCTTACCTTTAGTGGTTTATGAAGATCAGTAAAAAGGCAGCCCCTGTTCTCAGGCTTATAATAACTGAAAAGACATAACACACAAGGAAAAAGGGGAGGAGGAAAAAAGCAAACTCAACTCAGGTGTTATGTTTTAGTTACGAGATGGCACCCGTCCCCCGGGGCAACTGGACTCTGCTGCCATGGGTTGCACAAACAGATTTGTGCCACCCCAAAATATCATCTTTTAAATTTGTTTTACTCCATCAGCACCATCCAGCAATTCAGATGTTGCTGAATGACTACAGATTCCCCATCCCTGTTTTATGCCCATGTGAGTGCAAAGAATAATTGAACATGGGCAATACCCAATACTAGGTCTTCTGTAAATAGACCCATTGAAATTGATAGGTATGACTACGCTAAGAACATTAATAGCAGTGGGTCTGCAGTGAGTCTAACTTAGCTGGCTACAACCAGGTAGCTTCTGCCTGCCTTGAATCCCTGTTAAAGAGACAGTCCATCTTCTACCTTGCCCGGCCTACGGTCGTTGGTTCCTGTTACTCATAAGTCCCTTGTGTTTCCTTGCTTCAGGTGACCTGGAATTCCTCTTGGGCCTCGGAGACTTGTCCCTCCCACTCCCAAAGAACCCGAGTCTCCAGCTGCTGCAGTACAAGTCGGACCTTGTCTCCCGGAACACCAACGAGATCTACCACTACCCGAGCCCCTTGCATGCCGTGGCTCTCCAGAGCCCCCTCTTCACCAGCAGCCTCTCCCAGAGCTCGTCTCAGGAGGACCTGGATGAGGGACCCCTGGAACAGCCTGGCACCAGCTCCCCAAAGAGAGCGGCCGCATGCTCCAAGGAGCAGCAGAGAGCCCGGTTGGACCAGTACGTGGCCAAATTGGTGCTGCGGTACAAGTGTCGCTCCGCAGCCAGCAGGCCGGAGTCCGGATACCTGGCGGGGAATCAGAAGAGCTTGTCAATGTCCTCCGTCTGCAGTTCTGTCCTGGGTGCCAGCCAACTCCTGGCACCAGCGCCCGGGTGGAAGATCCGGCGGCGCATCTCTACCTGCTCGCATCTGCGTTCTCCAGAAGGTTCCGAAGGGGCACGGGACTCGCGGGTTTTGGACAGCCAAGGGGATTTCACTCCGTTTCTGGAGATCGCCTCAGTCCAGTCCAGCACTACCAACCTCATGAAGGCTACTGAGCCGTCGGTGGTGTCCCTGCCTGATCCTCTCCCATCGTATCCGGAACCTTCCGTCATCCCCTACCCAAATAAGCAACATGGCGGATCGGAGAGAGAGGTCCTGGGCTGGGTCAACATGGCCCGTTGTCATGTTGTCCAGGCCGAGGCTCCCTTCAGAAAGGAGGCCTCATTGCCGCAGGCCGCTATAAACTTTGACAGGCTGTACAAAGGCAAACATGCCTCGCGGGAGTTGGTGAAAGCAGCCGAGAGGCAGGAGAAGCCGGCCGAGAGGAGCTGGCTGAGCCCCCGGGAACTGTTACGCAGGCTGAGCCTTCGCCGTAGGCCGTCTGCTCGCATGGGGAGCAGGGCCCGCGCCAGCTCGGAAATCAACGTCCACGTGGCCACAGGGCTGGGTTGCCACAGCGACCCACAAGCCAGCAGAGGCAAAGCGGTCAAGCCGAAATGGACATCGGTCTTGGAAATTTCCAGCAAAGCCCCCGGCCGGCAGCGGCTGAAAGCCGGCACTTTCCACCCGCCCCAAGTGCTGAACCGCCACCTTGCCTTTTCCTCTGACTCGCCAGCGTCGTTTTGCTTCCTGGGCAGCAGCCATCTTGAACTGCCACCTCGGCAGCGGGCTGGACTTGCCGGCGGCAGCCTTGGAGAGGTGGACGCCACAAGCGCCGTCAGCCTGAACGGAGACTGGATCCTCCATCAGCTCGGGGACAGGTGGCCCCGCACTGCGGCCACGTTGGACTCTGCCGACTTGCCAGTCCGCAGCTTCAAGCTCCGGCGCAGCCGCTCCTTCAAGGAGCTCAAGAAAATGATGTCACGCTCCTTCAAGGGGTCCAGGACCACCAAGTGACTCCTTCTTCCCCCAAAAAAGGGCTGTAAGATGTGTTGGGTGGGTGAGTGGAGAAGGTAAAAGGTGAAGAAGGTTCTTAAGCATTTTTGAGGCTTCTTGATTGACCTTCTTAGACCAGCTTCTCCATCCCCTTGGACGACGGGGGTTGTCTCCCGAGTTTTTCCCCGCACCCTTATTGCTACGTACATCCTTGAATTTGGACATTAACTCTTTATGCCTCAGGATTTCTCACTGGCCTCAACAAGAACCAAAGATGGACATGGAACTCCAGGTCTCCTTCGATAATGTTTTCCTAAGAATGGATTGAGGGGCCTTGAAGCTGCCTCACCTAACCCCGGTGGCGGCTGTTGCCCATTGGGACTGATAGGGTGGCAGGTGGGGAGCCCCACAGTAGGTGGCGCCAGAGAGCCAGTGGCAAGCAGAACCAACACATTCTAGTTTTGTCCCCATGCCCCCTGCTGAGTTTTAAAAGGGGCAGCAGAGAGACTGAGGAAAATGGCAGGCAGTGCCACCCCCTGGACTGGCTGTAACAAGGCAGGCGGGTGGGGGCTGGCTAGGGGCAGACTGAGGTTAGTGGGGCAGCATTGCCTCCGCCCTCATGTACCAGCTTCCACTGAAACCCTTGAGTTATGGTAGTCTCGCAGCCTAGCCAATATGAGGGTCAGAGAGATGCCCAATAGATGCTGAGTCTTCTACCCCCAATGTCCTTTAAAAGTGTTGCCTTGCCTTGGGTTCCCACCCACCACAAATATGGTAGGGAAAGCATGCAGATCTTCATAAGTATTTTTTTTATTATTTTAGGATCCAGGCCATGCCTTATATCCCTGGGCCATTACAGTGGTGCCTCGCAAGACGAAAAGAATCCGTTCCGTGATTCTCTTCGTCTAGCGGTTTTTTCGTCTTGCGAAGCAAGCCCATTGACGGATTAGAGGATTAGCGCTATTAGCGGCTTTTAGCGGCTTATCAGCTTATCGGATCAGCTGATAAGTGGCTTAGCGGCTTAGAAAAAGGGGGGAGGGGAAAAAACCCGCAGGAACTCGCAAGGCATTTTCGTCTTGTGAAGCAAGCCCATAGGAGATTTGTTTTGCGAAGCACCTCCAAAACGGAAAACTCTTTCGTCTAGCGAGTTTTCCGTCTTGCGAGGCATTCGTCTTGCGGGGCACCACTGTACTGAGGTATTTGAGGAGGAGGGTGCTTTTCATGGTTCCCTGTGGCTCAAACACACGATTCGTATTGTGGTTCGACCACCCTCTCCCTGTTGAACTCCCAACGCTTGGTGACAACTTTTTCTATTTCGGCACACAGTTTGTGAGGGGGTTCCCCAGCCCTGTGATTCTGTGGTTAATTTTAACTTGCTTTATGTTCTTATCTCTCTTGTACAACGCTTAGAAAAGGCAGCATGCAAATTATTTAAATAAATAAAATGTGCAGCCTGTCCTGAGGAACACACAGCCTGCCCAACAAAGTCATTCCCTGACCACCACCTGGATTTTTCTTCTTGGCAGTTCGAAGCAGGTGGTGAAAACCAAAGAGGGGCTTGGCAGGGGTCCATCGTGGGGAGGGAGCTGTGTTAACAGGTTGCAAATCGTGCAGGCCTAACACTGATTTTGAGGTGGTATTAATTTGCCTTTTTCTTCAAGGTTTTGTATTGCCTTCCTTTTCCAGTAAGGGTATAATGCAGAGTTGTGGCACTTTGGATGCCAATGGACTCCGGTTCTCATATCACTACCCGATGTGGTGTCGTGGTTGGAGTGTCGGATTAAGAGCTGGGAGAGCCGGATTCGAATCCCCACTCAATCATGGAACTCACTGGGTGATCTTGGACCAGTCGCTGCCTCAGTCAGCCTAACTTACCTCACAGGGTGGTTGTGGGGATTCAATGAGGAGGGGGGAGTATCTTGTACTTGAGCTCCTTGGAGAAAAAATTGATATACAGTGGTACCTCAGGTTACATATGCTTCAGGTTACAGACTCCGCTAACCCAGAAATTTTACCTCGGGTTAAGAACTTTGCTTCAGGATGAGAACAGAAATTGCGGTGCTAAAGTGGTGCTTCGGGTTAAGAACAGTTTCAGGTTAAGAGTGAACCTCCGGAACGAATTAAGTTCTTAACCCGAGGTACCACTGTAATGAAATAAATGAAATAAGTAAGCTTTGGTTAGTTGGGCCCAGTGGTCAGGGGTCTGAAGTTCAACAATATATCAGGCAGGCCACAGCCCCCCCCCCCCTTCCTAGTGCGAGCTAATCCTGCACAGGGAAGGCCTTCATCCCCCCCCCAATTCTTCATTTTGGCCCCCAAAGGCTTCCAAAAGTCTTCCTAGATATTTCTGTCTGGTACTGCTGCCACCTTTAAAGGGAGGGGGTGGCTGTGCTCCCATCTGCCTCTCCCCCCCCAAAAAACTTTAATTAAAATGGGTGAGTAGCCTTTGGCAATCTGGATGTTTCTGAACTACAGCTCCCATCTGCCCTCGCAAAAATGGCCAACGGAGATGGGGATTGTAGTTCAGCAACTTCTGGAGGGCCAAGTCTCCCCAAAGCAGACTCAAAACGAGGTAGCCTTTTTTAACGTCGTCCTTTTGTTTTTATCCGTCTTGCTCTTTGAAACTGTGAACCTTATTTCCCCACTACATGTAAATGTTAAGATCAAGATAGAAAATAAAAACGAGCATTTTGAAATTGGGCGTCTTGCTTGGTCTTGGGAACGTGGGATGAACGGAGTGTGCGGAGATTTAAGGATGTTTTCCTACTGAAGCATTATTACAAAGTCTTGCAGCAGCTGAGTATATAGGCCAGTATGTTTTCTGTCCATATATATCTATAACTCATTACTGACTGTGACTGTCATGAAGGAACCCTGTACACAGGATAAAAAGCTCCCCTTTCATCCTCAGGTGGTTGTAGGTCACTGGAGAGGGGTCTCTCCTGCATAAATAGTAGACTTTGATACTCTTCTGCACCATTGGAACATTGCCCCACTGATCTCCAGAGAATAATGTGCCCTTCAGACAGTGAAAGTCCCCCATCCCTTGTATCTATGATCATACCTCACTGCGTTTTCATATTTGAAATGCAACGCTTTGCAATGCACACTGGAGAGAGGTGTGTTCCCACCACGCCCTGGGTTGTAAAATGGAGAGGGGGAAGGAGGGGGGCATGCCAGATTATCCCTCCTATAATTAATCCCTCCCCGCTCAGTGCCTAGAAGCAGGTAGGATATAGCAAGCTGGTTTCTCCTGCCTTCCAGGCACACATTTTTGCCTCCTCGACGCCGGTGCTCCTGGTTATGCCTTGAAAAGGCTGAGCGAATTGCTGTTTACGGCGTGCCTCCTGGCACCGCACAGCTAATAATAGTAATTAAGGAGGCTGCAAGACGGTGGGGGATGGGGTTCGGC
Organism: Podarcis vaucheri; assembly: GCF_965113315.1. Lineage (NCBI taxonomy): Eukaryota > Metazoa > Chordata > Lepidosauria > Squamata > Lacertidae > Podarcis > Podarcis vaucheri. Next base: position 11,715,529 of record NC_138754.1, read on the forward strand.
AAGCCGGAGCTTGTCTGGTCCTGCCGCAGCCTTCCAGCCCAGAACGTGCATTTTCCAGCAACAGAAAACCCCTGTCAAAGAGCTTGAGTGGCTCAAAGCAGTTTGCATGCATTGTCTCAGTAATCCTTAACCAACACCCTGAAAGTAATATTATTCCCCCCATAATGCAGATACGGAAGACTGAGGCTGAGTGTGAGTGACTCGTCTATGGACACGTAGTGAGTCAGTGGCAGAGGTGAAATTTCAGCTACTGATTTATTGATTGTGTGACTGCAGAAACGGATAAAAGCCGCCCCCCCTCCCAACAATGACTATCATCAGTGCAGGGAAGAAAATAATTAAATTTTCATTTTTATCATCTACAATACTGTCTTATTTATTTTATAGTACAGTACATTGATAATTGCTTTAATTATATGGATCAATGGTCTCGTTAGATAGTAAAATTCATAATAAAAAAATTCCTTCCAGTAGCACCTTAAAGACCAACTAAGTTAGTTCTTGGTATGAGCTTTCGTGTGCATGCACACTTCTTCAGATACACTTCTGTATCTGACTATGGCAGACCAACATGGCTACCTATCTACTAGTAAAATTCATGTTAAACTGCTGTTTTAGGGGTTGCTTTTTTAAAGTCTGGAACGGATTAATTCATTTTGCATTATTTTCTATGGGAAAGCATGCCTTGGTTTTGGAACGGACTTCCGGAATGGATTAAGTTTGAGAACCAAAGTACCACTGTACTTAGTTCAGACACGTGGGTTCTTGTTTTGGTCTCTTGCCTTTTATAACTAACCCCTTTACTCCCACCCAACACTACCAGATCCACAGTTGTGGCTGGGTAGAGGCAGTGGCAGACAAAACAGGGTGGCTGAGGGGCAGAGCAGATTACTCCCTGCTGTATAAGCTATAAGCCATGCACCTCATGACCCCCAAACACAAAGAAAAGTCTGCATCTGAGCGACTGATTAATTGCATCTTTTCCTCCCACCTCAGGGTGTACACGGTTCTTCTCTCGCTCATTTAATCCCTGCACAACAACCCTGTGAGGTAGGTTAGGCTAAGAACTAACCACTACGCCGCACTGCCTTTTGACTACCCACTGACTAGTTTGGTGGTTCTGACAAGCCCAGTTTAGAAAACAAACATGCTTTTTGCTACTGCAATTTACGCTGTGTACACGCTACGTTTAAATGGTACACACCCAGAGCATCCTAGGAACTATTTCGCTAAGACTGCTGGGAATTGTAGCCCTGTGAGGGGTAAACTACAGTTCCCAGAGGGGTTTTTTGGGGTGGGGTGGGGAGATGTATGGTGTGTACACAGCCATAGTTAAACATTTAGGAAGCAGAAACCTCTGACCAATAATCTATTAATCTCCGAGGAGATCCTGCTCAATCTTCTGCCTGCCTTCGATTTAGTTCATTGTTATATTTTTGTCACGTACTGTATATGAGGAGACAGAAGGCATTTGGTTCCGCCCCCCCGGCCTAAAATGTCATACCCAGGCCTCCTTAAGACAGCTATTTTAATCAATGGAATTTGTTAATAAGAAGCCCGTATCTGCTTAGGAATGTCTTCAGTCATTATTCAGGGTCTTAAGCAGGTTTTTAATCCTCCAGGAAAAGGGATTGATTGTTAAACCACTGTGAGAATTATAGCTCTGTAAAAGGAGCAGGGGTCTCCTAACAACTCTCAGTACCCTTAACAAACTACACCTTCCAGGTTTCATTGTGGGGTGTGTGTGTGTGTGTGTGTGTGTGTGTGTGTTGCCATATTTCAAAAAGTGAAAATCTGGACACAAAAGTTGTTGAGCTTTCATTGGCAAAGTTGTTGAGCTTTTCTCACTATTCTCCCCAGTCGCCTTAATAAAATTTTATTTTAATAAAATTATAATCGTGGAGATCTGTGCATAACAATTTCTCTGCTGCATCTTGGCAAAACAGCCAAATACTGCTGAGCAGTACACATCCCTGAACCGATCACATACATACTACGTACATAATTTTATTTATATGCCGCCTTTCAAACGATGCTGAAGGTGGCTTTCAACATGAAAAAATGCAGAACAATGACATAGCAAAGTAGTCATAATGCGTACCCACCACCATCCTGCTGACCATAATCTCTCGTGTTTTTAAATACGTTACATGTTTTTAAATATGTTTTAATTACTTTGTCGCTTTTGTGTTTGCTGCCTTGGGTTTGAAGAGGAACAGGGGGTTAAATAAATAAACTTTGGGCCCTCTTCAATTACCATATTTTTCCGACTATAAGACGCCCACATGTATAAGACGACCCTATTTTTGGGGACTCCGATTTAAGAAAATGGGGGAAGATGACCCCCGTATATAAGATGCCCCCAAATTTTTGACATTATTTTTTAGGGAGAAAAACCAGGCTTATACAGTACATGGAAAATCAGTACCTCTCTGGGGGCACACTCAGGACTGTGTCATGCAAGTTTCCTTCCTTTCAGGAGTTAATTTCCTCTCACTTGTTTGCCTCTGACCTTTGGTTGCTGACCTGTCAGCAAATATTGCCACCTTGTGGACTAGCACCTTTCTTTGGCGATTAAAACAACCGCCCCGAAACAGTTATCTTCTAGAAGCCAAATTTCTGTTTGGTTCAATGCTACCACACCCACAATGTACACATGCGCCGCACACACATTCTGCTGCGGTTGCTACCAAGTCACAAAGGTACTGTGGACACAGAGGCCCACGGGCAGCCCCCCCCCACCCGCAGCGACCCCCACCCACAAAAAGAAAAACTTGCTGATGTCTTGTTTGCAAGAGGCAAGGTCACAAACGGCAGCTGAGAAAAGCAAACAGCCCCCTTTCCCAGCTGCTGACACACACACACACACACACACACATATTTGTTTAAGAGACCGGAGGAGACACGCATGGCAGCAATGAAGGATGTTTGCTGGGATGTCACAGCTGGAGAACCGGGAAGAAAGCAGAAATGACAAAAAGGCAGGAGTTCTGACTTTGTACAAGTGCCAACATGGCTCAGAATTAGAAGCCTCTCGGATTATCAGTGGCGTAGCATGGGTTGTCAGCACCCGGGGCAAGACAAGTAATTTGCGCCCCCTAACCCGTGGATTTGCGCCCCCTAACCCGTGGATTTGCGCCCCCTAACCCTAACCCCCAGATGTTGCGCCCGGTGCGGCCGGCCCCCCCTGCACCCCCACGCTACGCCACTGCGGATTATGTCCCCATCATTTTCCTTCCCCAACCCTACTCTGAACCTGTAGAGTGGGGGTCGCTTTAACCCTCACTCGGGACATCCTTTTTCCCTGTATTCACGATCATTTTGGCATATTGAGTTGTCAGGGCAGCTACACATGACCCCACTTTCAAGTTTCAGGGTGGACAAACTGCTTTATTTTCCCAGTGGGTGCAGGTCCCGTAACTTCCTTCTGAAATCCTGTAACTTGCTATACCACACATATTCCTGTTTCTCCCCCCCCCCCCGCCCCATCCCTCTTTTCTTGCACTGTGGCACAAGAGTGCCCCCTCCAGACGGCAATAATGTGGTAACCGTTGAGGACGCCTCATAGAACTACTAATAAAACAAGTTTTTTTGCCTGTCTGGTGCAAATCCACCAGGAATGTACTATACTGAATAGATCACATATTCAGGGCTGCCAACTTGAATAAAACGGGGGGAGTCCAGGTAAGCAATACCCATCAACTTTGTGGGGGCCCAGTCCCTTAAAATACTTTTTGGGGTCTGTGTGAAGGGACCTCAGCCTCTTGCAGGATATACAGTGGTACCTCAGGTTACATACGCTTCAGGTTACAGACTCTGCTAACCCAGAAATAGTACCTCGTGTTAAGAACTTTGCTTCAGGATCAGAACAGAAATCGTGCTCCGGCGGTGCGGCAGCAGCAGGAGGCCCCATTAGCTAAAGTGGTGCTTCAGGTTAAGAACAGTTTCAGGTTAAGAACGGACCTCCAGAACGAATTAAGTACTTAACCCAAGGTACCACTGTAGTGGCAAACACACACATACACCAGCCTGGAGGGAGGGGGCCTTAGTTACTGGGTGGGATTTTTGAGCATGGATCTCCCCTCATAGCACACTGAGCCCACAGTCACAACATACATTGAAAGTGCATCCCCCCCCCAAAAAAAATATATTCTGGGAGCTATAGTTTGTTATGGGTGCAGAGAGCTGTTAGAATACTCCATTATTCTCACAAGGTTACAATGCCCTGTTAGCAATTGATCCCCCTTCCCAGGAAACTCTGAGAATTGTAACACTGTAATGGGGATCATCTAACAACTCTCAGCAGCCATAACAAACTACGGCTCCCAAAATTATTGTGGGTAACTATGACAGTTTAAAGTTTTTGAGCACAATTCAAAGCGTTGGTGCTGACCTTTTAAAGCCCTAAATGGCCTCGGCCCAGGATACCTGAAGGAGCATCTCCACTCCCATCGTTCTGCCCAGACACTGAGGTCCAGCTGTGAGGGCCTTCTGGTGGTTCCCTCACTGCAAAAAGTGAGGTTACAGGGAGCCACTGAGAGGGCCTTCTTGGTAGTGGCACCCGCCCTGTGGAACGCCCTCCCATCAGATGTCAAGGAGATAAAGAACTACACGACTTTTAGAAGACATCTGAAGGCAGCCCTGTATAGGGAAGTTTTTAATGTTTGATCTTTTTATTATTAATTATTTTTATTTTTATTATTATTATTATTATCATTACTACTACTACTACTACTACAATGGTACCTCGGGTTAAGAACTTAATTTGTTCCAGAGGTCCGTTCTTAACCTGAAACGGTTCTTAACCTAAGGCGTGCTTTTGCTAATGGGGCCTCCCACTGGCACACAATTTCTGTTCGTATCCTGGGGCAAAGTTCTTAACCGGAAGCAACCACTTCCTGGTTAGCGGAGTTTGTAACCCGAAGCGTCTGTAACCCGAGGTACAACTGTATTATTATTATAGTCATACCTCGGGTTACGAACGCTGCAGGTTGTGTGTTTTCGGGTTGCGGACCGCACCAAACCCAGAAGTACTGGAACGGGTTACTTCCGGGTTTCGGCGCCTGCACAGAAATGCAAAATGACGTCACGCGCATGTGCAGAAGCGCCGAATCAAATCACGCACGTGCGCAGACGTGGCACTTCAGGCTGTGAACACTGCGGGTTGCAAACGTGCCTCCCGCACGGATCACATTCGCAACCCAAGGTATGACTGTATTATTCTGTTGAGAGCTGCCCAGAGTGGCTGGGGAAACCCAGCCAGATGGGCGGGGTACTGATAATAAATTATTACGGTGGTACCTCGGGTTACATACGCTTCAGGTTACATACGCTAACCCAGAAATAGTTCTTCAGGTTAAGAACTTTGCTTCAGGATGAGAACACAAATCGGGCTCTGTTGGCGCGGAGGCAGCGGGAGGCCCCATTAGCTAAAGTGGTGCTTCAGGTTAAGAACAGTTTCAGGTTAAGAACAGACCTCCGGAACGAATTAAGTTCTTAACCCGAGATACCACTTTTATGTATTATTATATGGTATTGCAGAGCTTTAAATGTGTGGTGCGAGTGTGGCCTTGATCCCAGCGCCACGATGCTCTCTTTGTGCCAGTAGCTGCCTGTGCCCTTGCAGGATTCAGAGCCAGGTGAAACCTCAGGCATCTCTCTCTCTTGGAAGGGTTGGCCTCTTCAGGCATCACCAATAACGCACCCCAACTGCAATTTTATGTTAGAAGAAATATGAAGAAGAAAGGGAAGCAAACCCATTTTCTTAAACACTGGATGGGCTAGCAGCTCTTGAGAGCGGCAGCGGCAAAAGCTCCAACACAGGCATGTGGTAGGTGGAACATGCAGACCTCTGGCCTTCCTTTTGTATGGGCAGAGGTGTCTGGGCCCTGGGTGGGGTGGGAGAGAGGTCACACGGAGATGCCAAGCATAGCTGACACAACAGGACGCCGTTGCCATAGGAGCAAGCCACAGGAGAGGCCTAGTGACGGTCGCTATGGCAACGAAGGGCACCGAAAAAACCAAATAACAAAGCAGTGTTGAGTCACCTGCTAGATATGTGTAATGGAAGGGTGGGAGGAGAGAAAGACTCACATTCAAAACTCAGCAATTTCCCCAAAGCCAATATATGAATAAGGGGCTCGGCCTTTCTTAACTTGTTTCGGTTTCAGCTTCTCCCTCTGCAGAATCAAAACGGAAAACAAGCACCACACATACACAGGCAGTCAAAAGTTACATTTCCCAAAATACTTTTATGAAACAGCGAGGTGGAAGGGAAAAAACGAAACAGAGAAAATCTAGCCGGTAGTTCCTATTATAGCTGCAATGGAAAGGAGGGAATCGTTTAGGGGTTGGGCAGTCCATCCCCAAGCCGTTCCGCACCCAAAAACAGCAACATTGGGTAGGGAAGGAGATGCTGAAGGAGGTCTCTGTCGCTCACACTTTCCCAGGCTCAAATGGTAATGAAATACGTTTCCCAAGGCACTGCGTCATCTGATGCTTCTGAAGCCGATAGCCACATGTGTCCCACAAAACCAGGAACCAACACTAGGCCATATCCAGGTGTTTTCAGGGAGGACTTGCCGCCTCTAGCCGAACATCCCCATGTACAGCTGCTTTTCCTTTTTGTGGTAGCTGTTCAGCTGAGACTGTGTCAGCTGCAGGTAACGCTTCACGTTGGCATCTTCGATGGAGAGATTGGAAAAGAAAAACAGGGAGGGAAAGGGTTGCAAAAACCAAAGTTAAATTCGATTGTTTTTTAAAAACGCCTCGATGCAAATTTGGAAGAAGTTGTTTTGTGGGCTGAATTCAGCTCACAAACTGTCAGGGAGGTGCTGTAAGTCAGTGGTAGATGCAGAAGGTCCCAGGTTCCAGTCCTCAGTAACTCCAGGTAGGATTGGGAATGTCCGCTGCCAGAGAACCCGAAGAGCTGCTACTGCTCAGTGCAGACAATATTGAAGATGCTGGACCAATGGTCTGACTTAGTATACACAACATGGGGTCTCTTGCATTGGGGACCACCTCTGCTAAAATGTACTTCTCTACTGTTTGTATTTTGATGATGATCAATGGTCTCTAACAAAGAAATAATTTGACTGACTGACTGACTAGGGATATGTATTTACAGTCGTACCAAATGTGTTGGTACTCAGACATTTTAGCTCCCAAACGCCGCAGACCTGGAAGTGAGTGTTCCGGTTTGCAAACGTTCTTTGGAACCCGAACGTCTGACAGGGCTTTGGTTTCCAAATGTTTTGGAAGTCGAATGGACTTCCCGAACAGATTCCGTTCGACTTCCAAGGTACGACTGTATTATAATAATAATTATTTTAGTTATTAAATGTGTATACTGCCCTATACCTGTAGATCTCAAGGCAATCCACAACATAAAATCGCAATATAAAAAACACAAAATACATAATAAAAACAAAAACACACTACGCCTTTAAGGAACATTTGAAGCACATTCTTCCCCTCAAAGAATTCTGGACACTGTAGTTTATTCCCTCAGGCAGTTACTATTCCAAGCATCGCTTAACAAACTACAAGGCCCAGAATTCTTTGAGGGAACGAATGTGCTTTAAAGGTATAGTGTGTATAAGGCCTCAGTATAGGCCAGCTTCATATGTTTCAGATGCCCACACTTGCTCTAGAGATCACCAAAGTCAAAGTGACCTGTATTATGATCCTTCCAGCACCATGTTAGCACCTCTCACCTTTGGGCTGCTTGCTGGTTGCTGCCAGTAGGTGGTGCTGGGCTCTGTCGTAATCCCGCAGGTGGTAGAAAGCCACTCCAGCTCGGTATAGCGCCTTGGGGTTCTCCGGCTGCCTTTCTAGGACTTTTAGACTGTACTCTTTCACCCGCTCATAGTTCACAGGTTCCATTTGTAGGAGGCACGCTGTGGAAGAGGCACACAGCACAACGTTGTTACTAGAAGGCCAGCGACAGCCTGGGATTACTCAATGGGAAGGGGTTCAGGTAGGCACTCTGTGCACGCTCAAAGGTGCTCTCACCATTAGCCAGCCTACAGCTAACAGGAGAAAAATAAATTTATGAAAACACCTTTCATTGAGAGTCAATCCATTAATAATGGCTGGAGGTTTGGACAAGACAGACAAATGGGAGAACGTTATCACCCAGCCAATAGGATGGGATAGCTATTATGGGATAGCCCAGACAGTCGCTGTCATGCCATGCTTGTGGACTTCATCAGATACATGTAATAGACTTGCCCTGGCTTACCAGCAAGGTTGTTGTAGCAGTCGCTTTGGGTGCTGTGGAGTTCCTTTTCCTGTTCCGGTGTCACAAGAGGCCTCTCTGCACCAAACTCCTGCAAAGGCGAAGGCACACTGGGATCCAGCCCTTTCACCTGCAGCAAGGCCCAGTGATAGCGGCTCACGGCAGCCCGCAAACGCCCCTCTTTGTAACAGTGGTTCCCTTCCTTCTTGAAGGCTTGGGCCTGCTGCAGCCGTTGGTCCATAGTTGCTTCCGAAGAAGCCTGGAAGGGAGAGTAACAGAATAATATAAAAGATGGGGGCCAGGACATGGATGGACTCCAGCTCCCATCAGCCTCAGCCAGTGATCAGGCACGATGGCAGTTTTAGTCCATAAAAAATTCCACTATCCAAGGGAATGCAGCCATCATGTTCAACAACGGAATGCAGTTGACACCATGTTGTTGGTCTTAATGTTTGGAGTGATTTGACTCTCTTGACTCCGCCTTTCAACTTCCCTTTTACCAATCTCCCAGTTTCAGGGAAGTTTGGCAACTGGCCATTTATTTAATTTAATGGCACTATAGTCACTGATCCCAACTGGCTCATCAACAACATCACACACGGGGGCACCACTCAAGATTAAGTCCAGGGTCACTGCCCCTCTGGCCATTTCAATAACCAACACTTCTGGAGCACAATTATTCAGAGTATCTAGAAATTTTATCTCTTTGTCATCCTGAGTGAAACACATACGTAGCCAGTCTATGTGAGGGTAGTTGAAGTCACCCATCACTACTACAATATTTCCTCTTTTGGATGTTTCCTTGAGTTCGTTTTTCATAGCAAGATCTCCCTGAGCATTTTGATCTGGGGGATGAGAGCACGTATCCCAGTACTAATTTATTCTTGGGACCTAGCATTGCCACCCACAACATTTTTTTTGGGGGGGGAAGAGTGAGGCCGACTGAGGCTGTTGGTCCATCTAGCTCAACACTATGCAACACTGCGAGTGGCTCTCCAAAGTGTCAGGCAGAGGTAGTTTCCCCAGCTCTACCAGGAGATGCTGGAAATTGAACCTGTCCTGGGACCTTCTGCATGCAAACCACATGCTCTGCTACTGAGTGATGGTCCAGCCTCTCTAGATGTAAATTATTTTTTATTATTATTATTATTATTATTATTATTATTATTATTATTATTAGTAACCCGCCCATCTGGCTGGGTTTCCCCAGCCAATCTGGGCGGCTTCCAACCGAAAATTAAAAACAATACAGCATCAGACATTCAAAACTTCCCTAAACAGGGCCGCCTTCAGTTGTCTTTTAAAAGTAAAATAGTTGTGTAAATGTAAAGATTCCAGCCCTCGTGATTCTGAATGAAGGACTGCTTTCAGCTGCTCCAGAGAGTTTCAGGCAGGGGGTATTATTCCGTGCCCTACCTGGGAATGCCAGGGATTGTACTTGACACCTTTTCTGTGTGCATGCAAAGCAGATGCTGTATAAATGAGCTACAAACCCCCCAACGTACCTTTGCTGCTGCGGTGGCCATTGGGATCAAAAGGAGCGGCGGCAGCAGCTTCTGGAGCCGGCCATCACCACTTGCTGCTCTGCATGGGCTGCCACGCCCCCCTCCGTGACCTGGAAGCAGAGTTTAAACTGCAAAAAAAATGGGAAGCAGCTTCGGGCAGCGAAATCACGTGACCGGAGTCAGCTGATTTCGGAGGAGGCGAGCGGGAGAGTCGGGGAACAACCAGCCCCCAGGAATGCTAATAGCGCAAACTGCTGGCTTTACACTGTGTATATACTCTTACCTGGAAGTAAGACCCATTGAACTCAGTGGGGTTTCCTTCTGAGTGGATGCGGACACGTGTGCGTACTGGGAAGCACGCAGGTCTCCTGTGCACGTAGGGAATGCAGCAAAAGTTTTGGGTCATAGAATTGTAAATGGTAGAGTTCTCGAAGCTACAAACATGAGTCTGACCAAACTGTGGGAGGCAGTGGAAGACGGGAGTGCCTGGCGTCCTCTGATCCATGGGGTCACGAAGAGTCGGACACGACTAAACGACTAAACAACAACAACAGAGTTGGAAGAGACCCTGAGGGTGATCTTGGCACACATCTACTGTGGCCAGTGGCGTAGCGTGGGTTGTCAGCACCCGGGGCAAGGCAAGTAATTTGCGCCCCCTAACCCGTGGATTTTAGCACTCAAGTGCAAGCGCGCCCCCCCATGTTGCGCCCACCCCCTGCACCCCCACGCTACGCCACTGGGGCTGGGGGCGAGCGAAGGAGCCAAGGACCCCCCCCAAAGGCTCAGCAGGAATTTATTAAATTTATTATTTGCGGAGCCCCCGCGGGCCGAGGCAGCCGAAGCCCCCTCTCCTCGGGCGCCTCCTGGTCCCCTCCTTTCCTTGGGCTGTAGGTGGAGCTCCAGATCCGGGCTTGGCGAGCGCCTCTCCTCCTCCCGGCCGGGTCTGGGGGCTTCCAGCCGTGCTCCGTCCTTGCCCCCCCCCCCCCGCGGCTGAGACGCGCTGAGAGCCGGAGCCAGCGGCGCCCTCGTCTGCCGGGAGACCTTCACCCACCCGCCGGCTTCCTCTCGGAGGGTTTTGGGGAGCGCAGGGCGCGGCGAGCCCCCTCGCCGCTCTCCTCCCTCCCAGTCGGCAGAAGCAGCCGCCGCCTGTGGCTGGGCCAAGGAGATGGCGTCAGCGTCGGGGTGCGGAGGCTGCCCGTGCCCGGCCAGGCGTCGGTGGCATCGGCGCTGCTGCAGCGGCTGCTCCTCCTGCGAGCAGTGAGTGGAGCGCAGCCGCCGCAGCAGCGGCGGGGGGCGTGCGCGCGCTAGGGTGCAAGGCTGGCGGTGGCGGGGGGGGCCCGGCGGAGGAAGGAACTTGTCCCTTCCCTCTGGACTCGCACCCCCCCCAGATGTTGCGCCCGGTGCGGCCGGCACCCCTGGCACCCCCCACGCTACGCCACTGACTGTGGCATCATGGACCAGTTTCAGTTGATGTGGCTTTATGAGCATCCCCCTTATAAGGAACGAAATTTTAACATTTGGGACCTTTTAGTATGGGTGTGTGTGTGAGCAAGTTGGGGGAGGGACATGAGAGAGGGGGATCAAATTATGCATGGTGAAGAGAAAGAGGATAGATAGAAGTTTTTCTCCCTCATAATATTAGAAGGTGGCTCATTCAATGAAGGCAAATGTTAAGATGATTTAGGACAGCCAAAAGAAAGTGCTTCTTCATGCAGCACATAGAAGATGGAATTCGCTTCCAGAAGATGCAGTGATGGCTACCAACTTCAATGGCTTTTAAAAGGGGTTAGATGAATAATTGGAGACTAAGGCTATCATCTAATGTATGGAACATTGCTTCAAAAATGTTTGCACATATGAACAATAATAACAAACATTATATTCCCTTCCACCCTCCCTGGACAAAAATATACTTATAGCAATGTTCATACCAATGTGGTATTTCATAAATTGCCATGAACAGAAAGATTTATCTGAATGTCTGGTCAGACATAGATGTGTAATCTGAGGTGAAGCCAAATCAGATAATTCTGATGTAAAATGATCTGCATTTCCTGATTATATAAACAGTGAGTGTCATATAGATGTCCTGTTTCTCCTTAGGATGTCCCTATTTTCATCAGAGAAATGTTGGAGGGTATGGAGTTATTTGACTCTTTTTAAAATGTTTAATTTTAATTTATTGTTGGAAGCAGCCCAGAGTTGATTGGGTAATAATAATAATAATAATAATAATAATAATAATAAGATGTCCCTGTATTCATTGGAGAAATTTTGGAGGGTACTGTATGGGATTGTGCTGCCAGTCATGCCCACTTTCTGCCACTGACATGGCTGGAACATTTGAAGACGGTGTGTGATGTCCTGCCGCCAACCTGTGTAGTTTGGGCCTAATCCTTCTCTTTTTTAATGAGATTACCAAATTGACCTAAGACATTTTTTTGTTTCACATAGTTCTTCATGCACTACAGGCAAATCCACAAAGCATGAAACTACCCAGCATACGTGGTAGATACCTTCAGAAATAAAGAAGCAAATGCTTGCAGGTGATGAAGTGAGCGAAAAAAGAGGGAGAGTTCCTGTGTTACTGTAAAGTACTGTGCGTTTTTGGTTGCACTTTGGGGCAGGGGCTAGCAATCTTCTTCAGCTGTGGGCTGGTCCACCGTTCCTCAGAGCCATAGCTGTCAACTTTCCCCTTTTCTTGTGAGGAATCCTATTTGGAATAAGGGAATTTCCCTTTAAAAAAGGGAAAAGTTGACAGCTATGTTCAAGAGTATGTGGGGGCCTGGACTATATTTTGGAAAAAAATATGAACGAATTCCTATGCCCCATAAATAATCCCGAGATGAATTTTAAATAAAAGCACACGTTCTACTCATGTAAAAATACCAGGCAAGCCCCACAAGTAACCCAGAGATGCATTTTAAATAAAAGGACACATTTTACTCATGTAAAAACACATCGATTCCTGGACCATCCGCAGGCTGGATTGAGAAAGCGATTGGGCCGCATCCGGCCCACGGGCCTTAGGTTGCCTACCCCTGCTTTGGGGGATCAAGAGAGAAGGTAGTGTAGTGTAAAATATTCAATAAATAAACCTTTTTACTGGCAAGGGCTCTGTGTCTTTAAGAGTTGCCAACACGTAGTAATTTAACTAGTGCAGCACCCTCGATTTGCATGCTGCACCTGTCTAATTTCTGCCAGTTATGCAACTTTTAAAAACGTAAGAACCGCTGTCAGGGGCAACAAGATAAAACAACTTTTCTCTTCTTAATGTGAGACTTTTAAGGGCAAGATGGCGGTTCGAGACAAGCCGCCCAATTAAAAAGCAGCTTGGACTGTTCCTAGGCAGAGTAACTTTACGAGCTCTATATTCTGATTGGTGAATTTCAGCCAATCAGAAAAATTCATATTCCCCTCTTGTAATACGCCCGCTCAAAATCTATCACTGTGCACGTAGGCGCGGGAAAACGCATGCACCGTTCAAAGCAAAAGGGGTGCTTAACAGATCGTTTGAGTAAATAAAAAATAAACCGAGGCCGCGCGAACTAAAGGGACCTTTTTAAACTACAGTGGGATCGAAAGAGGAGAGGGCGGGGACGCCAAGGGGCAGCAAGCGCGCATGCGCTGCAACGAAGCGCATGCGTTGTTGTGCTGCTTGCCCTCATCGACGGGCTGCTGGATATCCACGCCTGCGCGATGCGCCTCGCTGCCTAGCCGGCCCGTCCTCCGAGCCTGCGCGGCAGCCATTTTCGCCAGGCTGCGCTTGCGCGTTAGACGTCGTCGAAGGCGAGGGAGCCGAGCTTGCGAGGTGGTGGAGGGGGGAGCGCTGCTGGACGGCGCAGGCGCGGGCGCGCGCGCCGAACTCGGACTGCAGGGGTGTAGGCCTCCGCTGAGGGAAGAGCGAGCGAGCGTGAGAGCACCGCGCAGGCGCAGTCCCTCCGGAGCGCCTTTCGTTCGCTTAATTCCTCCTCCTCCTCCCCCCTCCCTCCTCCTCCCCCCCTCATCCGCGGAGCGCGCGCGCCATGGACGTGAAGCGGCTGAAGGTGACGGAGCTGCGGGCCGAGCTCGGGCGGCGAGGCCTGGATTCGCGCGGCTTGAAAGTGGAGCTGGCCCAGCGGCTCCAGGAGGCCTTGGACGCCGAGATGTTGGCGGCCGGGCCTGAGGAGGCCGGGGCGGAGTCGGCAGCCGCGGCGGCGGCCGGGCAGAGCCTCGGCAGGCCCCGCTTGGGAGGCGGCGAAAACAACGAGGGCGGCGGCGACGACGAAGAAGACGAGGAGGACGAGGAAGAAGACGAAGACGAAGAAGCGCTGCTGGCCGACGAGGAGGAGCAGCAACGGGAGGCGGCGGCGGCGAGCGGCGGCCAGGCCCCGGCCCAGCCCCAGCCCCAGCAGGCCGGCGAACAGCACGAAGGCCAGGCCCAGCCCGGCGGCAGCGGCGGCGGCGGGGTCAACGGCGCCCAGCGGCCTTCGAAGGAGGAAGGAGGCGGCGGCGGGGTTGGCGAGGAGGCGGCGGGAGAGGCCGCGGCCAAGGAAGGAGCCGAGCAAGAGGGTAAGGCGGGAATCGTGGCTGCTTGGGGGGGGGGCGGAGTGTAACGGTCGCTTCGCATCGCGGCTGTTGGCCGCCAGGCAAAGCTCCTGCCTACGTTGTTGGTGGGCTGCCTCTGGTTTAGGGGACCGGCGAAGTTCTGCTCAAGAGCCTCCCCGAGATTCAGGTCGTGTCGACGCACTCCAGTGGGGCTACTCTTTTAGCAGGGCGAGCGTGAGATGAAACCCCCCAGTCCATTGATTTCATAGGCGAAAGCCGTTCCTGAAGTGCACCATTTCGGATCAATGAACTTAGCAGAAGTTTCAATGGGCCTCCTCAGAGCAGGGCTGACGTCGGATGCGGATGAAAGCGCACAGTAAAGCCCCGTGTCTTTATTTGTTTCTCATCAGCATCCTCGTTGTTACTTACACGTTGTAATATTAGGGTTGCATGCAACCGTGTTCTGCAAACTAGACTCATTGAAATAAATGGCCCCAAGTTAGTAACGTCTATTAATTTAACTGGATCTATCCTCTGTATCACTATAGTTGGATACCACCTTGTGTTTATTCTACCTACGTATTGCCATCATTATTACTACCTATTTGTTGAGAGGTGGTTAACTACAGCATCCTCAGTATCTTACCTATTCTCTGTTACCATTAATGCTGCTTTTATTTGTTGTTACCCCTGTGTTGTCATTCTTATCCTCGTTGTGAGGCATTCTGAAGGGCCGCTATGCCACAGCACATCCTGTGCATCTTTTACTTGCAATTAACTTGTGTTGGATTGGTGGTGCTAACCTGCAAATTAATGTGCATACGGATGGGATGCACAGGGCTGCAGCTTTAGTGGTGGATAAGCCCTCTTTAAATCTGTGAATCTTGCTTCTGGGTAAAAAATGTATAGGATTTTGGCTGTTGAATTGTATTTTTGTGTGCACTTTACCCAGAAGTAAGCTCCCAATTAACACAATAGGATTAGCTTTTGAGTAAACATGTGTATTGTGGTAGATCTCTAATGGCCCAGTGACTTGTTATTGGTTGTAGAACAAAAGTAAAATATTTGACAGGTTTATTGTGGGCCAACAGGTAAATTCATAACTGCAGAAGATGGTGTTATCACCAATTAACTGCTGTTGTGAATAGCCAGTATACAATTTATATGCAGTTGACCTAGCATAGAAATGTCACAATTCTACTGTCTCACGAGATTTTCTGTCATTCTAGCTCTTTTAGTCATATTTTCTCTCATATATAGCCATTCCTTTATATGTCTCACTGTAATAGTAACTGAACTCCTATTTCTCCTCTGTTGATACTTGTTTCCATCTTGTTTCTCCTCTTTCCTCCCCCTGAATTGAATATTAAATTGGAAGCTCCTCAGGGCAGGGGCCTCTTTTTTGTTATACAGTAAAAAATACAGTAGAAGTCGATAGAACTAAATTGTAAATATTTTTTTTTGTAAGAATCCCAGTCAGTGGCAGGCAGTGGTCCATAAGAAATTAGCTCTTGTGAAGAGGTGTGCACATTAATGGTTTAGTATAAATAAATAATAATCTATGTTGTGGCTAAATTGTTGTGAGTCAGGAAATATCTAATTTAAATTATGGCTGTTGTCCTAATATGTTTGCTGCCTTGTCTCTTTTTCCTTTCCATAAATGGGAATTATACTTTGTCAGGGTTGGTGTAAATAAGGTTATTAAGATATGAGAGACAGTCTTGGAGTAGAGGCGTGTGAGATTGAATTAGGACAAGGGGTTCTTAATCTGTGGCCCATAGACCCCCATGGATGAGCTGGGGGGGCTATGAACTAGGCACATAAAGAGAAGATTTTAATTTCATTTACTTCCTGCTACTTTGAGAATTGTCTTGGGGGGGGGAATTTCTGAGGAAGGGGTCAATAGCTTTTAGCACAGGCATCCCCAAACTCGGCCCTCCAAATATTTTGGAACTACAATTCCCATCATCCCTGACCACTGGTCCTGTTAGCTAGGGATGATGGGAGTTGTACTCCCAAAAGATCTGGAGGGCCAAGTTTGGGGGTGCCTGTTTTAGCAGGTTCTCAAAGAGGTCTGTGGCCCCAAAAAGGCTAAGAACCACTGGACTAGGGGGTCCTTCATTTGAATCTCCACTCAGCCATGAAGCTCAGTGCTGACCTTTAGCTGTCTGCTCTCCCAATCTATCCTGCTTAACAGGGCTGTTGTAAGAAAAAAATGTTGGTTGTGTACTCTACCTTGAGCTCCTTAGAGGAGGAGTGGGGTGAAAGTGTGTGTGTGTGTGTGTGTGTGTGTGTGTGTGTGTGAAGCGCTTGTGAGGAGTCTAAATTACTAGATTAAATTATTAAGGGCTAGTTCCCTATGGACAGGGATCTTTTTGTTTTGCTTTGCTGGTAAGATTCTTTGTAAAGTTTCATCTATGATGGATTGTGTGTATAAATGTTAGTAATGTTGCAGTTATAATTATTATTCAATTTTCTACAGTTGGTAGACAGGAGGGAGAGGGTTGTTTATACAATTTATCAATTTCTGAATGTTTGCCACAAGAAAGTAACTTAGCATAATAATAAATGCATTATAACTATATTATGTATTTTAAGTGTTCAAATCACTGAACATTAGCATTTTCTTGTTGTGATGTGAAGCTTGTATAAGGATGCCTAAAAGTTCACAGCAAAGGTGTGATTTGAATTTAGGACTTGTAAATTGTATTCTCACTGCTTTGGGCCATCAGTTTGCTAAGAAGACCTATTAAGTACACTGATGTAGTGCAGTGCCATGGTCTTGGGCCTTGAACTAGAAGTTGCTGAAAGAATTTTATTCAGCACTGCTGCCAAATGTGTGTTTAGGGGAAAGCACATCAGACTTCTCAGCCTCTGACTGATACTTTTACTTTCTTTCTTTGTTCTGGAATAAACTGTCCTTGATTTTTTTTTTAAAAAAAAAAACCTGCTGGTATCCAAGCATAGTTATAAACAGTATTCTCAGTTTGTAAGCAGCTGCAGGTAACCAAAGCATGTTCTCCAGGCTTATTCACATGAAATGCACTAAGGGTAACTTATGTGCATTGTTTGGTTAAGTGGTAAACACTCTGAAAAATTGGTTTGGAAAACTAGTATTTCAGATTTGTGCATGGTGATGTTGGGCTGTTATCAAGTTCATGAGACCACACGACAGATTCTCAAGAGGAAAACTTTAGTTGCTGTGCTGTCTCTAAAGGTTTGTTTTATTCTTAAGAAAGCTAGGCAGTTCGGCTACAATCTTAAACACTTGCTAGGAAGTAAACCTCATTGACTATAGCTGGGCTTACTTCCTAGGGGAACATGCATAGGCTTAGGTTATAGCAGTTCCATGTGTGGCTCCTAAGTTGTATGGCTGCTTATTGCTGTTTGCTAGCACTACTTTTGCTACCTGTCTATGGTTGCAAATTGAAATATGCTTTTAAAAAAGGCATATTATGGTGCATCATTGAAATAGGCTATTCCGAGGTAAATGGTCTTTCTTGTGCCTATTTAGTTCTATGCTGTTTCTTGACAAAGCAATTAACATATTGGGAATAATGCTGATATTTAGCATATGCTTCATTCTCCTTAGAAATTGGAAATACATTGAACCCTGTTTTTGATGAGAAAATTGTGGGGGCGTGGGCCACTCTGAGTAGCATTTAACATGAAAGGAAGAAATAGGAATTTATCCTTAGGCACACATTACTTAATACCCTCAAGATCTACATGTGGGCTCAGGGTGTGTCACATCTTTGCCATAAATCTGTTTTAAAGTTTGATTTGCAGTATGAAGTGTCATCCTAGTACTTAACACATGCCTACATCAGTCTTACAGATGTGGAGGCTTTGTTCCTATCTTCTGCATCAGGCATAATGCAACTGAAATCTTGCATACCTTATTGATGTAGATGTAAAATAAAACGTACGCTAAAGAACTGGAGGCTTGAGAGAATCAGAAAATGTAAGACTTCTGCCCATAGGCCAAAATGGAAAAATGAAGCATATCACTTTGACTTCCAGGAGCCTCACTAAATCCATGGTTAACTGTTAGCGAAAAAGGAGACACAAGGCTTGTTTATAAAGATTTCCCTTAGGTTGATCACAGGGGATTTAGGCTACCCTAGGAGTCCTAGATAAACACCTTATGTGTGTTTCATTCCAAGGTAAGAGAGGCCAGAAGGGGCTTATACATGCAAGTGTGTTTGCTTTCAACAAAATTTATTTTGTTGTTGTGTTTTCTTACAGCAAATGAGGATGATGAGAAAGCAAAGCAGGCTGGACCAGACGGAGAACGCCATGGACTAAAAAGACAGCGGGATGAGAAGGACGAGCACGGCCGTGCTTACTATGAGTTCCGAGAGGAGGCATATAATAGCCGGTGAGCTGTGGCTCATTTTGTCCAGGAATTCATGCAAGGTGGCCAATGAAGTTCATACAGAACACTAAACTGTGGGTTTAGTGCTTTGTGAATGAACACAAGCAAAGCATCAATTTCTTTCTCTCTCTCTCTCTCTCTCTCTCTCTCTCTCTCACACCCACACACATGGCTGGGAGGAGGACTTGGGCAGAGTTTAGTTTCACTTTTGCAGAATTGTGGCTTCGTGTTGTGTTTGAACCAGAGGGTGGTGTCTTTGAAACAAACTCTTGTAAGTATCAAAGTCAAACAACATAAGAACATGGACCATGAACCTGACTTGTTCTGAATACCTAAAGATTGTTTTAATATCTGGTTTGAAAATAATGCTAAATCAGGAGGAAGGGCAAGCAGATGTGAGAACGAGGTTCCAGGGATTATCATGGTGTTTGTGGTATTGCTTTGTTTTCTTCTACATACCAGTTTTTTTACTGGATGCTTCTTTAATGTGACCTTGTTGGTTTTTCCTTTATATTCAATATAGATCCAAGTCTCCGCCACCACCAGAGGAGGAGGCTAGAGAAGAGGATGATGAGAATACTGTGATCCTGGACACATGTATGTGCTTATTTTGTATGCTATGTGAACTGTGTAATGTAAAATTTAAATATTATTTCGTAGAAAAGTCAGGACTGCTGTAGTATAGTAAGACTGCAACTGAAAGTTTTTGTGTTTTTTGTTCATTTTTTTAAAAAATAAAATAAAAGCAAGATAGCAAGCCCTGCTATAACTCTGATCAGTTTGCCAACCCTATAGGACCTAAAAGACTTGGGGTTGTATTAAATGTTAGTCATAGTCTGAGTAGACTCGTTGAATTGAATGGACAATACTAACCTAGATTCATTACAGTGGTGCCTCGGGTTAAGTACTTAATTTGTTCTGGAGGTCCGTTCTTAACCTGAAGCACCACTTTAGCTAATGGGGCCTCCTGCTGCTGCCACGCCGCCAGAGCACGATTTCTGTTCTCATCCTAAAGCAAAGTTCGTAACCCGAGGTATTATTTCTGGGTTAGCAGAGTCTGTAACCTGAAGCGTATGTAACCCGAGGTACCACTGTTTTTCAAATTCTTTTAAGTCTTATCCCATTTCTTCCTTCACTGTATAAGGCAAGGGTTGGGAGAAGCAAAAATGGGAGCAATGGAAGGTGTGGGAGACTTTACAAGTGATGAATTTAGTCCTCTTACTAGAATGATCTGTTCCTCCTCCAGTGAGGTGGCAAGCCTGGCCTCCTACCTGTTCAGATTGCTCCCAACATCAGCATGTGATTCTTAATTATCCCTGGAGGGAATGTGTCCTTCCCAACAGGAAAAAAAAAAATCCCTTCTACGTTCACTACAATGTATGCCTTTTCTGTAACTTAACCTGAAAGGATTTGGGCACTTCAGCAAGAGTGCGGGAACAAGGGGTGATATGTTTAGGAGTTTTGAAGTCTTTATATGAACAAAAGGATTACAGAAAGCCTCAAAATCTGATCACTGATCCACATCCCAGGTTTCTCTTTCGATATTATTTTGCAATGGCAGACATCACACACACACTGGCTTTAAATGCATCCTGCTTTCCTTTCTTGCCCAGATACATCCGATCTCCACTTTAGAGCTACCAAGGACCGCTACGGAGGCCAGCCTTTGTTCTCCGAGAAGTTCCCTAACCTGTGGTCTGGGGCAAGAAGCACACATGGAGTGAAAAAGGGGAAGGTCTGCTTTGAGGCAAAGGTAAGGACGTTTCCTCAGGGGAACACATAATCCACATTGAGCCTTCTTGGAGCTTTCAGCAGCAAGTGTGGTCTGAGCTAGTTAGAGTGATCATTTCAACAGACTGCAGCTTGGAGTTGTTTTTCATTGTGAATGGCATAGTGTAGCACTCGGACCCCTCCAGATTGGTATGAAGTGGACATTTAAGAGTCAATGTTAGTCATATTCAAAGTACGCTCATTGAAATTAATAGACATCACTAACCTGGGTCTATTAATTTTTATTGTTGGATACAACTCTTACTGCACAGATCTGTTTTTAAAGTAAGTGGAGTCTCATTTCTGTGAAGGTTGTTGAGGCGTAAGTTAACAAAGTTTATGTTGCCATTCCTTCACTTCCTATTGCTAGTTGGGCCTGCACAACAGCTTATAACGATGACAAAAGTCAGGGCCAATAAATGTATATGTGTATACACAACATGTGTGCGTGCGTGTGTGTGTGTGTGAGAGAGAGAGAGAGAGAGAGAGTCACATGTTGGATAGGTGAATTTCATCTGCCAAGGAATTGAGGCTTGAGCTATTGTTACTAGTTTATTTTAATTTAGGTCACTTTTAGGTTGCCTAATAACAAATGTTGCCTAGGTGATCCACAGTTTTAGAGCAAAAATTTATTATTGCAATAAAAGCAAAAAGCAACACAGCAATAGCTGCAAGTGTGTCCTTTAAAAACACATAGTATAATCAGTTGGTGTCATTCCAGTGATGAAAGGCATCCATTAGCAGCTGGGGGGAGGCAATTTTTGGCAATTCCACTGCCTCCATTCAGGCCCCCCAACCAGATTTGCTCTGGAGGACCCCCAGCCCTCCAACATAAATTGGATTCCAGCCAAGGAACAGAAGAATAATAATACAGAACACTTACCCAATCAAAGCAGAAGGCAGTAGTATAATGTGTAATCAGAACATAATGGTGAATTGCATATTTCTTTTCTTTTGGTTGGAGGAAGATGTTTTGTACTGCAGAAGTTGCCTTAAATGGGATCAGCTGTGAGGGCCAGTTTAACAATGGGTCTACTTGGGCTGATATTTAAATAAAGATCATTGTGTCATTTTGCAAATGGACTTTGTTGCACACAGAAAACTTTTCTACAAGCTTCCTAACATTTGTCTCAAATGGGCATCGCCCCTTGATCTGCCTTAGGTGACACAAAACCTCCCGCTGAAGGAAGGGTCCACAGAGAACCAGTTGCTTCGCGTTGGATGGTCTGTTGATCTCTCTCGTTCACAGCTAGGTAAGCAGTACCTCCTTTCCGGCAGCAATGCAGCGCAACTAAGCTGGCGCCGCCTGGGGGAAGAAATCGCAGTTCTCAAGGTGAAGTCACCATAGTAAGTGTTGCTCTCTTCTAGGTGAGGATGAGTTTTCTTATGGCTACGATGGACGAGGGTTGAAGGCTGAAAATGGGCAATTCGAAGACTTTGGTCAGCCCTTTGGGGAGAATGATGTGATCGGTTGCTTTGCTGTAAGTGCAGTGAGCGAGGCCTCGGGCCGGCTCTTGAGGGGCCGCTTCGGTATCTTCGGAGTAGGCCGGGGTAGGGGAAAATGAGGTTCTGTACAGCCAAGGTGTAACTAACAACACAAAGTTAACTCCTGCTCCTTTCCTTGATGCAGTGCCGTTCAGGGGACAACCGTGCACTGCATGTGCCGTCACGAGGTTTGCCTTAATGCTTCTTACTAGAACGTCCCCATAACTGGCTGTGGTGTTCAACCAGGGCAGCTAAAAGCCAGCTTTGCCTTCCATTGCTTTGTCTTCAGGAGGCTATTAGAACATGGCTTTGAAAGCATGTGACAGTGTGAGGAAGGTGTGTGTGTGCCCATTCCACGGGGACTTGCCGGTCACATTCTTGCGCATCCTGTGTTACAGAACTTTGACAGTGAAGAGGTGGAGCTGTCCTTCTCCAAGAATGGGGAGGACCTAGGTGTGGCCTTCCAGATCAACAAGGAGCTGCTCGGCGACCGAGCTCTTCTGCCGCATGTGCTGTGTAAAAACTGTGTCGTGGAGCTGAACTTTGGCCAGAAAGAGGAGCCTTTTTTCCCGGTTCCTGAGGACTTCATCTTCATCCATGCCGTCCCCGTTGAGGATCGAGTGCGCACTCCCCTGCCACCCAAAACCCCTGGAGAGTGTGAGGTAATAAAACAGACTTCCATGTTTCAGTTCCTAGAGGGGCTTCTCTTGCATCCCAATAAAACAGTGTTCTGATGCTGCTGCTTAATCTTTTAACTCTAATGGATAATCTAATGGTGAAGACACTGCCTTTTACCAAATTCTGGTGAATTAGATCACATCCACACATTCCATTTAAATCCAACTAAGCCTGCATGGCTTCCCCCAAAGAATCCTGGGAACTGTAGTTTCTTGAAGGGGGTAAGAATTGGAATTTTAAATGTATGTTGTGGATGTGACCTTAGATAGCTTGTGGTCAAGGTGGGGGAATAATGTGCCTCCAAACCCAGGTAGATAAACCTCCTCTCTCTTTTTTCCCCTAGCTGTAGTCTTTTTTATGTGTTCTATTTCATCCTGTGTTTTCATCAGCCTGGGGGCAGGGCATCTCCCAGGAAGGGGATATGTATTGAAAGGGTCCAGAAAATTGTGTGTTCTAATTGCAGGGCAGGGAGGGGCAGTGGTAAGAGAGGGCCTTCTCTGTGGTTAGCCCCCTTGTGTTGAAAGGCATTTCAGAGCATAGATGAAATCTTAATGGAGTTTTGGCAACTGCTGTCTTAACAGGGACTTGCATGGCCCAACAGCACAGTTAGCACCAGTGCCCCTTTAACTTTTCTAAATTTGTGGGCTTGCTTACTCTCTTCCTGCTCCCCATTCTAGGTGCTGCTTATGGTTGGGCTGCCAGGATGCGGGAAAACCCACTGGGCACAGAAGCACATCCAGGAGAATCAAGATAAGCGCTACAACGTCTTGGGAACAGGCATTGTTCTTTGCCAAATGAGGGTAAGAAGTTAGAGGTCACTTCCACTTTTCAGTCTGTGTATACTTCCAGAGGGTGAATCTGAGGTCTGAGCAAATTGGGTGGGGTAATTGCAGATTAAACCTTGACTTGGCCATCTTGCCTTCATAATCATCGATGTAAGCAAAAGCAAGTGTTTTTTGAACTCACTTCTCCGTAGAAGACAGACAGACAGTTTTAGAGAAGACAAGAGAGAACCCATAAACAACCCAAGAATGTCAGCAGGGCAGTATGGTGGAGACACCCTGGAATAACATCCCTATTGTCAGTTCCTGAACTTTTAACCGTGTAAAGTAGTGGCTTGTGGGGTGAGTGTGTGTGTGTGTGTGTGACATATTTCTCCTTGATTTGTTCTGTCTCCTTCATATCCCCCCCCCCTTTTATCAGACAAAGGGCACTGAAGTTGAAGAGGTCCTGGACACTGCAGCTAAAGACCAACTGCTTCAGCAAGCTGCCCGTTGTGTTAGTAAACTGGTCCAGATTGCCCCCAGGACAAAGCGAAACTTCATTCTTGATCAGGTATTTTTACATAAGTGCTGAGGGGGTTTAGTTCCAAGGAGGTAGGCAATGAAGAAGTTAGAAAATCCAAAGTATTCATACAGTCTCCACGCAAGTTGACAAACAGGATTTCTCTGATGACTGGGTACATGAGGAAGGGTCTTTGTCACAACATTTTAGTGGGCCTGTTCTTCTCCATGTTGTTAGAGGAGAAGGCTTCGCATATGGTGATGGCAGTGACATCCAGAAAACGGTATCAGAACAGAAGAAGCTACTGGGAAGGGCAAATAAAAGCCTTCCATTAAATACATGCTTAGGACGCAGGTGGAGAACATGGGGCCCTTGAGGTGTAGTTGGGACACTCAGCTCCTAACAGCCTCAGCCAAAATGGTCGGCAGTCAGGGGTGATGAGAGTTGTGTTGGCAACATCCATTCCTCACCACTGGTTATGAGGTGGGTACTTTTACAAAAAGCAAGACAGGGCAAGGCAGGAGATGAGTTCTTAACATTTTGAGTTCTTAACATGTGGAGAGATGAATTAAACTATCATCATACTTTTAGAAGCATTTTCTGCCCCTGACCATAAAGGATGGGTTGACCACTAGAAGTCTGATTATAATTAACGACCGTAATGTTTTGGTTCATTTTCATTCTTGCTCGGCTATGGTATCAGGGAGCCCCTTAATGACTTTTGGCCATTGCTGAGAGGAGGTGCTCTTGCCATCTCTAAGACCCTCATGTTTTCTCCCTTTTAGTGTAATGTGTACAATTCTGGGCAACGGCGGAAGCTGCTCCCTTTCAAGGGTTTTGTGCGCAAGGTGATTGTGTTGGTTCCCACCGAAGAAGACTGGGAAGACAGGCTGGAGCAGAGGGAGGAAGCTGAAGGAGAAGATGTGCCTGAGTCTGTGATGCTGGAAATGAAAGGTAGCCTCTGCAAAAAGGGTCTGTGGGAGCATGAGAGCCAGTGTGGTGTAGTGGTTAAGAGCGGTAGTCTCGTAATCTGGTGAACCGGGTTCGCGTCTCCGCTCCTCCACATGCAGCTGCTGGGTGACCTTGGGCCAGTCACACTTCTCTGAAGTCTCTCAGCCCCACTCACCTCACAGAGTGTTTGTTGTGGGGGAGGAAGGGAAAGGAGATTGTTAGCCGCTTTGAGACTCCTTAAAGGGAGTGAAAGGCGGGATATCAAATCCAAACTCTTCTTCCTCTTCTTCACGAGCGAAGTGGTGGTGTTGGGGCTTCAGGTTTGTTTTCCCTGTTGAAAAGAACTTTCCTCTAATGATTCTGCCCTTCCTCTTCCTCCTGCTTCCCTGTGATCCCAGCCAACTTCTCTCTTCCGGAGAAATGTGATTTCATAGATGAAGTCCTGTACCAAGAGCTTGCAAAGGAGGAGGCCCAGCCCCTCGTCACCAAATACAAGGAAGAGGCCAGGAAACTGCTCCCACCCTCCGAAAAGCGGACGAACAGACGTAACAACCGCAACAAACGCAACCGCCAGAACCGCAACCGCGGCCAGGGATATGGTGAGGGTTTGCAAGTAGCAAGGGCTGCTCTCTGGAGGTACTCCTGACACTCTTCATTTGTCTTTTTGCTGAGGACAGCTGTGGGCTTCCAGTTCCCCAGGTCCCAAAGGAAATCCCATGCATCTCTGAGAGTAGCCCTTGCTTCGCTCTTGCCCAAATGACTTCCCCAATCCTGTTCAGCTCATTCTTGGCTCCTTGTGGGTTTAGCTCTCCCCCTTTGGGGCCTAGAGTACTTGTGAGAAGTTCTGATGATGCAGGATAATTCTATGCACACTTAGAGGACTTGGCTGCAGCAGTTTTTTTACTAAGATTTTTACTAAGATTTATTAGTAGTAGTAGTAGTAGTAGTACACCACCCTATAACCACAAGTCTCAGAGCAGTTCACAATATAAAAGATTTGTGCTCATTTGATCCATTAAGTCGCATTTGCAGGCTTGGTGTCTGTTTTAGGGGTCACATTCAGACTAACCTCATGGTGCTTCCTTTGCTCAGCCATCCAGTGACCATTTCTACCAAATGATGTTGGCAGGGGCAGATGGAAGTGTTGGGAGCCCAGCAACATCTGAAGGGCCACAGATTTCCCACCCCTGTCCTAAGCTTTCATCACCTCCCCTTCCCCATTATGTACCAGTCTCATTTCCCCTTGATTATAAGCCTTGTTTCCACCTTCTGGAGCAACAGCCTAGGGCATCTGCGCCCTCAGTTAATTTATCATGTATTACCTCCCACCTTTCCTTTCCAAAAGACTGCTACCAGCAGAGAAGGAGCTAGAGACAAGATTTCTCATTTGGATCACACAGCCATGAGCAATTTTGAAACACCCACATTCCTTATTCCCTGTCAAGAGTGGTTCATCTTGAGTTACCCCCCTCTGTCCTTTTGCATAGCTGCTTACTGGGGCCCCCACCTGTCCAGATTCTGTCTCCCACCTCTGGCTCTATACCACCTCATCTGTCTCCTGCTACTTAACCCTCTGCTTTGCGCTTCCACTACTTCTCCATAGCTTCTGCTCAAGCCCATAACAAAAATGTAGCTTCCACAGTAGAGCAGGCGGTCCTTTCTAGTCATTTTGGGGAAGGCTGGAAATCTTTAAAACTCTCACTGAGAGTGTTGTTGTTTTTCTTTTTGGCAGCTCAGCCCAGGCATCCACGTATGCAGCACCCTCCTGGGCTGCTGTGTGAGTAGCCTAATGCTCTGTGGGAGGTGGGGCAAATCATGGGGCGGTGGGGATGGGAGAAGTGGGGAGGTCACAGTTTACCTTGCTTTGGAGTAGAGGACTGGGAGGAGTTGGATTGGGGCAGCGGGTGGTGATTCAAACACCATTTGCGGAGAAATAGGCACACTTAGCATAAGATGGGTCGTATTAATTGTCAGCTTTCTAAGGGAACCGTCTATCCTTCTCCCCCCACCATGCCCCCTTGTGAATTTAGGAAAGTAGGGTGAGGTTTGGCTGGCCAGCAAGCTGCAGGAAAAAGCTTTGGCTGATCCTAATGTGTTTGTAAGTGGCAAATGTTCTCTTGCATCTTTGGCCTATGCTTCCTTTAAAAAAAAATGAATGCCCCTGAGCTGCCCTGCCTGCCCTGGGCTCAACTCCTGCTTCTCCACACACAAAAAAGAGAGATGCCAGGTTGACTGTTCAGCACTTCTTAATATTTTCACTTAAGCTGGCACTGCTGTCTGACACATCTTTGTTTTGTTACATTCCCCGCCCCCTCGCCCCCAGCTGGTGGCCAGCGCCGAGGAGGAGGCTACAACAATCGGGCTTATGGGCAGCAGCAACAGCAGCAGCAGCAGTACTGGGGGCAGCCTGGAAACAGAGGTGTAAGTATATCCCCTTGGATTGTCTTTCCCCAAGTTTGATAAGTTAGGTTTCATACTCTTAATCAGGAAGACATAACGGGGCCACTTTCCCCCCTTCCATATTGTGAAATTTCAAGTGATTTCCTTTTAGCGACCTTTGAACCTAGGAAGCTACCTTAGACGAAAGTCAGACCACTGATCCATCTAGCTCAGTATTGTGCTACACTGACTGGCAGTGTATGGGGTTTCAGAGTCCAGCCTTATTCCAAAGATGTCCGGGATTAAACATGGGACCTTTTGCATGCAAAGCAAATCCTCTTGCAGTTGCCCTCTGAAGCCACACTGGGCTCCTGGGGGAGGAAGGGCAAGATATAAACAGAATAAAAAAATAATAAAGTAAGAGTGGCTGGGCCATCACCCATCAGCCCTGGCCAGTGTGTCCAATAGCCAGGAATGATGGGAGCTGAAGTCTAGCAACTCCAGGAAGGCCAGAGGTTAGCCACTTTTCCTTGAACAGGCTATATGTTAAGGGGCAGTGCCAGATATATGTCTCTGCATCTAATCTGCTCCTTCAATCCACAGGGATATCGTAACTTCTACGAGCGATACAGGGGGGACTACAATCGGTTCTACGGGCGTGATTATGAGTACAACAGATACAGAGACTACTACAGGGACTACAACCGAGAGGTAAGAGGCTTCATACCATGAATTGTATCCAATGTTAGTCCTATGAAGAGTAGACCTATTGAAACGAATGGACACGGCTAACTTAGGTCAGAGGGCCTGCTCTGACAGAAGCTAGTTGGACACAGTCCTATGCTTTCAGAATAGTGGTTTTTGCACTTCGCTGTCTCTGCTCTTGGAGACAACTACTGCTGGAACTCTCGTCTGCTTTGGTTCCAGCAGTGTTGCATCCAAAGGCATTCCAACTACAAAAGCTCTTGGTACAAGAAGTCTTAGTTCCAGGATTTCTTAAGAGAAACTTTTGACTTTGACTGGAGTAAAGAAAGGGGTGTGGGGGGGGGTGAGAAGTAGGTAATTGATGTAGGGAGCTTCGGTTCCTAATCCACCTCTGCTTTCAAAGCAACAACATGGCATTATTTAAAATCACCGCTTCAGTTCCTCACCTCTACAATAAGACTGTTTATCTTATAATAACAACTCTCGTCCTTTTTTTTAGTGGCAGAACTACTACCAAGACAGAGACCGATACTACAGGAACTACTATGGAGGATACCAGGGGTACCGGTGAAACCCCAACCATCTCCACCCTTCAGCCAACCAGCGAGGCTCTATTTGGGGGGCAGGGGGGGTGTCTGTCACTTCCCAAGACACAACATAATGGATGCGGGGCTGTTGGGGAAAGTGGCAGCAGGGTTGAGGGGGGGCGGGAGGGGGGGGTTAAAAAAAAAAGAAATTGTAAATTTTTTTTAAAGTTTGTTGAAAAGAATATTGTCTTATTCTATAAAAAAACAAAAAAAACATTTCAAACCTAGTTTAGACATTTGTAATCAAAACGTTTGCGCAAGCAGGAGAGCAGCACTTAGCGCTGCCTGTGATTGGGCAGGAAAACATGACATCATAGAGCAGCTGGACGGGAAGGGAGGTGCAGGGCTCACATGGCAAAGGGGGAGGCGCAAATGAGGGCATGCAGGGATAAGCGGGTGGCTGTTTGGGCGGAGGGAAGGGGACGGGATACAACTTTTGGCTTCTCCTAACTCGTGCAGAAAAACCGCACTTCCTGAGCATTTTCACTCTGTTTTTCCAGGCCAGGGTGGTGGCGGCATGAATGTTCTTCTAGTTGAACCAAGGAAACCTTTCCCCATCCTGTAGCCACCAAGAGCGAACAAGAGAGGTCTTGATGTTCCTCTTTCAGAGTTCGGCCTACGTTTTCAGACAGTGAATTGCCAGGAGGCTTGTTTGACCTCGTGTCGCTCAGGCCACAGAGGCTTTTCTTGAGCTTTCTCCCTATTTCTGCAGGCGCCTCACCTAGAAATCTCAGCGGCTTGTTTATTTGTGACCCATCAGATGGAAGGAAGCGCAGGAGTTTAGTTCGCCACGTTCCCAAGTTCTTCCCGGGTCAAAGCAAGCTGCCTTGGGTGCCCTTCCTGCACCCTCCTTCCTTTCCTCCCAAGGCTTAGTTGGCCCTCTCATCATCTCTATAGTATCTGTCCTCTTTTTTTCCTTTTTCTTCTTAAGTGGAGTGGAAAGAACATTTTTCTCAGGGTTTCTGCAGGATCTTCTCATTGTTAGCACCTAACATGTATATAAGCAAAACTGCAAGCATGTAACTGTCACCTTTTGAGAAGCTTAGTGCTGAGAATACCAACTGGTTTTATACAGTCATTGTGGGGAAGGGGGGTGTTCTGTCCTTGTGGTTTTGATAAACTGGTAGCCTGTGTAAATAGGAACATGGGGAGGGGCGAAGAGGATCTGCGCTTGTGGGGTGGGTGGGGTGACAGGTGTGTATATGTGTGTGTGTGTGTCCTTGAAATATGTTGGCTTCTTGATCCTGGCCCTTTGATGAAGCTTAATTATTTTTCCAGTTCCTAGAGGCTTCTATTGATGCTTCCTCTTTTCTTTTTTTTAACCACACTAGTGTGCCTAGCTATAATTCTTAAAGCATCCTCTTCCATGTTTGTCCAGTCGTGCAGATGGAAGAAAATCTTAGGCTTCTTGGGTCTAGTGGCTGGTGTTCTTTCCGGGATGTGGGTGGGAATTTATGTGTGTTGCAGGGGGACCTATTCCCCATCCTGTGGGTTGATTTATTTTGCTTCATCGTAGGCTTTCTTCCACAGAACGATGGGGGACTTTTTACAACAGGATGTTCTTCCTTAAGACACATTGTGTAAACGCTCCCTAGTTTCTTGGTACCACCTTTTTCCAGCTTGACTAAATTATGTCTGATTCCCAGACACAGGGATTGAAGATTTGCCTCTGTTCCTTGTGATTCACTGTTTGAAATTTTAACACTTGTTTTTCTTTTTAGATTGTTGGGTTTAAATTTATTTTGTTTTGTTTTTTGGCTACACAAGAATTCTCTTTCCAGCCTTTGCAAACGGTTCTTGTCTCCATCCCCATTAAGAATGCTCATTCCTGCATCCCAGCCTGACAGAACAGAAGTGGGGAGCCTGCCAAGTCATTTGAAAAGGGGGATGATGTGGGGTGGGGAGGGAGTGTGGAGGGCAACAGCCGCCTCCTCGCCCTCTTGCCTTTTTTCAAATATAGGAGTTAGAGAGAAGCAGGATTCTTCTATCTCCGTGCATGTGTGTATTCAGAATGTGTGGTTGTGTGACAACTGTTTTTATAACAAAGTTAACTGGTATTTTACATGCTTCAGGC
The DNA here is from genome assembly GCF_965113315.1 of Podarcis vaucheri. Classification (NCBI taxonomy): domain Eukaryota; kingdom Metazoa; phylum Chordata; class Lepidosauria; order Squamata; family Lacertidae; genus Podarcis; species Podarcis vaucheri. The sequence continues at coordinate 11,746,091 of NC_138754.1, forward strand.
CACTAGAAAATATTCTTCTGGGGAAGAAGGGGTTGTGTGTGAGAGAGAGTGCGCACGCAGATAGCTTCATTAACTGAACACTCGCATGGGAGCGTGATAGATCGATGCTGTGGAGAGTTGGTCTTGGGCGTGATTACCAGCATACAGAGTGCCAGCAGCCTTGGTGAAAACAAGAAGGTCCTTGGTCACGCCTCTCCAGGGGATCACTTCGAGAAGTTGCTGATGCTGTTCAGTGGAATAGCTTTTTGGAGCTATGGTCCCTTCAAAAAGTAGAATCTCAAAAGAATGACGCACACTTGTCCTCCTGTGTGTGTTTTTGTGTGGGGGGAGGGAATGACTAAAACTGCCGCATCCTAGACCATCAGACTGAGAGATCTTAGCAACTTTAGTAGATGTCTTCTTTTTTCTGCACATTTTTGTAAAAAAAAAAGGAAAGGAAAAAAAAAGAAATGGTAAAAATGACAAAAAATAGAAAAAAAATTCAGCCTGTTTAAAATCTGTTAGTGTTTTTCATGATTGTATGTCTTAGTTGCTGTAGATGGAAAGCTCAAGCGAAACGGAGGCTGTAAATGTTTTTACGAACTGTAAAACGTTTAAGTGGCCAGTAAAAAAGGGTTTTGCCATTGAACATGTAACTGTGTGGTTGTTTACATCTGTAACTTTCTTTCCTTAACAATTCTGGCATATGTAGGTTGAAAAACTTCCATTTTTAGAATAAATAATCATTCGCTTGACTCCACATCCTTCTGTTGCTGCGCTGACTTCTTAGGTGTCGTTGTTTAATGCTTTTGGCTTGTCTGTTCTCTCTCCCTCCCCCAAAAATAAAAAACTCAAAGACCAAAGCAATTTGAGGTTCCTCTTCATTCAGGTGAAAGCATATGGATACAGTCTGTGGCAGCCTTGGGCAACCTGGTGTTCAGATGTTTTGGAGTACTCGCAACTTCTAACCACTGACCATGCTAGTTGGGGCTAATGACAATAAAATAACAATGGGAGTGGTGCAAAGTGTGAAAGGCTGTTTAGCATATCTTTTTGTGGGTGATGCAAAATAAGCAATTTCCATCCATTGGTGAAGATAGGTTTTCAAAACAGTGGTTTTACATCCCAGCCCTTTGTTTAAACGAATTGAAATGGTATTTAGTGGAGAAGTTTATCAGCACAGACTGCAGTGAGGAGAGAAGCAATGTATATTATTTAGGCTCACATAATGGGGAGGGGGGTTTGCCAGGTTGCATTAACACCAACGTGGTCCAGGTATGATGCTGCTCTGCCCTTTGCGTGTTAAGTCTTGAGTTTCATAATCTTTTAATAAAAGTGCTTCGTCATTTTAAAGCTGGTAACAGTACAGGATAAGGATCTGCATGTGCTCAAACTGTACACCTGTTAAGAGACTACAGTTCTGCTTTCCCTTTACAGAGGGTGAAAGGTGACTTGCACATGTTTCAACCAGCTGGCATTCAGATCTAGTTTTTTTAAATATGGTTTCCTGTGCAAACACACACCCACCCCACTAATACTTTATCTATGGGATCTCAATTTTCTCAAAGCTGTTTGCTTTGAGAAAGCAAAAAGATTTCTGCAAAAAGAGATCTGCAAAAAGATTATTATTTTTTTGTTCCAAGGAGCAACAGTTGAGCTAGTTGGTGACTAGCAATTCTTGGACCTTTGGCCTCATCTAAAGGGCAATTTTGTATTACATGCTTATCTATCTTTCTCTAGTCAAAATAAAAAAATTATTTCCAGTAGCACCTTAAAGACCAACTAAGTTAGTTCTTGGTATGAGCTTTCGTGTGCATGCACACGAAAGCTCATACCAAGAACTAACTTAGTTGGTCTTTAAGGTGCTACTGGAAATAATTTTTTTATTTTGACTATGGCAGACCAACACGGCTACCTATCTACTACTATCTTTCTCTAGGGCGATGACCCCTAACCACCCCATCCCGTTCTACCTTTACAACAACCCTTTGAGGTAGAGCTGAGAGATGTACAAGACACATCTAGTTAGCTTTCTTGCAGAGGGGATCTGAACATTTTTGGGGCCGGAATAACCTTTACCAGGAGGTTCAGGCCCAATTATGCCTATGGTGAACTACTTCCCTAATTTTATTTTTAAACTTACCATGCCAGCCTTGAAAAAATGCAAAGGATAGCAGGCACCACATTCAAAACAGGTTGTCATTTCAAGAAACATTTAACAAACCAATGCTATGGAAGTTGTTAATGCAGCAGCAAGGTACACAATAAATGCGATTAAATAGCAATTAAATTAGAGTGAAGTGGCTTCCAAGCTCGCCTGCGGCAAAAGTTCTGTGGAAGTGGAAAGCTGCCATTGCCTGTCTGAAAATTAGCCTCGAGCTTCTGTCGAGTCTTAAATCCTAACGCCGCCATATCGGATGCTGGCGCTGAGCTTGACTTAAGAAGGCCGCATGTTGCTTTGGCGGGCTCTTCAGTGATGTTCTTTGAGAAGCGGGGAGTGGCCGCCATCGTGGGTGCTGGCGCTGAGGTTGCCCCGGACGCCGCCATCTTAGCTCGCGGGAATTTTGGCGAGGAGACCTGCAGAAGAAAATTTTTAAACTGTATTTAATGTTGTGCTTTCATTGTAACCCGCTCTGGAACCTTAGGGTTAACTAATCAATCAATCAATCAATCAATCAATCAATCAATCAATAATAGTTTTATAATTACTTTGTTATATTTTACAATACAAGGACAAGCAGCATCAAAAAAGAATAGAAAGCGCCATCTTGTTACTCTAGACTCCAACTCCCATAATCCCTGACCGCTGGCCCTCTTGGCTGGGGCTGATGGGAGTCGGAGTCCTAACGGCTCACAGGTTCTTTCCCCCCCCTCCATTTTTTCCCTTCTTTTCGTATCTCTATGGGCTCATCTTCATCATGGCGGAGCGAGGCCGTGGTCGTGGTGGGTCGTTACGCCTTCCTCCGCCATGTTGGGTGCTGGCGCTGAGGCCCCCTAGGGCGGCGCCATGTTAGGGTTGGCTTCCGTCTCCTCTCCTGCTACCGCTACTTCTGCTGCTGCTGCTGCTTCTGCACATGGCGGGGACCGAGAGCGCGGCGACCCCCGGGAGCTTGCTGAATGGAGGCGGAGGTGGGGACGGGCCAGAGGAGAAGCGGCCCCGGCTTGGGGCGGCCCCAGCTCCCTCCGGGTCCGGACCCCAGGGGAACCGCGTGACGGTGGTGCTGGGGGCGCAGTGGGGGGACGAGGGGAAAGGCAAGGTGGTCGACCTGCTCAGCCTCGACGCGGACCTCGTCTGCAGGTGCCAGGTGAGAGACGAGAAGAGAGCCTGCGAGAGCTGGGGGGGTGTTGGGGGTCTTGCTTAGGACAGGGGTGGCAAGCCTGGGGCTTTCCAGGTGTTGTTGGACTCCAACTCCCATCAGCCCCAGCCAGCAACGCCAGCGGTTGGGGATGACGGGAGCTGGAGTCCAGCAACACCTGGAGGGACACAGCTTTCCCTCAACGACCCTGGTTTAGGATCCTAAAGTTGGATGGAGAGTCCTCAGAAGTTATCTGGGGCAGATCCACACACTATACATTTAAAGCAGTGTTTTTCAACCTTTTTTGGCCAAAGGCACACTTGTTTCATGAAAAAAATCACGAGGCACACCACCATTAGAAAATGTTAAAAAATTTAACTCTGTGCCTATATTGACTATATATAAAGTAATTCTCTTGAATAGGAATCAAATAAACACAAATAAAGTATTTTATAATTACTTTATTATGAAATAGTAAGTAAACAGAAATATGAAAAATTATAAAATACTTTATTCAGTGTACAACCTGGGCCTGTTTGGCTGAACACAAAGCTGATATTCTGGCTGGAATCAAACGTTGCGGACCGTTCTCTGCTCAGCGGGGATCGATCCGCTGATCCCCACTGAGCCGGCGGATGACAGCTCCGTCTCCGCACTGTGTGCGGAGAGGGAGATGTCAGAGCCCCGCTGCTCTCTATGGGGAATCGGATGAGAGCGGACCGCCTGTCCGCTCTCATCCGATCCCATCCAATCTGATCCCCACCCAGGACAGATGGAAAATAGGGTGGACACAGTCCGGCGGCCGCCTAGTGGGCGAAAATTTGACTTTTTAATTTTTTTTAAATTTTTCAATTTTTCCCACGGCACACCAGGCAACATCTCGCGGCACACTAGTGTGCCGCGGAACAATGGTTGAAAAACACTGATTTAAAGCACCCACCCAATAAAAATCCTGGGGACTGTTTTTGTTTAAGGGTGCTGGGGATTGTAGCTCTTTGAGGGGTAAACTGCAGTTCCCAGGATTCGTTTTATGAGCTTAAAACGATCTGCCTGAAGCATTCCTGATAGGTGGACACCCGGTTTCTGCCATGGAGGATAGACCACCACTTTCCAAGGCTTTGTAATGTCAGGAAGTTCTCCCTAGAGTTTAGTTCAAATGTCCTTTCTTGTAATCTGAACCAGATCTCACTCCAGGGGTGGGGAACCTTTGGCCCTCCATGTTGTGACGTGGGGTTTGTGATTTCAGCTCTCTTGACATAATATGCTGGAGACAGTTCTCTAGTAACACTTCTTTATTAAGGCAAACAAGACTGAAGACTGAGGAGGGGAAAGCTACATTTATAGGGACAGGGGACTAGCTAGAAGGATACATTTTGGAGGGAACAATATCAGGCAATCACAGTCCTGCCTTTTGGAGGAAACCAATAAGACAGAGGATCCAAATACAGCAGCTTAAATGAACCAATAGTAGCTGTACCCTTTGAAACCAAAAGGCAGTTACTTTACCCTAATGCAAATACAGACAATAATAATACAGATATAAAATCCTTTGACTCAACACACAACACTCCAGATGCTGTTAATAAACAGGACCCATTACTGTTGGCTGTGCTGAATGGGGCTGATGGGAGCTGTGGTTCAGCAACATCTGGAGAGTCAAAGGTTGTCTGCCTTATCCTAGAGCAGGGACACTGGACTCTTTCCTATCAGACCTAGCCAACATAATCAGTTGTCACAGGTTCTGGGAGCTGTAGTCCAGCAGTACATGTAGAGCCGCAGGTTTCTCATCCCTAACTTTGGAGCAGTAGAAAATCAGTTTGGTCCATCTATGTTGTGATAGCCCTTCAAAACCCTGAAATATTTCTATTTCATTTTGCTACCAAAATAAACAAATCTCCCTCCTATAACAACATAACCCAGTTCTGTTCTGTTGCGGTTTGTGTGTGTGTTTCTGTAAGCATTTATAGATCACTTTTCAAAAAACACACTCTTCAAAAGTGGATTGTTTAGTTGCCTCCCAATTAACCATACCCTACAGGCTGTTAACAGATTAAAAACGCTGCCAATTAAGTGTTGCTGTTTTGTGTAACAATGTGTGTCTCTGCAGGGTGGCAACAACGCAGGCCATACTGTTGTGGTGGATTCGGTTGAATACGATTTCCACCTTTTGCCCAGTGGGGTTATCAACCACAATGCCACGTCGTTCATTGGTAAGGATTCTTGTGTGCTTACCACGATTGTGACAGGTAGCCAAATCAGAGGGCAGGGGGCAGATTTGGTGATGTGTGTTCAAATCCCTGTTGTGACCAAATGGGTGGCTTCAGACCTTGCATAGACTCTTTCCCTCCCCCGCAGTGGATATTGTCCTTCTGCAGTTTCACCTGTTTCTCTTTGTGTCCCTAGACAGGGATTTCCCCCCAGAACCCTACCCTTCTTTCCACTTGGGTGCTTGGGATTCGGATTATGTGTATTTAAAAGTTGCTGGACACCACTCAGCATGGGAGACTGAACCAGCATAAAGTATAGCTCTATCTGGGAGAGAGATGGGAAGGGGGTGGCTCTGTTGTTCTTTGTGGGACACTGTATTGCTCTAGATCAATTTGGGATCCCAAACTGTGGTCTGCAAGCTTCATTCAGGTAGCTGGTGGCATTTGTGTGTATTTGTGGCTGAAGAAAGGAGATGGCACATCCATCAAGTTAGATACTCATATTGGGGGGAATTCAAAATAGCGCTAAGGAGATCACTCTGTCAGTGCTATGTTTTTATCTTCAGGAGAACATTTTGTTTTCCTGTCCATTGTGCTTTTTTTAAGCGTGTATTTTACATTTGACCTGGGCCTGAAATGCTTAGTTTGGGTATTTTGTAATGCTTTATTTGTCGGTTTAATTCCGGTTGTAAAACTGCCTTGAGATTTTCACATGGATCGAGAGGCATACGAACCATTTAAATAAATAAATGAGAGGTTGCCTTCCCTTTCAGGGAACGGTGTTGTCATCCACTTGCCAGGACTCTTTGAGGAAGCTGAGAAGAATCTTAAGAAAGGGTCAGGTGAGTGATACCCCCCCCCCCAACAACTTGAGATTCTCCACGCCTGATCTAAAGAAGGGAAATGAAAAGGAAAAAGTGTGTGCGCATCGTGCTTCATGGCTAGAGTACAGCCCACACCTTTGTCCCTTTTATATGTGGCTTTCCATTGTGGACTAATGGAAAGTCCACTAATAGAAAGCCCTGTTGAGCTAAGAGATGGAAATGTTTAAAAGCCACAAGTGTTCTGTTCCCACAGGGCTAGAAGGCTGGGAGTCTCGGACGGTGATTTCCGACCGTGCTCATCTGGGTGAGTGTCCTGGGAGGAATTTGGTGGTGGGAGTGAAATAACAGTTAGAAAGAGACCGACATATCTGTCATCTTGCGTCTTCCCCAGTGTTCAACTTCCACCAGGCTGTGGATGGAATCCAGGAACAGCAAAGGCAGCTGCAGGGTGGCAAGAAGTAAGTGGGGTGCTGGGGGTGTGGCTCAGTGGCGTAGCATCGGTTGCTGGGGCCCAGGGTAGGCACGGGCATGCATGTTGGGCAAGGGGTGCGCAGTCTTTTTCTGTCTCTGTGGGCGCTCTGTCCTTTAGGGCAGGACGGCAGATCCTTTGGCCTCCAACTTCCATCAACACTAGCCAACATAGCTCATAGTCAGGGATAATGGGAGTTGTAGTCCAGAAGTCCCATAAGCCTAAGGCGTCATTGCCAATAGCCAGGGCTGATGGGAGTCCAGCAACATCTGCAGGACCACAGGTCCCCCATCCTTGCTTTAAATAAACAGTGACCCTTTGCCACACTGGCATTTGGTAATAGTGCTGTTGCAAAGGTCTCTTGTTATCGCATATGCATTTGAGCTTTTACCACAGATCTAGCATGGGCTTGAGACTATGAAACTTGCCTATTTATTTATTTAAAGCAGCGCTACCCTGCTTTTCAGCTAGAAAGGCCCCCAGAGTAGTTTTACAGATCCATTTGAAAAAAGACAGTCCCTGCTCTCATCTTGCAATCTAAAAGACAAAACATGAAAGGAAAAGAGCTTGGGAGGAAGGAAAGCAAACTCAATACATTATTTCTTAGTTACGGAGTTCTTATCACGACCAGCTGGAAAGGAAAGATTTCAAGACAGGTAGAGTCAAAAGTCGCTGGTCTTTCAGAGCAGAGGCCCTGAAGTCCCATCTCTCATCCTCTCCTGTAGCTTGATGTTAGTGGAGGCTGGTCCATTAAGGCATATGGGGTGCTGCCCCACCGACCTGTCTGCCCCCCAGCCAACCCTCTGTTCTTACCTAAAACCAGGCCGGGGGGCGGGGCCACCTATCAGGTTCCTCCTCCTCCTGAGTCTCCACATTGCCCCTTGTAAAACTCAGCAGGGAGGAAGAGAAAGATGGGGGACAAAACTAGAATTAGCTGGTGCTGCCTTCCGTTAGCTCTGGCTCCACCTGTCATCAGTTGTGGTTCCAGTCACTGTTTAGCCTCCCTGCCTTCCGCACATTAAATGTGTGGTGTGTATGTGACAAAAACTGTTCATGAGCCCCCCTAAAAGGCTGGCTTAGGGGGGGGGAAGGAAAGGAATAGCTGCAAAATCTGAAGGAGGGACACACTCAAAACAGGAAATCCCTTTTTCTTTCAAAGAAAATAGGAAAAAGGCCAGTTGAGCTCTAAAGCAAATATTTACCATCAAAACTGAAGCTATATAAAAGTAAAATTAAGCACAGGAGGTGCAGATGTGAGCTGTAACAACTGAGGTGCCATCTCATTTTTATCCATCTACGTCTCCCCATTTTCCTGATTCAACCTTTTCTCTTGTCACCTTCTTTTTGCTCACTGAGATTCAGCTTTGTACTGACAAATGACAAGCCTGGTGGTAGAAACTTGCAGGAATAGTTTTCCATTGTTTTGGAGACTGAGGTATTCTTTAGCATCGTGAAGGTCATTCAGACCTTCTGTGCCCAAGGAGAAACAGATCATGTATTCTTCCCAGTGGTACGTGATCTCAGCTCAACTAAGGCCTAGTCAGCATTCCTTCTTCCCCCATTCCGGAGCCTACACAGTCATAGACATTTCTTCCCTCAGAACAAGGCATCCCAGGCCTGTTTAAACCTTGAACCAGAGTTCCTTGACCAAAGTTTGCTTCCATTTTGCTCCATAGAAATCTGCTGCTCCCTCATCTTCAATACACAGCTCTCGCCCAACCCCAGATAAGCTGAGCCAACTGTTATAAAATGCAGACATACACACAGGAACATGGGGAACTGTCTCTAGCTGAGAATTGCCTTCACCGACACTGGGAGCAACTGTCCAGGATTTCAGGCAGATGCTTTGCCGCTGAGCTGTAGTCCTCCCCAATGTTTGCACATGGAACGCCATGTTCTCCCGTACAAAACCCACACTCTTCATCGGAGGTCGCCAACGTGTGTCCTCCAGTACCTCTTGTGGCATCCACAAAATGTCTCTGCAAATATCCCCTCTAAAATCCACAACATTCGAGAGACATGTTGCCCTTACTGCTCAGTTCCTGTTTGTAGTGGCTGAGTCTCCCCTACATAGAACATCTCCTACCCTTAAACATCCCCGCATTTCATTGTATGCCATTCTGAATAAAGGAGAGGTGCAAAGAGCTTCTGTCTTTGTATGAGCGTGGCTATTGTAGCTGCATTTTTCCTATGAATGGGAGGCATGCCTACACAGGTTTGCTGCCCTGTTCCTTTTTTGGCCACACCCCACAGCAGCCATTTTGCGTGATGCCACACTTCCACGGCAGCCATTTTGTGTTACGCCACATGCCCACAGCAGCCATTTTGTGTTATGCCAAACCCTGTAGCAGCCATTTTACATTATGCCACATTTTGTGACTGGCACCAATGGCACTCTCTCAAAATCCCAAATGCGCCCACTGGCCCAGAAAGGTTGGCGACTCCTGCAGTCTTCAGGCACAGCCAGGGATGCCGCACACAAAGCCCCTATCAGCACAAAGATAAACAATGATGTTGAGAAACAAATTGGCTCCTAATGTATATTTACAAAATCAAAGTTAGAACTGGTCACGATAGGGGGGGGGGGCGGTTCATTATTGCGGCTTATACTGGTTGCTCCTGTGAAAAGTATTGTGCCCCTCTGGTTACTTTTTTTTCAGCCTTGGCACCACCAAGAAAGGGATTGGTCCAGCCTACTCCTCCAAGGCCTCCCGAACCGGCCTGCGCATCTGTGACCTCCTGGCGGATTTTAACGAGTTTTCCAAGAAGTGAGTTGATGGGTGGAAAAGATTATTGTTAGGCATCAGTGTAAATTACCGGTGAGGATTGCTTAACTGCGTCGTAAATCCGCTGAGAAGTTTTCATTTGTCTATTGTCCTTAAGTTGTTCTAAGTTGTTTTTAATATTGTTTTCAATCATAAAATAATGGCAAGGCGGTGTACGGCCTACAGCATGCTGTTTTTGGTGTTATAAGCCTCCTCGAGCATGGTTTAATGTTGGAAAGGTAGCTTGCAAATAAATGACAATGGCGATCAGTGGGGAGTGCAACTGACTCAGCAGCAATCTCCCTCCCTCTCTTAGATTCAGGGTCCTGGCCCAGCAGTACAAAACAACATACCCAGCTCTCAACATTGACACGGAGGCTGAGCTGCAGCAATTGAAGGTGATTATTGGGGTGGGGGTAGGTCCGTGACTACTGGGAAAGCCTGCCTGCAGTGATTCATGATTATTGCATTGGGCTCTACGTAGAGCTACCCTTAAACCTGGTCCAAAAGCTCCATCTCGTGCAAAATATTGCCGCTAGACTGACAGCGTATTGACTCGGTTGCTTAAAAGTTTGCCCTGGCTGCCTCTGTGTTAACCTACAAGGTGCTTAGTAGCTTGGGTCTAAGATATCTTAAGGACCACCTGACCCCTTATATCCCGACCTGATGACTGAGATCTCTGGGGTTGTCTCTGTTGGCGCAGCCCCTGTGGCTTAGAGGTGCTGCTTGTAACTACTCGAAGCAATGGGGAACTCCCTCCCTATTGAGATTAAGCAGGCCCCATCCTTGCTGAGTGTTGGGTGCATGACTCAGACTTTCTTAGACTTAGACCAGGAGTCAGCAAACTTTTTCAGCAGGGGGCCGGTCCACTGTCCCTCAGACCTTGTAGGGGGCCGGAGTATATTTTGGAAAAAAATATGAACGAATTCCGATGCCCCACAAATAACCCAGAGATGCATTTTAAATAAAAGGACTCATTCTACTCTCATGTAAAAACACACTGATTCCCGGACTGTCTGCGGGCTGGATTTAGAAGGCGATTGGGTCGGATCCGGGCCCCGGGCCTTAGTTTCCCTACACATGACTTAGACTTTCTTGGACTGAGCCCAAAACTGCAACTCATTTTTTAAAAATCAAAACCCGACAGATTTATGCCGAGAGAATCCGCCCACTGGTGAAGGACGGTGTTTATTTCATGTACAAAGCCCTGCATGGCCCACCCAAGAAGATCCTGGTCGAAGGAGCAAACGCTGCACTCTTAGACATCGATTTTGGTAAGCATCCTCATTTTAAGACTTGGAATGTAGGAGACCCTTTATTCCCCTCACAGCGGTGGCATAGCCTGCGGGGGCGGGAAGGATGGCACCAGGGCGGTTGCCGCAGGTGCAAAATTGTTAGGTGGTGCAAAATTTCAGCACCTAGTGCTGCCTCAATACAGCTGTGTGCTTCCATCGCTGGGCTCCATTGGAAACGGCTTCTCTGTGCGAACCAGGAAGTGACCTCTCCAGACAATGAAATGACTCTTCTTTTCTTATCTCTGCAGCTGTTGGTGATACAAACGCTGTTAGGCAGGCATACTCCATTTCCCTCCCACCCACCGCCTTGGCGTAGCCCCGGGCACTGGCAACCCACACTATGCCACTGCCTCACAGAGCTACGATTCCCAGAGGTCCTCAGGAAGAGGGGTTGCTCGTTAAATTGTGAGGAAATAGGGGCTTCCTAACAACTCTCAGCACCCTTAAAAACCACAACTCCCAGAATTATTTTGGGGGAACTTGTTGTTGTTGTTTAGTCATTTAGTCGTGTCTGACTCTTCGTGACCCCATGGACCAGAGCACACCATGCACTCCTGTTTTCCACTGCCTCCCGCAGTTTGGTCAAACTCATGCTGGTAGCTTCGAGAACACTGTCCAACCATCTCGTCCTCTGTCGTCCCCTTCGCCTTGTGCCCTCAATCTTTCCCAACATCAGGGTCTTTTCCAGGGAGTCTTCTCTTGTCATGAGGTGGCCAAAGTATTGGAGCCTCAGCTTCACGATCTGTTCTTCCAGTGAGCACCCAGGGCTGATTTCCTTAAGAATGGATAGGTTTGATCTTCTTGTAGTCCATGGGACTCTCAAGAGTCTCCTCCAGCACCATAATTCAAAAGCATCAATTCGTCGGCGATCAGCCTTCTTTATGGTCCAGCTCTCACTTCCAAACATCACTACTGGGAAAACCATAGCTTTTACTATACGGACCTTTGTTGGCAAGGTGATGTCTCTTGGGGGAACTATAGTGCTTTAAATGTATGTTGCAAAAGTGGCATTCATTGGAGACAATGCACAGGTTAGGTTCTGTGCACTGCTTACAGGCCGCAATTGGCTCAGTGACGTTGTGAAGATTCTCCTCTCCCCATTAGGTACCTACCCATTTGTGACATCCTCCAATTGCACCGTGGGAGGGGTCTGCACCGGCCTCGGCATCCCCCCACATTACATCGGCAAGGTGTACGGCGTGGTGAAGGCCTACACCACCCGTGTCGGAGTTGGGACCTTCCCCACTGAACAGGACAATGTGAGTTTTCCCTGAGGGGCTGTGGGGGGCAGAACAGGAGTGAGACTTTGCAGCGGAAGGGGAGACTGGGTTACCCATGAGTGGTTTAATGACTCGGCTTTTCTGCCATCTTCCAGGAGATTGGCGAGGAGCTGCAGTCGCGGGGGCGAGAATTTGGCGTCACCACAGGCCGGAAGCGCCGTTGCGGCTGGCTGGACCTTGTGCTGGTGAAATACGCCCACATGATCAATGGATTTAGCGCGTAAGCCTCTCTCTCTCAACGCTAGAACTCGGGGACCCCCAGCAAAGCTAAATGTTGGAAGTTTCAGGACAAATAAAACAAAGCTTTTCTTCATATAGGTAAAGGTAAAGGGACCCCTGACCATTAGGTCCAGTCACAGACAACTCTGGGGTTGCGGCGCTCATCTTGCTTTATTGGCCGAGGGAGCCGGCGTACAGCTTCCGGGTCATGTGGCCAGCATGACTAAGCTGCTTCTGGCGAACCAGATCAGTGCACGGAAATGCTGTTTACCTTCCCGCCAGAGTGGTACCTATTTATCTACTTGCACTGGTGTGCTTTCGAACTGCTAGGTTGGCAGGAGCTGGGACCAAGCAATGGGAGCTTACCCTGTCGCAGGGATTCAAACTGCTGACCTTCTGATCGGCAAGCCCTAGGCTCTGTGGTTTAACCCACAGCGCCACCCGCATCCCTCTTCTTCATATAGCCCATGATTAAACTATGGAACTCACTGCTGCAGGAGGCTGTGATGGCTACCAGCTTGGATGGCTTTAAAACAGGATATCGCCCAGCCCTGTTTCAGTCAAAGGTTTAAAGAACCAAAAGGTGCTGGTGTGGGGTTCTAGAGGAGTTTATACTTTTGTAGTGTGTCATTGGAATCCAAAACTGAAGAAGCTCATTGTAATGTGCACCTGTGGTCCTCTGATACCTTCGGTATGACCGCCAGATTCTTGTCCCCACCCCACGTTGAAGGGCGCACCATTCGCACAGCGAGGGTCGAACACCTGACACATCCATGTGTGCTAATGGCTATGTGTGAATGACCCAACTTCCACCCCGGTCCCCGCCCATAGCCACACAGCCCCCTGGCCTTCCACCCATATAGGGCTTTCAGTGACAAACAGGCATTGCCTGCCTCTGTTGTGAATGGAAAGCTGTTCCCATCTCTTGAACCTGGTTCATAACCCTGTAACCGTCGCCCTCTGCTCTGCTCCACAGCCTAGCTGTGACCAAGCTGGACATCCTGGACACCTTCGAGGAGATCAAAGTGGGCGTGGAGTACCGGCTGAATGAGAAACGCATTCCTTACTTCCCAGGTGATGCTGTGGACCTAGCCCAGGGGTCAGCAAACATTTTCAGCAGGGGGCCGGTCCACTCTCCCTCAGACCTTGTGGAGGACCGGACTATAGTTTGAAAAAAATATATGAATGAATTCCTATGCCCCACAAATAACCCAGAGATGCATTTTAAATAAAAGGACACATTCTACTCATGTAAAAACACGCTGATTCCTGGACCGTCCGCAGGCCAGATTTAGAAGGCGATTGGGCCAGATGCGGCCCCCGGGCCTTCGTTTGCCTACCCATGGCCTAGCCTGTAGGCCAGTCAGCAATGGGAGGGAGGCTGTTTTAGCCTTCACAGTTTAGGCCTCAAACAGGGGACCTGCAGCCCTTCAGATTTTGCTGGACTCTGGCTCCCATCAGCTCCAGCCAGCATGGTCAATGCTGAGGGATGATGGGAGTTGTCCCAACCACATGCAGAGGGCCACAGGCTCCCCACGGCTGGTTTAGGCCCTTACAAGTTCTCTCCTTTGGTTCAGAGGACAGGAGGAAAGTGGTGAGCAGTGTCCTGGAGTCTGCATAGAGCAGCCTTTGCCCTCCAGCTGCTTTGGACTACAATTCCCATCACAGGAGTGCTGGCTAGGGCTCATGGGAATTGTAATCCAAAGCAGCTAGAGAGACCCTGGTTAGCAGAGGCTGGTGTAGAGAAAAACAAGTTTCGCTGAGAGGGGGGGTTCAGAAAGACTGTCAAGGGGAGGGACTGCTTCACATAACTCATTGTTAACTTATGCAACTCACTGCCGCAAGATGACTTCTGGCTTGGGACAGCTTTTAAGGACGAGTTAGGCAAATTAATGGAGGTGAAAGGTCTACCAAGGACTGCTTTAGCTGCATGTTCAGTTTCAGAGGCAGCATGCTCAGTTACTTATTTACCGTATTTATACTAGTCTATAACAGCCTAATCCTTGGAGTTGTTCAGGAATTCAAATAAACAAAAAACAAGTGCCGTTCTGAAAGGTTCAGCCCGCCATCTTCATTCAAATTGGCATCCAGTTGTATCCAAATGTAGATGAAAACTTGCTCCCTGACCTCAGGAACACCCACGCCATATTTGGTTACAGTGGGTTGTATCTACGTATGATGGGTCTCCTCATGAGTAGAACTAGCACTGACTGCAACCCAGTGCCATGAAAGGTCTCCAAGTGCATGCATGCATTCAAAACCCCACTGATTTCAACCAGATTTTGTACGATGATTCCGGAGATCAAGGAACCTTTCAGAATGGCGCTCATTTTAATTGCCGATTTCCAAATCGCACTGATTTTTTTTTGTTTCTTAAAGCTTCTGAGCAACCCCCGGGTACAACGTTGCTAGTAATGAATACGAATGCCCAGAGATGGCTTAGAGCATAACCAGAAAACCCAAATTTAACAAGAGCTTCTCTTTCCCCCACCTTCACGGACGTCCACAGCCAACCAGGAGCTCCTCAACAAAGTGGCCGTGGAATACAAGGTGTTGCCAGGATGGCGGTGCAGCACCGAGGAGGCCCGCAGTTTTGGTGATTTGCCCCCCGAGGCCCAGGGCTACATCCGCTTCATCGAGGATTATCTGGGGGTGCCAGGTGAGTTGTGGCCCGTGCAAATGGAACTACTCCAGCACCCACACTGTGGAACGTCCTGCCCATTGATGATAGGCAAGCACCTCCTTCGCTGTGGTGTTTCCACCTTCCGAAATCTTTCTGTTTGTTGCTTAAGCAAGGCTGCCCAGACGTGTGAATTTGACGCGTATTTTACTTTTTAATGTATGGGTTCTATCCCAGGAGTAAACCCATTGAAATTAATGGATCTCAGTTAGCCATGTCCATGAATTTCAGTATATCTGAGCAGGATTAGTGTTGGCTGCAACCCTTTATTGTGAGGGGGGAATGGGAATGGCCAACTTGTTTTTAAACATCTGATTTCATCTGTCCTATTAATGTATATTTTATATTTTATGTCGGTCAGTTAGAGGTTTTGAAGTTTAACACGTGTGTGTGTGTGTGTGTGTGTGTGTGTGTGTATACACACACACACAGAGGTATATAAACCTTGTTTGGATAAATAAAGGTGTTTCTCTCTCAACGCGCCCCCCCCCCTTCCCCTGTTTTGCAGTCAAGTGGATTGGAGTGGGGAAATCGCGCAGATCCATCATCAAGCTCTTCTGAGGATGGCAGCAGAGCGGAGCTCACGTCTTGGAAGGAGGCGGCAGCAACCACAGGCACTGCCCCTTGTCACCGCTATACTCAGTTCACGGACCAATCAGCACATGGGAAATATGGGGATCTTCCCGCCCCATAGGCCAGCCTCCCACCCCCTTCACTCAGCTAAGAGCACTCCTCACCTCCTTGCCCACTGTGGAGGCTTATAGCCTCAGCGTAACGGAGACTTGCTGCCTCTGAGATCTTTCCTTTTCTTTCCAGGCTGGTTAATGCCACACACTCCACTTTCCCCTTCTGCGTCTGGTCGTTCTTCTCTCTCATAGGGGCTGCTGCCGTTCCGCATCTTGCAGTCTCAGTACTCCTTCGTCTTGTGATGGGCAGGGACGCAGTCCCCCGAAATTGTAGGGCATCCCCTCGTAGCAGAAAGCAATTCCCAGAAATGGGACAGTTAACTTCTCTTTGCTCCGAGTGTGGATTCCTGTTCCTGTCCTCTTGCACTGAAGGCGGTGGCCAAATTCAAGCCACGGTTTCTCAAGCGTTGAAGAGCTGCAGCAAACCTTGGCTGCACGCCCTCGTCTCTCCCCGTCTGCTCTTCTGGCGTGGCCACACAGAGATCGGAAGCTTTTGCTTCTTTCGTTGTTTCTGATCAGCCACAGTTTAGCGTGACATCTGGACCCTAAACCCTAGCTAGGTGTTAACTCAGTCAGTTTTGTTCAGGTGAAACAACAAACTGCAGCTCATCATAAAGCAGGAGCAAAAGTTTCCAGACTCTTCTTTGCCTCCATGATGGAGGAGGATAGAGGGGAAATGCCTAAGCTCATTTCCGTCCAATAATATTGCCGTTGCCTTCTCTATTTGCTCTTCACCTGGTTTTACGGGAAATTTCCCAAAAGATTTAGCATTTAACACCCTGCCTTCTGTGATTGGACATAACTATGCAAATCAAAGCTCCCCATCTGATAGCAGGGCTTGGGATTTGCGTTGACATGCAGGAGCACTGCCTGTCATCTTCGGAAGCCCAGGGTTGCATTTGAGTGTTCACAGGGGCTAGAATCCTATTCTTTTTTATTCTTTTCAGCTACAAAAGTGGAGATTCACGGGGCCAATAGACTAGATACCAAAGCGTTCTCAGCACAGACTTGCACAACCACACCTTCCCAATCCAATGAAGTATCCCTGCCTTTGCGTCTCTATGCGTGTGTGCATGGGAGGGTTAGAAAGCTCCCTTTGTCACAGTGTCGTCCTTGCCCCCAGCGGGGGGCTCTAATTTTCAGGGCATTGTCGTGTCTGCCAATTTTCACTGTGCACAGAAATTAGCAATAAAGAACAGTGGTTTATTTTATGAACGGTTTGAATCATGAAGGAAGCGTCAAGCCGGGACTGCTCTATTTTTTGTACTGGTTCTGTTTAAGGGTTCGTGCCCCCCGACACACACACTTTTCTAGCTCAAAATGTTGCCAACTCTGGAGCATTTCCTGGCAGGAAACGGCCAGACAAACTCAGATCTGTGGGCCATAAATGGCCCTCCAGGCCTGTCTGGCTTGTGGGACTCTTCCTCAGGCCACGCCTTTCACCTGCCTGGCTTTGTGCTACTCTTATGTTTTTTTGCCCAAATGGGATATGTCCATGAGCTCCGATTATGCCTTGTCTGGTTGGAGGATAGACACGGGTTTCTATAGAAACAGACACATTGCTCCACCCACTTTGCCTCTGGCTCCACCCACCGCTGGCATGTGTCCCCCCTGCCCCCCCCCAAGACAAGGCAGCCCAGGTTTCCCCATCCATCCTGTATGGTGAACCTAAGTTTGATGCCAACCTCTTCTTGTGCCCTTGAAACCTTTTGGGCTCCCGACTCCCATCCACCCCCTACTGCCGGCATGCCCAAAGGCCCCAGGGATGGTGGAAGTTGCAGTTCAACATCTATTGCTGGCCTCCAGCCCCAGCCAGTTTGGCAGATGTTAAGGGACAGCGATGGGATTTGCAATCCAGCAATGTCTGAAGGGCACCAATCTGGGGGACCCTTTGGGCAGCGTCAGGGTCGTCGTTTTTAACTACATTTATTCTCGAGCTCAAAGAAGACCCTGAAACCAATTGGCAGCAGGTGGGAGAGGAACACATTTCGGACTTCCCAAGTTTCCGGTGGTTCCGTTTTTCAAGTTTTCGACACGCTCTTGCACACATGCCCTGAGCAAACCTGGGGCCAGAGTTCTGCAGCCCTGATAACCAAGAGTCCGTCCATACCACCTCCTTGCATGCCAGAGTTTCTTTTTGATTTTGTTGTCTCGATCCAGAGTTAGTTGGCTCTGCCTCCCATTGTCTCTGGTCGAACCTCCTGTTGGGCTCCCCTGCCTTCTACCCCATCAGCCCCGATGGACACCAGCCACCACTGGGTTCGACCCAGTACAGAGCCACTTCCTGTGTTAGCATTGGCTGCTCAGGCTGGGGGCAGACGGGAGCTAAGAGTTCAACAACAGCTGTAGGGCCCACAGGTCTCCCCCGACCCCTTAGCAGATCCCTCCCCACCTCTCCAGCTCAAAACCACTCCGGCCCAGCTTGAGTGGCTCCAGTTAATTTTATTACTTTCTGTGCTCTCTGATACAGTGTGAGTTGGGCAGGTGTGTGTGGCACAAACCGCCTCGGCCCGTTTTGGAAGAAATCAAAACCCTTCGCTCTTTTCCCCCCTGGGTAGAATTTTTTTGCGGGGAGGCTGAAACTTTTCAGTCCCTGTGGCCATTAGGACTTGGTTGAAATAGGTGGTGGGTAGCTGGAGGGGGCAGTTTGTAGCAAAACCATCCATAGATTGGGCATACGGTAGGGGGTGGTTAATACCTCTAGGTCTCGTTTTGGGGAGAATGGGTGCCTTCTTCCTCCCACCCTGTGTTGACTGTGGAGGGTCCACTTAGAAGGAAACAGGAGGGGGCGCTGTATCCATATCACTTGCAGAGTTTGAATTGTGCTCGGTTGAAGTGTATGGAGTAGTTAGCCTTGCAATGGAAGATGTGGAGGGGGGAATTTGAAAGTGGAAACCTCCACAACTGCCGTGCCAACCCCTTCCCCAAAACAGCCAAGACTTGGGCTTGGAGGTACATGGCAGCCTTCTCCTGCACAAACCCAATTCAACACTGAGTAGTGATAAGGGTGTCCCAGGACTGGAAGATGCGAAGGATGGGGCGGGGGGAGAGAAGGAAATCTGAGCAGCCCAGATGCCCCCCTGGGCCCAAGGGGGTGAGGTGGGGAGACAGACATAGCTCAGAGGAGGGCACAGAAGAACTTCTTCTCTCGGAACGGGTTTTCGGAGGTGGGCACAGGGGTGATGAGGGGGTCCTCGCAGGCGTGGGCATCGCAGTAAGTCATCAGGTCTGCAGCAGCCTTGGAGACCTGCCAAGGGAAGGGGGAGAGTTGAAAACTCCAGCCTTCTGATGATGTCAGTTTGTAAAAGGATGCATGGCACAGAGAAAGCGGATAGAGAGAAGTTTTCCTCCCTCGTAACACTAAAGGGACGCGGGTGGTGCTGTGGGTTAAACCACAGAGCCTAGGGCTTGCCGGTCAGAAGGTCGGCGGTTCGAATCCTCGTGACAGGGTGAACTCCCGTTGCTTGGTCCCAGCTCCTGCCAACCTAGCAGTTCGAAAGCACGTCAAAGTGCAAGTAGATAAATAGGTACCGCTCCAGAGGGAAGGTAAATGGTGTTAATGTGCGCTGCTCTGGCTCGCCAGAAGCGGCTTAGTCATGCTGGCCACATGACCTGGAAGCTGTCTGCGGACAAACACCGACTCCCTCAACCTATAGAGCGAGATGAGCGCCGCAACCCCAGAGTTGGCCACGACTGGACCTAATGGTCAGGGGTCCCTTTACCTTTACCTAACAGTAGAAGTTTGGGACATCCAATGAAGATGAATGTTGGAAGACCCAGGACAGTTAAAAGAAGTTACTTCTTCAACAACTATGGAACCCACTCCCATAGTCAGCAGTGTGGGCCACCAACTTAGATGGCTTTAAAAGAGGATTGGACAAATGAATGGAGAGAAGGCTACAAAGGTGCCCTCCATATATTGCTAGACTACAATTCCCATCAGCCCCAGCGAGCACGGTCAGTTGCCAGGGATGATGTTTGGAGTTGGGAGTTCAGCAACATTTGGAGACCCACAGGTTCCCCCACCCTGATCTAGCCCAGCAGTGGCTTTCATAGGATCTCGTGCAGAGATGGCTCTTTCGTCCTTTTAACTGGAGATGCCCTGCTGCGAAATCTGGTACATTCTGCATGCCAGGCATGTGTTTTACTGCTGATGTTTTCAAAAAAATATTTGCTTGTTTGGTTAGCGATTGTGTTTATCCACCACTTTCCCACTGAGGAGACTTTTCTGACTGTACAGTTCAGTAAAAGCTCGTTCTCGCCACATGAGGGTCCATCTGGGCAAGCCATGTGTTGCTTGCAGTTGTAACCAGAAAGCAGCTTTGCTGCATTCCTAGCAATTCAGAACTCAGGGGGGAGGGGGGAGATCTGCCCAAGCTGCTGTTCACCCTCCTCAAATGGGCAGTGACTTCATGTTCTTCAAAAATTACAAGGGTGTTAAGTTGTGGGTGAACATATCAGATGACACAGCGATTCTTCAAACAGCTCTTGTTTATTCACAGGCCAGGACAGAACTGAACTGAAGGGCTCAGTCTGCCTGCTTATATAGAGCTCCAGTACCATGTTACTGTAACAACTTTCTAAAACTATCCAATCACTGAACGTCACTTTCGATCCTTCATTTGCCTAACTATCTACAGCATCCCCCTGCTGGCCCAGGGTGAGAACTTCAGTACATAACAAAGGGGTAATTTTATTCAATGTTCCTTGAGCACACACACAGAGACTTGTATGGATGCTCCGAAGCGAAGTGGTTGAGCAGCTGCTCTGCCTGCAGAAGGTGCCTGCCATACATGACAGGATGTTGGACTAGATGGGTTTGGGGCTGATGCAGAAGGTCTCTGAAGACCAGTTGCTGGAAATCGCAAATGGGGAAAATCACTGTTGAACTTAAGTCCTGCTTGTGGGCTTTGGGGCATCTGGTCTGCCACTGAGAGAACAGGATGCGGGACCAGATAAGCACTTGGCCTGATCCAGCAGACTTGCTCTACTGTGGCCCTTGCCTTAGATTGTAAATTCCTTGGGGCAGGGACCTGTTCCCCCCTCCTCTCCAAGGTGCCACATGTACTGATAGGTAAAGGGACCCTGACCATTAGGTCCAGTCGTGGCTGACTCTGGGGTTGTGGCGCTCATCTCGCTTTATTGGCCGAGGGAGCCAACGTACAGCTTCCGGGTCATGTGGCCAGCAGGACTAAGCCACTTCTGACGAACCAGAGCAGCGCATGGAAACACCGTTTACCTTCCCGCCGGAGTGGTACCTATTTATCTACTTGCACTTTGACGTGCTTTCGAACTGCTAGGTTGGCAGGAGCAGAGACTGAGCAACGGGAGCTCACCCCGTCGCAGGGATTCGAACCGCTGACCTTCTGATCGGCAAGTCCTAGGCTCTGTGGTTTAACCCACAGCGCCACCCGCGTCGCATCACATGTACTGATAGTGCTACATAAATAAACACCAGGTCATCTCTTTTTTGCGAATTTTTTTCTTCTGATTTTCCAAATTTGGAATGCCAGGTCATTTCCCCCATCTAGCCCCATACTAGCAGCAGCTCTCCAGGGTTTCAGACTGGGAATGTTCACAGCCCTGCCTGGAGACGTCAAGGATCTTCTGCATGCAGAGCATATGCTGTACTACTTGGGGTGAGGAACCTGTGGCCCTTGAGTGGCTGGCACTACAAATCCCATCAGTGCCAGCCAGGGTGGCTAGGGATCATGGGAGCTGGAGTCCAACAGCATCTGCAGCGCGTGCGTCACACCTGACCCCAATGAGGGGAGCAGTAATCTACTGCCCTTTTGGCTCCCTTTTTCCTATTTCCTACCTTTATCCTGCACATGCTGGCCTCAATCTTCAGTTGCTCCACCATCTTCCGGGCCTGCCCAATACTCATAGTGCTGTTTACTGGAGTTTCGCCCTTCATGAGGATTCTGCGACAGAAATCATGGAGCAAAAGATACTATAAAAAGACTGGGCGGCACTGCGGACCCTATTTTAGGTGAGTTTTTTTATATATAATAATATAATAATAATATCTTTATTGTCATTGCCCCCTCTCGGAGACAACGAAATTACTTGGATGCTCCATCCACCCAGGTAGGGCACTCCACACAAAATCAAAACAACTATAAAAACACTAATTAAAACAATACAGTATAATACAGCAAGGAAGATTAGATGACTTTCAAAGTCCAGGCTTCCCATTCAGGGCCGAGATCGCTCTGGGGAAGAAGCTGTTCTTAAGACGGCTCGTTCTTGTCTTCATCGTCCTGTATCTCCGTCCCAACGGCAGGAGCTCGAAGAGACAGTGACCAGGATGTGATGGATCTTTTACTATGTCCAGTGCCTTCCTATGGCACCTTGTGGCATAAATCTGCTCTAAGGTGGAGAGTGGGCAGCCAACAATGCTCTCTGCTGCCTTAACAACTCTGCATAACCCCAACCTGTCCCGGGTAGTACAGCTTCCGTACCACACACATAAGCCATAAGTGAGCACGCTCTCAATGGCACAGTGATAGAAGGCAAGCAGCAGTTTCTGCGGGAGATGGTTTTTCCTTAAATTCTCAAAAAGTACAGTCTCTGCTGCGCCTTCTTCACAAGCCCCCTTGTGTTGACACTCCAGGACAGATCCTCTTGCAATTCAATGCCCAAAAATCTGAACGTTGTTACCCTCTCCACACAGACCCCATCAATCAAAAGTGGCTGGACATTGCTCTTCTATATATAAAAAAGAGGATTGGTCAAATGTATGAAGGAGATGAGGACTCTCAAGGGCTATTTAGTAGCTAAATGGAACCTGCATGTTCAAACGCACTCTACCTCTGCATGCGAGTTTATGGGACCAAATAACAGCAGGAGGCCATTGCCTGTATGGGTTGTGTATATACCATACATTAGAAACACATGGCATCCCCCAAAGAATCATGGGAACTGTAGTTTACCTCTCACAGGGCTATAACTCCTAGCATCCTGAACAAACTACAGTACAGTGGTACCTCGGGTTAAGTACTTAATTCGTTCCGGAGGTCCGTTCTTAACCTGAAACTGTTCTTAACCTGAAGCACCACTTTAGCTAATGGGGCCTCCCGCTGCCGCCGCACGATTTCTGTTCTCATCCTGAAACAAAGTTCTTAACCTGAGGTACTATTTCTGGGTTAGCGGAGTCTGTAACCTGAAGCGTATGTAACCCGAGGTACCACTGTACCTAGGATTCTTTTTTTAAAAAAAATATTTTATTAAAGTAATCTTCAATTACAAGTTTCATCCCCTTGAAAAAGACAGCTAGCACAATATTTGTGTTTGTGAAATCATGATCCATTTCCAGGGTGATGACCAATGACAAAAAGCAGGTTATGATATAGGTTAGAGAAAGGGAGATGGAAACTCTGGTTGCCACTAGGCAGCTGGAGCAGGGAGGGGGACACACCTTACACATTAAATTTAAATAGTCCAATATAAAGTTCTTTGTGACAGTATCTAAAACCTCCTTAAAAGTCCATCTTTAATGTAGACGTTTCAAATGATTGCACATACTAGAAAGCTGGTAAGATTAGACTTGGTGTTTGTTACAATTGAAACTCTGTAGGACGTCTACAACCAAAAGAATCCAACGGTCCTACATATCACATCAATCAATGCAAAGCAGGAATACCTGAAGATTGCAAAGGCACAAGACTCTCACCTTTGTGTAATCACTATGTAACTCTCCCATTGCCCTGATCAAAACATTTAGGAGTTGCTTTCTCTATATCCCTGAGGATATAGAGGAGGGGAGGGGGGAAATATTAAAAATGTATGGTGTGTACGCTGCCCTGCCCCTGCTTGGTAGCTTCCTGGCGTCACTTGGAGAAACAGGATCCTGACCTAGATGAATGTTTGGTCCAATCTAGCCCAAAGTGCTCTCCCCCCCCCCTACTTTTTATGCGTTTTGATTGGTCACAACTTAATCTGGAATGAGCTGGAACTGTAAAGCGGCCCACAATTTTTTGTCATTTTTTAAATAAAGGATTCTTTTAGCCCACCCTTCAGTGAACATTGTCAGGCCAGCCTGCAACACGGATGATAAACTGCAAGTACAAAATACAGAGTTGCGTGAAAATCAACACCTGAACAGAGCAACAGCATAAGAATGGAACACAACAGGTTGAAAACATCACACCATGAATTTAGGGGGCATTTTGAGACACTCTCTGTTTGTGGGCAAGATTAGTTCACATAACAGCAAATCCAGGTTGTGCACTTATAGATGATTTGGGAGATCTTGGGCAATAAAGCCACTTCCACAAAAGAACAGCCTTTTTGCGATAAAGAATGGGAAAACGCACTGGAATAAGTAGGATGACACTTGCTTTGAGGCAACATCGTCTAACCTCCC
This sequence comes from Podarcis vaucheri, assembly GCF_965113315.1. Lineage (NCBI taxonomy): Eukaryota > Metazoa > Chordata > Lepidosauria > Squamata > Lacertidae > Podarcis > Podarcis vaucheri. Next base: position 11,770,159 of record NC_138754.1, read on the forward strand.
CACCAATGAGTGAATGCTTGTTAAATAGTGTATATCATTTCATCTCCCTGCAAAGCAATTTAGGAAGAAACCTCAATAAACAGGCCGTCTGGAAGGGCCCCTACATTACCTGCTAAAATCCTATGCAAATAAACATTTATTTGCCTGGCAGTAGAATCACATGAAAGACCACATCTACACCGTTAATTTAAAGCACTATAATACCCCTTTAAACATCCATGGCTTTCCCAAAAGAATCATGGGAACTGTAGCTTGTTGAAGGTGCTGACGGTTGTTAGGAGACTCAATTATCCTCATGGAGCTACAATTCTCAGAGTAGTGTTACAATCAATCTAGGGCTGCCATTTGTCCAGATTTTCTCATACTATTTTTTAAATTGATTTTCCAAATTTCAACCCAATCTTCACTGATTATTACAAATCAATACCAAATTTATGAAATTTTAATTAAATGATTTCCCACTCTCCATTGTTGATACAACCTTAGCTTCTAATATTACTGTGTTAACTCTCCAGTTACAATCTATTACCCAAAATTATCCCTTAATTGTCAACTGTACAGTGGTACCTCGGGTTACAGACGCTTCAGGTTACATATGCTTCAGGTTACAGACTCTGCTAACCCAGAAATAGTGCTTCAGGTTAAGAACTTTGCTTCAGGATGAGAACAGAAATCGTGCTTTGGCAGCGCGGTGGCAGCAGGAGGCCTAATTAGCTAAAGTGGTGCTTCAGGTTAAGAACAGTTTCATGTTAAGAACGGACCTCCGGAATGAATTAAGTACTTAACCCGAGGTACCACTGTACTTTTAGCTATTTCCATTCGTGTTGAAACAGTACCCAGAGCATTTACATACTTTTGTAAAACTTCAGGTGAGCATATAATACTGTACCATTCTGTCCATGACAGTTCTGTATATGACGACCTTCATTGGCCTTATCCTCTGCCATTTACCGTATAACAAACGGATTTTCCTGGACATTACCATAATTTAAAAGGCAGAATTGACGTCCGGGAGGGATTTCTGAAAGGTGGCGCTTTGTCCTGGATCTTAGGCAAGGCTTTTACCTTTTGAAATGTGGCAACCCTAACCAGCGAACTCTGAGAATTACAGTTCTAGGAAGAGAACAAGGGTGTCTCCTAACAAAACTCAGCACCCCTGAACAAATTGCAGCTCACAGATGAGGTGCCACAGCTAAGGAGGCCCACTACTAAATTGCCACCCACCTAATTTCCAATTAATCTTTTTATAATCCAGAGGAATTATATACTCTACAGTACATCACCTGGTTTTCCTCCTGTGAGTGCTTGTTAAATACAGGGTTGGCAGGGGAGAGTTTGAAATGCAAATACTTTGAACAATGGAATTTATTGACGTTGCTCAATCTAGCACAGTATGTCTACACTGACTGGCAGTGGCTTTCCAGGGTTTCTGGTAAGGGGCGGTCCCAGCCCGAGCTGGAGATGTTGATCAGCAAACCTGGGATTTTATGCACATGCAAAGCAGTTGTTGTGCCACTGGGAGCATGATTGGGAAATCAACAAGATCCAGTAGTGATGTTGCCATGAAAGTGGCACATCAGGTTAATCTTGATAAAGGCTGGAGCAGTGTTGCAAACTCCTGGCACTTGACCAGTCCCTGTCAAGGCTTCTTTTAAACAATAAGCTGTTAGCTTGAACCTGGACCTGTTTTCAAGGTCAAAGGTTCAAGGGGAACTAGCTGCCCTCCAGACATTTTTTTGGACTCCAATGCCCATCAGCCCCAGCCAACATGGCCAATGGACAGGGATGATGGGAGTTGTAGTCCAGCAACATTTTATTTCTTACTTTATAAACCACACTTTCATATAAAATATCACCAGGCAGCATACAGACAAAAAACACAAAGTATTGCAATGACAATATCAAAGGTTGGGATGTTTCCCATCAATATTTGACACTGTTGAACAAATGGCAGCTCCCAGGATTCTTTGAGGGGAGCTGTGTCTGCAGAGGGATAAAAGCGCTATAAATATATAGTGCAGATGGAGTCTGAGTCAAAGCAGAGGTCTGTAAAAGTGTTGTCAACCCTGGCTGGCAACAACTTCTTAGGCCCAGACAGGGACTGTTCCCATCCCAGCTAAAGACAATGGGGACTGATGGAGTTCTAGCAATAACCTAGGCCTGGCCTGAGGAAGAGAGGTCCAGGCCTCAGGCTAAGGAGTCTTGATTTAAGCCAAGATCTCAAACCAGGAATCTGGTGGTTGTATTTTTAATGGCCTGAGGACAAGAAGGAAAGGACGGGCTGTCTCTGGGAGTAATGCAACAGTACTTTCCCTCACCGATCCCAAAAATATAGGGGAGAAAATTCAGGCCTTGGGGTTTGCTTTCCTGGTGTTCAAAAGCCCTGGTAGCCAACCAGTGCATTTATTTTTCCTTTTCTTAAAAAGGTTTTGCAGTCTGCCAAATGAAGTGACTGCAGAGGGCATTGCAAGGGGGTTGTTGAGATAGGAAACACAAGGACCCCTACTAGTGGTAAGGTGGATTGTAAAGCCAACAGGATGTTCTCCAGACTTTGTAGTCAGACTATAGGTCCCATCAGCCCCAGCCAGCATGGCCAGTGGACAAGGATGATGGGAGCTGTAGTCCAGTACCTTCTGGAGGGCATCACATCAGCTCATGCTGAGAGGAAATCCATTAAACCAGATATGGGAAACCTGTTGCCCTCAAGAAGTTCCTGGACTTCAACTCACATCAACTCTGAGCATTGGCCATGCTAGCTGGGGCTTATGGGAGTTGTAGTCCAAAAACAGCCAGAGTCCCAAGTCTGGGAAACACTAACCTAAGCCATCCACTCCAGGATAGCATTCCATTCAGTCACACGTGTCCTCAATTTAAGATATTTCCTTTGGGGCATCAGCCTATATGCCAAATATACAGTAGGTGTCAAGGAGTATTGGGGACAGGTCATAGCTCAGTTGCAAGCCCCTGTTTGGCATGCAGAAGGCACCAGGTACAGTATCCAGCATCTCCACCCATGCCTGAAATCCTGGAGTGCCGCTGCCAGTCAGTGTAGACAATACTGAAGTAGATGGACCAGTGATCTGACATGATATATGGCAGCTTCCTACGTTCCTTAATGTATTAAAACGAAGGTTCATAGCTCACGTTGGGCCATAGCTTCAGTGCCCTGCCTGAAACCCTGGAGAGCTACTGTCAGTCAGAGTAGACAGTACTGAGCCAGATGGAACAATGGTTTGACTTGGTATAAGGCGGTTTCCTATACGTATTCCTGCAGTGAATGAAAGCTATATGAGGGTTAAATTTCTTCACATGAAGTTTTTTTTTCCTTTCAAGACAAAGAAGCTCCCCCCATTATCTCACTTCCTCCCTTTGCAGCCCACCTTCCATGAGAACAAATACTCACCCCATGAGCTCTACCCAATCCTTTATTATTATTATTTTTAAAATTGCTGCCCCACCCTCACCTCTTTCCTTCCTTTTTCTTTTCTTATTAGATGCAAAAAAATAAAAGCGAGGGGTGGGGAGTGCAGAAAAGCTATATCAGGCAGGGAGATGTTATGAAGCATGAACAAATGGCAGTTCCAAAGGCTGGCATCAGAATTCAAGACCCCCCCACTATGATTTCACATTTGTGTTGGTTCCCTTACGCTTGGCATAGCTGTGGGGAAGGAATCTCTGGCCAGAAGCCCTTTCCTCTATTTCTATCTGCTTCTCCTCCACTCCCCACCCCCAACCCAAGCAATTCAAGGAACGTAGACCATGGAAACACAAAGCTATGACAGCTACTCACACCCTCCTTCTTTTGTCTACCCTCTTGCCACATTTTATTTATATAGAAAAGCATTTCTAGACTAGCAGTTCCCACAAGGCAATGTGCCACACGAAACATACAATAAGAAAATCTATCACACTGTCAGAATATCGCAAAATGGTCATTCAAATCCCTGGCTGATCAGAAAAAAAATAAACATTTGCATAGGCCCATCAACATTAGGTCTCTGCCCTGGAGAGATTCCATATGCCAGACATCCAAATCTTCCCTCCCTGTATGCGAGGAGCCGCCTTCCACCCCCCACCTCAGAGTTGATGGAGATTTCCCCCAATACAGACCTTTATTGTTGGGAATGAAGAGATGGGGGTGTAAATGTGGGTGCCTGTTGTTGATTTTTCTCAGCCTTGGGTGTGTTCAGATGATCTGGCGTAGAGAGGAAGACTATCTCCCCACCTGGACTTGAGGGTGGGGGGATAGAGGAAAGGGCGTGGGTGTTTTCCACAAGGCACCTTTCTGCTTCCTTCCCCCCACCAAAGCGGTGACTCCACTCTGGTGTCTCCCCAGTACTCTCCTCACCTCTTCCAGGATGGACCTTAATTAAATAGAACTGGTACCTAGAGGATGGATGCTCCAACAAGCCACTTAAGGATGGGGCTGAACCATCTCTGTGGCAGGGGTGGTGCTGGTTGTGGAGGTAACCCCCCGCCCCACATGGGTTTCTCTAAAAAGACGGCTGCTTTTCTGGAGTGGAAGGCTACAGCTGCTATGGAGGAAATTTAATTAAAGAGGAGAGGCATGAGGTTGTGTGGGGCAAGCACAGCTAAGGAGTGGGGGCTGCTGGCCCACACACCCCTCATGTGCGTAGTGGTACAGGCGCATGGGAGCTGCAGTACGGTGTCAGCATCTCCCTTTCATTTGGAAATCTGACATCAATGCACACTGCCTACTTTTCTCCCCTCCTTCCAGGCTCTTCACCACCCCCCTTTCTAAATAGGCACAGCAGGTACACAAGCAGCTTCCACTCCCTGCAGTACCTTGAACTATGTGTGATATGGGAGGCAGAAAGCTGAAGGAAAAAGAACGTTTTATTGTCTCCGTTTTCCACTCGGTGCCACATGACAAGCCTTCTTTGCCACTCCAAGGCCTCGCCTGCTCCTTCATATCGAGTGAAACTGCCGATTTCAATCTTCAGCGATTTGGAGGCCTACCCGTATTTTTCACTCTATAACACGCACCCGACCATAACACGCACGTAGTTTTTAGAGGAGGAAAATCCATAGGCATGCCACCCGTAGGCATTTCCTCCATAACACGCACAGACATTTCCCCTTACTTTTTAGGAGGAAAAAAGTGAGTGTTATGGTGCAAAAAATACGGTAAATCCCTGCAATTTCCCCCAGTAGAAAGGGGACCTAGGCACATAACAGAAACCTACGAAGCTACACTGCAGTGAGCCAGATCACTGATCCCTCTAGCATGCAGCGGTATACACTCTCCAGTGTTTCGGACAGAGGTCTCTCTCAGATGTTCTTGGAGACGCAGAGGATTGAACCTGGAACCTTCTGCATGCATAGCAGGCGCTCTGCCACTGAGCTATAGCCCCAAGAGGGACCCTTTTCTTGGCTGTTTATTAACCTATCTTCCCTTCTGCTTCCCCTTCTTAGTGAGGGAGGAAACAACAAAAGAGGCCTGCAAGATCAGGCCAAAGGCCCGTCTAGTCCAGCGTCCTGTTCTTACAGGGGCCAACCCAATGCCTCTAGGAAGTCCCAAAGCAGGAATATATGCAAAGTTTCACAAATTAAGGTTCGCTGGAAGTACAGCTCATGCCCCTTTAAAATTAGGGATATCTGTGTTAATTGTATTTTTATTGTTATACTCTTGTTATAATTTTTATTATACCAAATGTCTGGAATGGATTACCGTGGTACCTCGGGTTACATACGCTTCAGGTTACATACGCTTCAGGTTACAGACTCCGCTAACCCAGAAATAGTGCTTCAGGATGAGAACAGAAATCGTGCTCCGGCAGTGCAGCGGCAGCAGGAGGCCCCATAAGCTAAAGTGGTGCTTCAGGTTAAGAACAGTTTCAGGTTAAGAACGGACCTCCGGAACGAATTAAGTTCTTAACCTGAGGTACCACTGTATTGATGTCTCTGCCCCATGGGTGCTGCCAATGAGGAGCAGGGGAGGCAGCAGCCCCATCAATCAAGTAAATCAATTAAAAATACTTAACTAACTGAGGTTCTGCGCCCACCCCCCAACATAAAGCCTGCCCCTCTAACATAAGTCGTGGCTACACCCATGCTTTGCCCCCTTTTTGTCTTTGCTTTGATGTTTCATATCTCATTCCTCTGTTGACAGAAAAATGTTCTAAATACTGCACTGTATTAAAAAACAAACTGTCAGTTTTTGATATACCACGTACAATTCGGGTTGTGCTTCATTTCCCCCCCCCCCCAGGAATTCCATGTACCATACTTCCTGGTTCCAATAAGATAAGGTTGCTCTCTGAAGATCATTTCAATGTTTAGTTATGAGGAAGCGTGTTACCATTAAAAGATGCCCAGCTAATTTTTTCTCGGTGTGTGGAATGTTGGCATTTTGAATGATAAAACGATGCACCAACACCAGTTGTGGGGGCCCGTCCACCGGCTGCTTTCCAATTTCCTGTATTTCATCAAAAAGTAGATTCCAGGGTATACAAACCTGCAGGCAGGTCCATCACACGTGCGAATACGTGCCTAACTCAGCACAGCCTCTCCAGCACCTTGGTGATATTTCAACATTCATCCTAGACAACTGTACTGGGGCATTTAGGACAGGCATAGGCAAACTCAGCCCTCCAGATGTTTTGGGACTACAACTCCCATCATCCCTGACCACTGGTCCTGTTAGCTAGGGGTGATGGGAGTTGTAGTCCCAAAAAAACATCTGGAGGGCCAAGTTTGCCTATGCCTGATTTAGGAGCTCAAAGCAGCTCACACTATTCTGCCGTCTCCCCATTCTATCCTCACAGCAATCCTGTGAGAAGGACTGGCCAAAGGCCACCCAGTTAACTGAGTGGAGATTTGAACCCCCAAGCTTCCTTCCCCCCCCCCGCCCCCCAGCACCATTGTCCTTGGCAGAGGATGGGAAGAGGCCTGCTTCCCCTCCTGCACTGCTGCTGCAGTCGCCATGGAAACGGGAGGCAGGCGGGCAGCATCAGCATCCTTCTCCCCACGTGACTGGAAGATGCTCGCAGCAGGAGCGTTTAAAAAGAGAGAGAGAGGCCCGCCTCCTCCTCTTCTCTCTCCCTCCCCGCCCGGAGGATCGGCAAGGGCGGGGCCAAACCCGGAAGAGGCAGGACCAGAGCCAGTTTTTGGAGAGGCAGAAGAAATAAGAAGAGGAGGGGGAACGAGGGGGAGGAGGAGCTACAGCTTCAAGCCGGCGCTGGAAACAACTAACTAAGGTGGTTTAATTCTCATCCCCCTTCTCCAGGTGTAGCTGGGACCAGAAGTCCAGGTGTATAATTATCTGCCCCCGCATATGTGACTGGGACCCAGGCGTTCGGGTACCTACTTTTCTTTTCCCCCCCCCTCCATCTGTGGCTAGAACCCAGGCGTCCGGGTCTCTAATTATCCGGCCCCTCCCCTTCAGTTTTGGGTGGGACACAGGGGTCCAGGTGTCTAATTATCTCCCCACCCACCTAGCTGTGGCTGGAGTGTGTGAGTAGCTTTCTGACCTCCTTTACTCACTTCGGGTGCTGTGTTTCGAACCCAGGTGTCCTTCCTTACACATGCACACCTGCTTTCGAATGAAACCTCAGGATGTATAGCTTACTTCTCCTCAACCTGTCCTCCGTCGGAGATTTGGGTATTGGGAACTCTCCCCTCCCCCTCCCCGCAAAAAAACAATATGGGATGCAATTCAGAAGTGCAGCAACTTGCCTTAATCCCCTTGTTTCAGGTGTATATTTAAATCAATGCCCCCTCCCCACATACAAAATGCCTCCTTTTTCACTATCAGTTTTATTGGCTGGGAAGTGCCTTTGCTAGCCTAAGCTGTGACCTGGTGTGTTAAGTATCTTTTTTTTAAAAAAACAACAAGATTTAGCTAGAATTGAAGCTGGGCTAAGTTTTGCCTGGAGTAAACCCATTGAAACCCATGTGCTTAACTCAGTCATGTGCACTCATTTCGGTGTGGCTACTCTGAGTAGGACTAATATTGGATGGGACCAGATGTTGGGTGTTGGTGTGTGATATAGTGAGCACTTAGTTGTGAAAAGCGCACACCTTGGGTGGTTTCAAAAGAGGGTTATCTGGGCTATCACAGGGTTCATGTGCCGCCTCCACTGTCTTCAAATACCAGTTGCTGGGAGTCGCTGCTGAACTCGGTTCCTGCCTGCAAGCTTCCCATTGGGGCACTTGTTTGGCTGCTGTGAGTACAAGATGCTGGAGTAGTTGGGCTTCAGCAGGGTTCCTCTTCTGTTCTTTTGCTTCTCAAAGGGCCCAGACCGTAACTGGAGCTTAGTTTATGTAGCTGAAACTCTGGAACTGGGAGAGATAGTAACTAGATCAGGGTTTGCTGGTAGATAGGAGCAGAATGAAGTGGATCAGTGAGGGTTTCTGATTCTCAGTAGTTTAATAGCAAGTTTTATGTATATCTAAACCTTGGTGTTCCCCAAATATTAATGGGACTTTATATACTTGAGTGCTGTGACAAAGTTGCTGTTTAAAACCCCCAATATAGAAATTATCTTAAAATTAATTTTTATTAAGTTTTCCATTTTAACAATCCAATCCAATCACATTAAATATTCCAAATTATACAAATACATATCGTAAAGTCCAAATATTTTGCCAAATTATAAATTTTTGTTGGGGCTTCCCATGCTTCAAGTTCAGTGGGGTCCAATCATCTTATGTTTCTACTGCCTTGAGTTTCCAAAAGTTCCTTCTTTGAGTCCTCCTGTTGTTATCCTTCTTTCTCGGTATAGAAATTATCTGTCACTACTGGCCTCTGTTTATCTTTCAACCTCCATGTTCCTTACTTGTATGAATGTGAGTACTGCACTAATTACCGTATTTGTTTTGATAAGGTCTTTCTGATCTTTTTTGTGCTACTGGTATCTTCAGAGATTTAGGGAAAGACTTGTTTGTTAAACTTTTTTTTGCGTGTGATCTTGACTGTGCAATGAATGTTTCATATCTATAGGGAGGCTTTAATTATAGTGTGTGTGCTGGCTTCCTGGTTAGGATTTCTATATTCTATTAGGAAATGTGCCCTGCAATCTGCTAAGGACTGTGTTCTGGTTGTACTTGTATATTGGTGATTTCTTCACCATTCCTGGGTGTTGCTTTGACTATAATTTGGAAGAACAGCAGGTAGAAAAATAAATTTGATTGTGGCTGGCTGCGTTTTAAAGTTTTGTGTTGGAATCCTTGGTCCAGAATAACGTAAGTATAATTTGTTTCTGAATATGCTGGTTATCCCAATGGTGTTGTTCTTACTGGGGAGCAGTAGCTAACGACCTCAAGCTCCAGAGCCAGCACTTTATATCTAGTTCTTACCTAACTCTTCAAGCAACTATTTTGCACCTGACTCTGTTTGATAGATCAAAGAGTAACAGTAAGAAGAGGGAAATAAGTAGCTCATAGAAGCTGAAAGTTTGGGCTTTACTGCCTTAGAAACTTGCCCTTTTTTCTTTAGCCACCTCCTTCTCTCTAAAGTTCTGTAAACACTGGTTCTGTTCTGCACTGAGGTCTAGTTCTCACTGAAATGTCGGCTTGTGTCTGAGCTGTCGCTCTTCATCCTGCAGTAGGCGGCTCCCTATTGAATGTATATCCCTGCATGTAGAAAGTTATGTTAGGGAAAGAGTTTTACCCCAGCTTTCTAGTTTTCTCTGTGCAGGGATATTTTACTTTTGGGAAGAGCATGGGCCTTTTTCTTTGCATGTGGTTGGGGGTAGTCTGAAGTTGTGCAACCCTGATATACCGCATTTTTTGCTCTATAAGACGCACCTAGTTTTTGGAGGAGGAAAACAAGAAAAAAAATATTCTGAATCTCAGAAGCCAGAACAGCAAGAGGAATCGCTGTGCAGTGAAAGCAGCAATCCCTCTTGCTGTTCCGGCTTCTGGGATAGCTGCGCAGCCTGCATTCGCTCCATAAGATGCACACACATTTCCCCTTACTTTTTAGGAGGGAAAAAGTAAGTCTTATAGAGCAAAAAATACGGTAATTTTTGAAGAATTAGGTCAGGACATGGAAAGCATTGAAACAGAATTGTAGAGTTGGACCGGATCACAAGCCCCATCTATCCAACCCACTGCAATACAGTGGTACCTCGGGTTGCAAACTTAATTCATTCCTGAAGTCTGTTCTTAACCCGAAGCATTCTTAACCCGAGGCACCCATTCCCTACATAGGCCTCTCGTGGCCCCAGAAACGATTACGTTCGTATCCTGGGCAAAGTTCACAACCCAGAGCACCTACTTCCAGGTTTGTGGAGTTCGTAACCCGAAGCGTTCGTAAGTAGGACAGTTCGTAAACCGAGGTACCACTGTACAGGAATCTTTTGCCCAACGTGGGGCTCAAACCCACAACCCTGAGAGCCTCATGCTCTACCAACAAAGCTGGTGGTTCCCTCACCGGGAGAAATGAAGTTACAGGGAAGCAGGCAGAGGGCCTTCTCGGTAGTCGCGCCCTCCCTGAGGAACACCCTTCCATCAGATGTCAAACAAAAAAACAACTATATGACTTTTAGGGAAGTTTTTAATATTTGATGTTTTATTATGCTTTTATATGTGCCCAGGGTGGCTGGGGAAACCCAAGCAGATGGGCAGGGTATAAATAATAAACATTCTTATTATTATTTGCAATAAATCTCTGGTATGCACTGATGAGGGTAAGTGGTGGGCAAGGGATCGGAGATGCTGGTGTCCATTGTGATTATTGTTGTGACCTGCAATTGAAAAACAAGACACGTTTATGAAATAAGAATTAGTCCAGAGGAGGAACTCAGTTGTTCCAATTCCTACATCCCATCCCTTTTCCCTGTTTGCCGTCTAACCCTTTGGTCTCTTCCAGAAGTTTGATGCTCCTTGCTTGACCTTCTACATTTCCTCTGGATCCTCTGTTTTAACTCTCTCCATCAACGGGCTCTTTCCCTCTTCTGTTCACCCTTGTTTAAAATTCACCCCAGTTCTGTTCCCTGCAAAATCTGGTTTTTCTGTGCTGAGATTTTCTCTGACCTTGGGTTTGTCATCTTTATTTCCCCTTTCTCCAGGCACCTTCCCGCCCAGGATGGCGCTGAGCCTGCCGAGTTCCTGATTCCCACGAGGACGGTGTGCTGTGCTGGGCAGCCCCGCCATCCGCCATGTGCCGGAGTCACTGACCCCCAGGCCGCCCCGTCTTTCTCATGGATATAAAGAGCCTGCAGAAAGCCAAGCGACGCAAACAGGGCAGCATGCGAAGCAGGAGCCAGAATCTATTCCCTGAGTAGGAGGCCTGGTTGCCATCCAGCTGGGAACAAGGGGAAACTTTTTACTGTTATTATTTTTTTACTAGCCGCCTCATTGCCTGAGGATCTGCTGTTACATTTCTGGTTTTTCTCCCAGTTGCCGTTGAAGGCATCGAAGCTGCTCCGTGCATTGACTCCTGCCGGTTTGACGGCATCGTTCCGCTGGATCCCTCTCTGTTGCCTTCTCCTCCCGGCGCCATGGCGGGCAGCACCGGACCCTTCCTGCCATGGGCGCAGGAAGTGGCGATGCTGTTGATGCTCCGTGTGCGCCGGACCGTCCTGCAGACGGCCATTTTGCTCTGCGTCTTGTTGCTTCTCCTCTGGATCTCGGTCTTCCTTTATGGCAGCTTCTACTACTCCTATATGCCTACGGTCAGCTATGTCAGCCCCGTCCACTACAAGTTCAGGTCAGTTTGGGGTTGGTTTCCATTGTAGTGTCCGTTGCAGTCCTCTTTTGGGCTCTCCACCAAGTTGGGTGGGGTGGGGGTCTTTTCTGTGGTGGCACCTCGGCTCCGGAACAACCTTCCTGAACAACTTCTCTTGCCACCATCGCTGGTGTCTTTCAAGTGCCAGGCTACAACTGTCCTTAGTTTACCTGAGCTTTTTAACTAAGTGTGACTTTTATGCAAGGCGTTGTTTACCAGGTTTAGGGAAGCTTTTAATGTTTGATGTATTTTAATATTTGGTTGGAAGCCCAGCCAGATGGGTGGGGTATAAATAATATATTATTATTATTATTAGCCTGCCAGATTTGTGTCGCTGCTGTTGGATGATGTGCACACAATATGTCATAGCAGTAGACTTGCTCTAGTGCAGTGGTTTTCAATCAGGGTGCCGTGGCACCTTGGGGTGCCTTGAATAGTGGTCAGGTGTGCCAGGGGCAGCACCGGCCTCCGTCCCTCTTTCCTTCCCTCCCTCCTCTGATGCTCTCTCACATCTGTACCTCCAGAGGCTTGTGCAGCTGTTTGTTGCAGCAGCCCTGGCTACAAGTTCTCCAGGCGAATGGTGCCTCTGGGGCCGGCTCGGGGGTGTTGGTTACCGGGAGGTCAGTGGCCTCGGAGTAAGTAAGCGAGTGGGCAAGGATTCCTGAGGAGAGGGGAGAGGAGGTTGAGGGAACCCTCCACAAGGGGGGGTGTCCGCAGAAAGGGTGAGGGCTCACGGCTCAGCAGGCAAGGGTCGACCGAACTGAGCTCCTGAGACTCGGGGCGCATTTCCCCAAAGGAGAGCCACAGAAAGAATATACAGGTTACATACGCTTCAGGTTACAGACTCCGCTAACCCAGAAATAGTGCTACAGGTTAAGAACTTTGCTTCAGGATGAGAACAGAAATCATGCTCCGGCGGCGTTACAGCTGCAGGAGGCCCTATTAGCTAAAGTGGTGCTTCAGGCTAAGAACAGTTTCAGGTTAAGAACGGACCTCCGGAACGAATTAAGTACTTAACCTGAGGTACCACTGTACATAGGGACGCGGGTGGCGCTGTGGGTTAAAGCCTCAGCGCCTAGGGCTTGCCGATCGAAAGGTCGGCAGTTCGAATCCCCGCGGCGGGGTGCACTCCCGCTGCTCGGTCCCAGCGCCTGCCAACCTAGCAGTTCGAAAGCACCCCCGGGTGCAAGTAGATAAATAGGTACCGCTTACCAGCGGGAAGGTAAACGGCGTTCCGTGTGCTGCGCTGGCTCGCCAGATGCAGCTTTGTCACGCTGGCCACGTGACCCGGAAGTGTCTCCGGACAGCGCTGGCCCCCGGCCAATAGATGTGAGATGGGCGCACAAACCCCAGAGTCTGTCAAGACTGGCCTGTTCGGGCAGGGGTACCTTTACCTTTACCTTTACCACTGTACATGGTCAAGGGAGCCATGGACTCAAAAAGGTTGAAAACCTCTGCTCTAGTGTATCAGTTTCCAGAAGAGTAGCTCTATTTGTCTTTGATGCAGAAGACTAAAGGCAAATCTTTGGAACACAGGAAGATGGGCCCATTTGAGGCAAGGTTGAAGAATGCTGGTCTGTTTCATCAGATGATGGCGCTACCACCTCCCAAAACTTTTGGCATCAGTGTTGCTGGGGTTGGTTTTTCTCCTGCTCCCTTTGATCTTATTCACACACCCCCAAAAAAATTATCTTGCTTTTGGTGTGTGTGTGTGTGTGTATTTGCTTGCCCTGTGAGGAAGCCACCCACCGTTCTACCGCAAGGTGTTCTTTTGGGTGTGGACCTGCCCTTCTGCTACATCTCTGCCTCAGGTGCTCCAGTCACACCTGAGGCAGCGACACAGCCCAAAGCAGAGGCCGAGTCGACTCGGTGACTCATGGTGAGGCACAGCAGCAGGCTTTTCTGTGGCTGGGAACGAATTCTCTCAGCAAACAGTTCGGTTTCCAAACTATCCTCCCCATCTCGGCCTGCAAGCTTATATGGGCGCAGAGATTGGGGATCGCAGGAGTCAAGATCTGGATGGGGGAGGGAGAGAGCAGTTCGTAAGAAGTTGCCTTGTACCATGTCAAACCATTGGCTGGCAGCAGCACTCCAGGATTTCAGACAGGAAGTCTTTTCCTCAGCCCTACCTGAGACCTTCTGCATGCAAAGCCAGTGCTTTACTGCTGAGCTGCAACCCTTTCACTAAACATGCCTTGAGGGCTCCCAGTTCTCAGGTGGTTTACCATTGCCTGGGGTTGTATCTCTCCCAAATTCAGCGGGGGGGGGACGGGACTTCTGTAACTGTGGCTTCTCACAAAAAAGAAGCCCTGGGGAAAAAAGCTAGGATATCTGGGCAAAAAAGTAGGCCAGCAGCTTTTTGCCTTGATACGCTATTTCGTTGTTGCAGGGATTTTGTTCAGTGTGAAGTAGTATACAACCCAGACACATATTTAGGCCCCTGGTGACAATGAAGCCAGGAGTCTGGCTGAGGTGAAGGCAAGGGCCGTAGCTCATCAATAGAGCATCTCCTTTGTGTGCAGAAGGTCCCAGGTTCAAGCCCGGCATCTGCCAGCGGGGCTTGGAATGCCCCCTGCCCCGCCTGAAACATTGGAGAGCTGCTGCCAGTCAGTGTAGACAGCACTGAGGTAAATGGACCTGACTTGGTAATAATATAGCTTCTATGTGGGGTGTCCCTACGAGAAAAAGTTCCAAAGCTTTTGCAGCTTTTTAGCTCAGAAAAATGTAAGAAGGGGAAGGTCAAAAAATGATGTTTGAAAAACTGGATAGACATGCTTTTTTGCTCTCCCCCCACCTTGGATATTAGAACTCTTACGCTGTTGCTTGCTGTTTTGAATTTCTTCCCACAAGTCATCCCAAAACAATTTACAGTATAGTAACTTACATAAAACAGTTACATACATAAAGGTAAAGGGACCCCTGACCATTAGGTCCAGTCGTGACCAACTCTGGGGTTGCGGTGCTCATCTCGCTTTATTGGCCAAGGGAGCCGGCATACAGCTTCTGGGTCATGTGGCCAGCATGACTAAGCCACTTCTGGCGAACCAGAGCAGTGCACGGAAACGCCGTTTACCTTCCCGCCAGAGTGGTACCTATTTATCTACTTGCACTTTGACGTGCTTTTGACTTGCTAGGTTGGCAGGAGCAGGGACCAAGCAACGGGAGCTCACACCGTCGCGGGGATTCGAACTGCCGACCACCTGATCGGCAAGTCCTAGGCTCTGTGGTTTAACCCACAGCGCCACCCGCGTCCCTAGTTACATACATAAACAACCGTTAATTGCAGATATCTATATATATAGATATATATAGATATATATAGATATATATATATAGATATATGTAAAGGTAAAGGTAAAGGTACCCCTGCCCGAGCGGGCCAGTCTTGACAGACTCTGGGGTTTGTGCGCCCATCTCACATCTATAGGCCGGGGGCCAGCGCTGTCCGGAGACACTTCCGGGTCACGTGGCCAGCGTGACAAAGCTGCATCTGGCGAGCCAGAGCCGCACACGGAAACGCCGTTTACCTTCCCGCTGGTAAGCGGTACCTATTTATCTACTTGCACCCGGGGGTGCTTTCGAACTGCTAGGTTGGCAGGCGCTGGGACCGAGCAACGGGAGCGCACCCCACCGCGGGGATTCGAACCGCCGACCTTTCGATCAGCAAGCCCTAGGCGCTGAGGCTTTTACCCACAGCGCCACCCGCGTCCCCATATATATATATATATATATATATATATATATATATATATATATTTGCTTTCGTAGATTTTCACGGGTACAGGAATGCAGGTTTTGGTGTCTTCGGGTGTCTTCCCGTGTAAGAGTCGGGGTGTCTGTGCGACGTTTCGACGAGGTCTCACTCGTCATCTTCAGGCTGGTGCTTTCGGCTTCTTGTTACTGGAACAGAGCTCTGTTCCAGTAACAAGAAGCCGAAAGCACCAGCCTGAAGATGACGAGTGAGACCTCGTCGAAACGTCGCACAGACACCCCGACTCTTACACGGGAAGACACCCGAAGACACCAAAACCTGCATATATATATATATATATATAATTAAAAATAAATAAAAATTAACGTGAGACAGCACATACATAAAATCATTTCAGATCAGAGACAGATTCCAACTGTTGCCCCATCTACTCAGTTGGCAGGAGATTAAGGGGCTGACCAAAGGAAGTACTAACTCCACACAGTGTGTGTGTGTGTGTGTGTGTGTGTGTGTTTGTATTTGTGGAATTTGCTGCATCAGGATGCCTGGGGTGGCCTCTCGCTTAGACAGCTTTGAAAAGGGATTAGGGAAAAAATGAATGGAGTTGGGGGGTGATGAGAGTTCTGTTAAGGGCCAGCAGTTGTGGTCACTAAATGGATCCTCCATGTCAGGAGCAAAAATCCTCCAAGTATCAGTTGGCAGAGAATAGCCGTGAGAGAGGGCTGTTAGCTTTGTGCCCTCCCAGAGACACTGTTGCTCTTTTGATTATTAACGTTAACTTTACCACCCGCCCTTCACCCGCAGGTCCCAAAGTGGGCTACAACAATTTAAAATCCGTAAGTAAAAATAAAAAAATACTACATTCACAAGAACAGGGCAGGGCCTGGAAACAGACATTTCAGGTGTCAAAGGCCCAGGGCAAAGAGCTGCGTCTTCAGCCTTCTCTGAAAGCTGTACAGGGAAGAAGCCAGGTGCACCTCTGCGGGAAGGGAATGCCGCAACTTAGGGGCTGCCACAGAGAAGGCCCTGTCCCAGAAGACCCAAACTTCTTAGGGAGGTGGAATTACCAGAAGGGCCTACTTTGCCGATCTTAACACCCAGGAGGATCTGTAGGAAAGGAGGCCGTCTCTCAGATATTTGGGACCAAAGTCATGCAGGGCTGTTTAAACGCTAGCATGAGCGTCTAGATCTGAAAATTGACTGGCAGCTAGTGTTGCTAGGGGTTGTATCTAAAGGAGCTCCATCCAGAAACCTGGTCTTCATTTGGCAGGTCTCTCAAGTTTTGAATGTGACCTTGTTTGGGATCTTTTGTGTGTCCCCCCCAGGACTGACTGTGGCCAAATTGGATCAGAACTGTGCTCTTTCCCTGTTGCCAACGTTTCTTTCATCAAGGACAGCCGGGACCGGGTGAGTTTCTGGCTTCACTGGCCATTGATGTGTTTGGCACTAAGGTTGACATGCAGGTGCATCCGCTGTTGTCCTGAATCGAACAATGGCGATGTGGTCAAGGGAGTTGTGAAGAGCTCAAGCAACATTTCCCCCCATCCCGCAGTCCGGCTAACTCCTTAACTGGAGATCAGCACCTGAAAATTGCCAGTTAAATTGGGAACTTGACAATTTTATTTGATCAATTAAACAATTTCAACAATTTATACACTGCTTAATCCCAGTCATCACAATTGCGTATGGTGCCTTGAGCCCTTTAGAGGAAAATACTTTTTTTTTTAGACTTCTGCATTCCATGGTATAGCAAAATCCCACAAATTCCCTTTCCCAGAGCTTGCAAGAAACTGTCTGCTCAGAACAATTGGCTGGTGAATAACCCCTGAGCCGGATAATGTTTTAATATTTGTTTATACTGTTTGCTATAATAAAAAATCTCAGTTGTTTTTATTTTAAAAATAGAAGTAAAAACTGTAATATTCAGTGAAATGTCCTAAAAACTAGATAAAAAGAGAACAAGGCTATATATATATATATATATATATATATATATATATAGCTCACAGATGAGACTGAGCTGTCTACAAAATGGAGGTGAGACCCTCTTTTAAATGAAAAAGTCAGTTCCAAAGCTCCGAAGTGTCTTTCATCACAGTCCTAATTAATTCTTATTGGGGCGCAAGTTCCCTGGGAGCAGATTCTAAGCTCTGCCGGTGTCCCAGAAGATGTGCCGGGTTTCTTTTAAGAAGTAATTTCATCACCTGCACCCTAGACAATGGTACTCCTGGAAGGCATGGGATAATTTCTTTCAGCAAACTGTCTCTAGTTTATAAGTGAACCTTAATTATAGCATGCACTAGACCTTGGGCACTTGGGCAGAAATGCCCAGTTCAGCATATTTCGGAAGGGCTTCTAGCTCAGTGGCAGAGCACACACTTAGCTCTCAAAACGTGCCAGGTTCAAGTCCCTGCCTATTGACATTAGGCAAATGCCGTCACTGTCCTCTTTTTGTTTATTTATATTTTATTTTATAATTTTTGTTGAAAAATGAAAAGTTCAAAATTACAAGTGCACCGAGTGGATGCAAAAGAAGAAGAAACAAGGAACAGTACCCATGTGGAAAACAAAACGGGGGGAAATCACTGTCCTCTTTTTAGATGCCGGCTGAAAACTTCCTTCTGTTTCAGTAGGCCTATCCAGACATTTAAATGTCTTAAACATGTCTTTATTATGAACTGTATATTTATTATTATTATTACAGAAGAGTTTGCCATCGTGGGCTCTTCTGGGAGGAAGGCAGAATATATAAACTTAATAAGTAAATACAGTGGTACCCCGCAAAACGAACGCCTCGGAAGACGAAAAACTTGCTAGACGAAGGAGTTTTTCGTTTTCTTAGCTGCTTCGCAAGACGCATTTCCCTATGGGCTTGCTTCGCAAAACGAAGCTTGCCCCGCAAGCTCCGGGGATAGTGGGGAAGCGCAGCGCGTCTTCCCTGCTGTCCCCGGACCTCTTTTGAAGCAAGGGGCGGCGGGGAGAAGATCGCTTCTCCCCGTTGCCAGCCCCGCAATCTCCGGGGACAGAAGGGAAGACGCTCTCTCCCCGGACCCCTTTTGAACCAAGGGGCGGCAACGGGGAGAAGCGATTCTCCCCGCTGCCCCTTCCCTTGCTTTAAAACAGGTCCGGGGACAGAGGGGAAGGCGCGCGGCGCTTCCCCTCTGTCCCCGGACGGTCTCCATAGGAACGCATTGATTGATTTTCAATGCATTCCTATGGGAAACCATGCTTCACAAGACGAAAAACTCGCAAGAAGAAAAAACTTGCGGAACGAATTAATTTCGTCTTGCGAGGCACCACTGTAAAATGGATTGTGGATATAACGCAAAAGGATATAAATCCGGGTCCATGGTCCATGTTCCTGACAAGTTAGGACACTCTTATTGTTCCCATTTTACAGATAAGACTGAGAGAACAGCACCTAGCCAGAAGCCAGAGATGAGATCTGGGCCTGGGCCAGAGACTTGTGCTCTTGGCTGCGATGCTACACTCATTATCTGCGGCCTCGCAATTAAATCTATAAAGAATTAGCGCCCCATAAAAATAAGATTATACCAGCCCACGGGTGCCTAGCCTAAAAAAGAGAGGAGCGGATTGAAAATTTCTCCAAGGCTATCCTGCCTAGTCATCACAAGGAAGCAGAGAAGCCCCATAGCTCAGTGGCAGACAATCTGCTTTGCATGCAAAAGGTCCCCCGTTCAATCCCTGGCATCTCCTGGCAGGGCTGAGATGGGGGCTTCCTGCTCAAAACCCTGCAGAACTGCTGCCAGTCAGTGTAGACAACACTGTGCTAGATGGACCAATGGTCTGACTTGGTCTAAGGCAGCTTTCTATGTCTGTATTCCTTTCGAAGGGAAAAGAAGGCTGCTGCTGCTGCTGCTGCTGCTGCTGCTGCTGCTGCTGCTGCTGCTGCCCTTAAGTTGAGTGCAAAGCCAGCCTTAAGATGTTATTTAATGAAGGACCCTAGAATTCCACTGATTAAATGTGAGGGTGTGTGGGTGTGTCTGTGTGTGTTGGTGTTTCTCTATCGCCTTCTCTGCCTTCAGGTCCTCATGTACGGCCAACCGTACCGCATCTCGCTGGAATTGGAGCTGCCCGAGTCGCCGGTCAACCAGAACCTGGGGATGTTCATGGTGGTCATTTCGTGTTACACCAAAGGTGGCCGTATCATCTCCTCTTCGGCCAGATCGGTATGTCCAGGGTTTGCGGGGGAACTGCGTGGGTGGAGGGGGAGCGGCTGAGTGGTGGTTTATTTGGGAAAATTAATCCTGCGTCCAGTCAGGCTTCCCCTGCGCAACTCTGTTCGGGAGCTGACCTGGCAGGAAGAGCAGAGTAGCAGCGGTCCTGCGTCCGTGTGAGATGAGGGATAAATCACGTCAGGAGACAGTTGGGTTCTTATCTCTAGAAGCGTTTATTTACAAAGCAGTAAATCCATCAGAAACCTCCGACATTCTCGGCGCTCCAAAACCACACACGCAGCCTCTGAGCTGAGCTGCGTCTTAGGCAGAAGCAAGTCTGAACAGCGACACAGACTCTGACGCACTTCTCTGCGACAAGCTCCTCCCAGATACAGGACACCACGGAGTTTTAACCCTGTCAGTTTTAAACTCCACAGTTTCTCCCCAGTGACCTTTGGCTGAAGTGATGACAAAAGGGAACTGGCCTTTTCTCCAGTATTCCCCCTCCCCGTTAATTGATCCCCCCTTCCAGGAAGCCTGCCTGGAGCCAGCCTTGCCATAATTTCAGCAATGGGCAGGTGTGTTTTTGTTTTCCCAGGCTTTGGGCAGCACCGGTGATACATACTTGAGGGTATAGGTAAAGGTAAAGGTACCCCTGCCCGTACGGGCCAGTCTTGACAGACTCTAGGGTTGTGCGCCCATCTCACTTAGGAGGCTGGGCGCCAGCGCTGTCCGCAGACACTTCCGGGTCACGTGGCCAGCGTGACAAAGCTGCTCCGGTGAACTGGCACCAGAGCAGCACACGGAAACGCTGTTTACCTTCCCGCTAGAAAGCGGTACCTATTTATCTACTTGCACTTAAGGGTGCTTTCAAACTGCTAGGTGGGCAGGAGCTGGGACCGAACGACGGGAGCTCACCCCGCTGCGGAGATTTGAACCGCCGACCATGCGATCGGCAAGTCCTAGGCGCTGAGGTTTTACCCACAGCGCCACCCGCATCCCTTGAGGGTATAGGGCAGTATAAAATTATTATTATTATTATTATTATAAATTTAAAGCATTGCATTTGTTTTTACTGTTTATGTACAGATTTTATGGTATTTTTTAGTCTGTTATTAATAATAATAATAATAATTCTTATTTATACCCCGCCCTCCCCAGCCAAGGCGGGGCTCAGGGCGGCTAACAAGCAATAATAAAAACAAGTTGAATGATTACAACTTAAAAACAAAATTAAAATACAACATTAAAATACTGAAACATTAAAATATTAAAATGTAGCCTCATCGCAGGAGGAGAAAGGAAAAGAAAAAAGAAAGAGAGGGAGGGAATCAAATTGGCTCCAAGCCAAAGGCCAGGTGGAACAACTCTGTCTTACAGGCCCTGTGGAAAGAAATCAGATCCTGCAGGGCCCTGGTCTCATGAGGCAGAGCGTTCCCCCAGGCCGGAGCCAGTGCTGAAAAGGCCCTGGCTCTGGTTGAGGCTAATCTAACCTCCTTAGGCCCGGGACCACTAGGGTGTTGCTATTTATGGACCTTGAGGCTCTCCGTGGGGCATACCAGGTGTCCATGCGGTCATTTTACAGTTTGTTGTAAATTGATTTGTGCCTTTTTTGGTGCAAAGCAATGTTCAACTTTAATAGCCCTAAACATGAGACAACCAGCGCTGCATTTTTGCTTTTATTTTAGGAACAAACATACCTGCTTCTAGCTATGTATGCAAAGAGCTTGGACTGCTGTGTACATTCGGCCTTAGCTTCTCTCCCCTTCCCCATGCTGATGGGAGTTGTAGTTCAAAACATCTGGAAGGCACCAGGTTTTATTTGTTGGGAGCAAAATGCTACACCTGGCAGTCTGACCCCTCACTGCATGATTCGTTTTAAATATATATATATATAAAATTCAAAATTTATAATAACACAAAGAGAATATTCAAGCAAACCAACAGGGACGAGCCACGGACAATATAAATTTGACTACAGCAACAAAACAAAAGCCTGCAAGCTG
Organism: Podarcis vaucheri; assembly: GCF_965113315.1. Classification (NCBI taxonomy): domain Eukaryota; kingdom Metazoa; phylum Chordata; class Lepidosauria; order Squamata; family Lacertidae; genus Podarcis; species Podarcis vaucheri. The sequence continues at coordinate 11,791,750 of NC_138754.1, forward strand.
TGTGTGTACCAACAATCAAGGATCAAGTCAATTGACAAAAGCATGTTAAAGACCGTACAACCAGCCCTCCAGAAAGAAAAACTGGATAGTAGGTTGTTGAACCGCTCTTGGGCAAGAATTACTAAAGGGAATAAAAGGCAGGCAGTCATCATAGAATTTATCTTTGTTAAACTCACCCCTTGTTACTTCAGTGTTTCCTTAACTTTCCACACTTTATCACACCGACGCTGCATATTTTAATTGACAGCCACTTTACCACAAGTGTACAGTTTCCATTCCATCAACCGCCAAAAGATGAAGGGTCAGTGGTTTAAATATTATATTGGCTCCTCAAACCAATGAGAGTGGAGCCAATTCTGCCTCTTTCTTACGCTTGATCCTTAATAATGTCAGCAATTCAATTATTCCATTTCTATGTTAAAATTATATTAAGTAATGGAAACAAAGTGCCATCCTTGAAAAGCCGTCCAGTGAACCTGGTTTGCTGGGGCAGCTGGAGAAGGGCTTCTGAAGAGGAGGGAATAGCACAATTCAAAGCACATTTCCGTTGTATTGGTGATGGATCCAGGCCACCTTCTCACATGCGAACCTCTCCAAATGTAAGATCTTCGGGCGGGGCAGGGGGGTCTGTAATCTTTATAGAAAACAACAGCTGATTGCACAGCACATGGTCAATAGCCAAAGTGAAAGGAAAGCTTATTGATTCGTTCTCTGTCTGCCTGTTTTCTCCAAAGAGGCTTCCCAATCGCTTGGGTCTGTAGTCCCAAGTGCAGAGCTTACACTGTTTGGTTGGCTATCATCCAAAAAGCTTTCTTTTAACTTTTGGAACACACTATCTACAGCTTTTAAGGCAAGATGGGTAGATTTTATGAGGGGCAACAGCTAAGGCTAGATTAGATTGGCAACCTCAGGGGTGTTTAAAGCCCTAAACGGCCTCGGTCCTGTATGCCTGAAGGAGCGTCTCCACCCCCATCGTTCAGCCCAGACACTGAGATCCAGCACCGAGGGCCTTCTGGTGGTTCCCTCATTGCGAGAAGTAAGGTTACAGGGAACCAGACAGAGGGCCTTCTTGGTGGTGGCACCCACCCTTCAGATGTGAAAGAAATAAGCAGCTATCTTCTTTTTAAAAGACATCTGAAGGCAGCCCTGTTTAGGGAAGTTTTTAATATTTAATGCTGTATTGTTTTTAACACTTGATTGGAGGCTGGCTGGGGGGGCTCAGCCAGATGGGAGGAGTATAAATAATAAATTGTTGTTGTTGTTGTTGTTTAAATATTGTGCCACGTTACAAGCAGCCATGCTCAACAACTCCCCCACCACCACCACTTAAGTCTTGGAGTGTGAAATAGACTGTGATGCAGAGGAACCTATAAATATCATTGGCTAGATGAGAGTTGGGGACTCTGTGGCCCTGCAGATGTTGTTGGACTCCATCTCCCATCATCTCTGTCCAGCGGTCATGCTGGCTGGGGCTGATGGGAACTGAAGTCCTGCAGTACTATTGAACTACAACTCCCACCATCCCTGATGGGAGCTGGAATCCAGTATCTGGTGGGGCACAAAGTCCCCACTTCTGTACTAAATAAAAGAAGGTTGCTTGACTTACATTTTGGGAACTGGAAATGAGCGTTCCGTAGTGTGGGCAGGTGTCCATGCAGTCATTTTTTAATTTTAATTTTACCATTGAACTATCCCTAGGCTTGGAAGAAGCTGCCATACCAGGTGGGATACAAAATCTTTATAAAAATCCACCCTGCACCCATCATGGTGCGCCTCCAGCGCATTGGCTTTTTTAAAATAAGAAAAAGATAGTTGGCAACCTCAGGGGTGTTTAAGGTAAAGGTAAAGGGACCCCTGACCATTAGGTCCAGTCAGGGCCGACTCTGGGGTTGCGGCGCTCATCTCGCTTTACTGGCCAAGGGAGTCGGTGTACAGCTTCCGGGTCATGTGGCCAGCATGACTAAGCTGCTTCTGGTGAACCAGAGCAGCGCACAGAAACGCCGTTTACCTTCCCGCTGGAGTGGTACCTATTTATCTACTTGCACTTTGACATGCTTTCGAACTGCTAGGTTGGCAGGAGCAGGGACCGAGCAACGGGAGCTCACCCCGTCGTGGGGATTTGAACCGCTGACCTTCTGATCAGCAAGCCCTAGGCCTTGTGGTTTAGACCACAGCGCCACCCTCTTAAATGTTGCCCTCTTGTGGGATACTCCATTCCATTCCTCTCCCAACAGCCGGTCAGCAATCTGTGGCCATTCTCACTCTTCACTGGGCTGTTTTGGGGGAACTCTCTCCAGTCCCCTCTATTTTTTCTTTTCCCTAAAAGATGCTTTGCACTCCCTTAACGGTGACCCAGTGACCGAGTCTGCGCTCTCCCTCTCTCCTGACTAGGCAATGCTACACTACCGCTCAAGCCTGCTGCAAATGCTGGACACCTTCGCCTTTGCCAGCCTGTTCTTGGCTGGCTTCACAGAACAGAAGCAGTTGCTGGACGTCGAGTTGTACTCAGACTACAAGGAGGACTCGGTGAGGGGATGGCATTGCTCTTCTCCTTGATTTCCTGCTTCCTCTAGGGAAGACTGTCACTTCCTATCTCCTGGCCAGTCCTTCATACCTGGCAATATTTTTCTCCCACCACCTACTGGGGTAGTTTGCCAACCTTTGGTCCCCACCCTGCACTCAGCTCTCACACTGTGGCTCCTACAAGCTGGCAGCCTTGCTCTGGGTTTGTTACCGTATTTTTCGCTTTATAGGACGCACTTTCCCCCTCCAAAAATTAAGGGGAAATGTGTGTGCGTCCTATGGAGCGAATGCAGGCTCCTTGGCTTCAGCAATAGCAACGTGAAGCCTCCGAAGCGCAGAGGGAGAGCTCCCCCCGTGCTCCGGAGGCTTTGCGTTGCTTTCGCTGAAGCCTGGAGAGCGAGAGGGGTCAGTGCGCACCGACCCCTCTCGCTCTCCAGGCTTCAGGGATAGCCACCTGAAGCCTTTGGAGCGCAGCGGGACCTCGCGTTGCGCTCCAAAGGCTTCGGGTTCCTTTCGCTGAAGCCGGGAGAGCAAGACTCTCCCGGCTTCAGCAGAGAGGGAGAGCTGCTTAGCGCCCCTTCAGCGAAGCGGGAGGAGAAATGGAAGGGGCTCCGTTTCTCCTGCCGCTTCGCTGAAGGGGCGCTGAGCAGAGAGGGGGAGAATTTTTTTTCCCCTGTTCTCCCCCTCCTATGGTCTGGTGCGTCCTATAGAGCGAAAAATACGGTAGATCTCACACGATCTTGTGGGATAATCTGACTTCCTGTGAGAATTTGCTCGTGCATCCCCACAAGTTAATCACACAAGTTAAATGCATGCAAGAGCTTCCTTGGGGAGGGAGGGATGATCTCTTTGCATTTTGGGTAGGCACAGGTCTTTGCTGTTACACTGACACACAAAAGATGAATCGGTGACCTTGGCTTCTCTTTCTGCTTGTAGTACACACCAACAGTCGGTGCCGTGATTGAAATCCAGACCACAAAGATCCAGATTTATGGTGCTCAGTTGCGCATCCATGCCCATTTCACTGGACTGCGGTGAGGACTGTTGTTTATTATCTATTATTTATTTATCTATTTATTAGCGTTTTTTAGATTTCTTCAACGTGTAAAAATACAATGGACTTGAAGTAGAAATCATTCACAGTTCTACTGCAAGGCAAAGGTGATTCACAGTTCATTTCACTCGGCAATTGTGGTAACTCCTTCCTTGAGTAGTATGGAAAGTTTTGAACTAATTCAGTGAACTTCGTTAAGCCAAACTAGTTCATTCTAAGCACGGAGAAAAAAGGACAGGCTTGTTTGGGCCTCTGTCCACAGCACACTCCTGGGAGCAAATTGCAGAAGGGACAGTTGCAAAATCAATTTTTAAAAACCACAGAAGAACTATTATTTTTTTAATGTATTTATACCTCAGCTTTCTCCCTACTTGGAATTCATGGCCATTTACAGCATTTAAAAACAACCGTATAAAATACAAAGCAATACAAATAACACTAGGTAAAAACGATAATCAAAATATATCAGAGCACAGGTGGAACCAGCAATTGAAACCCAGTTTGCCCTGACAACAGCCCAGTGACTGACACCTGCTTCTTGGTTTCCAAAGGCCTGCGTTGAACGGGAAGGATAAAAGAGAGGGAACGAGTCTAGCCTCTCTTGCGGGGGGAATTCCACAATATGAACAATGCACCTCTTAACACCTTCCCCTTCCTTCCTGGTCTTGTCTCCCATAGATATCTGCTCTACAACTTCCCGGTGACGTCCGCCATCTTGGGTGTGGCCAGCAACTTCACTTTCCTGAGCGTCATCGTCCTCTTCAGCTACTTGCAGTGGATCTGGGGCACCGTGTGGCCCAGAGAGTCCTTATCGATGCAGGTGAGAGACGGTGCCAAGGATTGGGGGTGAACTGCGTTTTGTAACATGTCACGGCCCTGGTTGCTTGGCCCAAAAGGAGACATGGTTGGAGCAAGCCCACCTCACCTTTTCTTAAGTCATACAAATGAACCACTATTGCCACATATTGCTTAATATACCAACCTGTACTACTATTACTACTACTACTACTACTACTACTACTACTACTTTATTACCTATACCCCGCCCATCTGGCCGGGCCTCCCCAGCTACTCTGGGCAGCTCCCAAGAGAATACAGTGGTACCTCGGTTTACAAACTTAATCCGTTCTGGAAGTCAGTTCTTAAACTGAAACCGTTCTTAAACTGAGGTGCGCTTTCCCTAATGAGGCCTCCTGCCGCCGGTGTCCTTCCAACATTCGGATTCCGTTCTTAGACTGAGGTAAAGTTTGCAAACCGGGACACTTATTTCCGGTTTTGCAGAGTTTGCTAACCGAATCGTTCGTAAACAGAGCTGCTCTTAAACCGAGGTATCACTGTATTAGAAACACGATAAAACATCAAACATTAGAAACTTCCCTAAACAGGGCTGCCTTCGGATGTTTTCTAAAAGTCAGGTAGTTGTTTATTGCCTTGACATCTGATGGGAGGGCGTTCCACAGGGCGGGTGCCACTACCGAGAAGGCCCTCTGCCTGCTTCCCTGTAACCTCACTTCTCGCAGTGAGGGAACTGCCAGAAGGCCCTCGGAGCCGGACCTCAGTGTCCGGGCTGGATGATGGGAGTATATATATACCAACCTGTACAAATATAACCAGCACAGTATACACTTCCCTCCACCCCTCAGCTGAGTCTCAGTAAAAGAAATCTAAATCTTGGGAGTGTTCACTTACCAACAAAATTCTGATTTCCGCCCTGTCTTTTTTCTCTCTTCCCCACCCCATCCCCGGGTAGTTATCTGGCCGGGAAAGATCCGGAATGCTTCAACATTCAGAAGACGTCCGCCGACAGATTGTGGTCCCTAAAGAAGGTACCGTGGAATTGGGAGTCAATTTCTTTTAGGGCTGTTTTGGTGGCACCTTCCCAGGCATGGGGCTTTCCCTTCTCCAGCTGTTGCTGGACTCCCAACTCCATCAGCCCCAGGCAGAATGGCCTAATGGTCAGAGATCACAGGAGTTGTAGTCCGGCAGCATCGAGAGGCCCCCGCACCGGCTACTCCTGTCTTAGGCCACATTCACACCATATATTTAAAGCGCTATGGTATCACTTTAAATAGTCATGGCTTCCCCCAGAGAATTAGGGGAGCTGCTGTTTAAGGGTGCTGAGAGTTGTTAGGAGAGTTTTGTTTTCCCCACAGAGCAACTATTCCCCCAGTGGTTCAACCGTCAACCCCTCTTCACAGGGAACTCTGGGAATTGTAGCTCTGTGAGGGGAATGGGTGTCACCTAACAACTCTCAGCACCTTTAACAAACTACAGTTCCCAGAATTATTTCGGGGAAGCCACCCACCAGTGTTTAAAGTGATATCATAGTGCTTTGAACGTATGAGAATCATCAGCTGCTGATGTTTTCACGTTCTTCTGTTTTCTGGTGAAGACTTTTTGTTTTCCCCTCTCTGAAATTTATTTTTGTTTTCACACTTCATTAAACAGAACAAAGCAAACTTCAGCGAGTGCATTGCAAATTTCAGAGTACAACGAATCTTCGTTTCCTTTCAACAATATATATATGTAGCAGCTGAGTCCAGCATTCCTCACATTTGGTTTATTCATTAGAATGACACCTCTCTCTCAAAAGAACTTTGGGATGCTGGCATTCTAAAAATCACCCTTCTTTTTAGTGCCATTTTAATAACTCTTCAGCATCTTGTATATCAACATTTCAGGCTCTTTTTTATGGCATTTGGCATATGTCTGCCCTTTACAAAGTTGGTTTTTTTAAAAAAAATTATCGGGTTGGGCTGTGGAATCATGCCTGCTGTTTGTTTTCATCTCTGCTCTGGTTCTCGCCTTGTGCTTTTGTTGGATTTTAGAGAGGGTTTTTGTTTTGTTTTAGCATAGCGTGGATTTTGTTTCAAAATTGTTTTGACTTCCTTATGTGGGCATCTGCCCAGAGGACCCAGGCCGCAGGGAAAGCGATAAATAAAAGGGGCTAAGTTCTGAGCTTTACCTGAGGGTGCAAGGCCGCAAGGCCCAGGTTAGTAATGGTTGAAAACCCATTCTCTCCCCTTATTATTAATTTGTTTAGCAGCATTTTTTTCAAAACAGAAGTCAAAACAGCCACTGGGATTTCAGGGTAGCGCTCGACAAAGCATTGGGTTGCATCCAGCTTAAGTTCTACTGAAAAGTAGACCCACTGAAATGAATGGGCCCGAAGTTGGCCACGTCCATTGATTTCACTGGTACTGCTGGGAACAGGACTAACACTGGATACGGCCCACCATTCCAGGCAAGATTGAAATGATTAGCTGTGAGGCTATGCGACTGTTTTTCAGGTGGTAATAATAATAATAATAATAATAATAATAATAATAATAATAATTTATGTTTTATACCCCACCCATCTGGCTGAGTTTCCCCAGCGACTCTGGACTGCTTCTAATCAAGTGTTAAAAACAATACAGCATTAAATATTAAAAACTTCCCTAAACAGGTACTCTTTTTAAATGTTTTAAATGTGTTTTTATTTCATTTCTAATTGTTTCACTACTTTGCTTGCTAACCAGGGCTCCTCTTTGGGAGGAAGGGCAGGATAGAAGTTTTAGCAACAGCAGCGGTAACAATGCAACAAATAAAATTATTTTGAACTCTTTTTTTGGTTTCCTTTCTTCTGCAGGCTCTGAGGAAATAGAGGCTGCTTCACGTCAACCAGAGGATGTGGGGGCTGATGAAGAGGAGGACGAATTGTCGAGAGCAGGTCTGCACTTTTTTTAGATGCTCTTTTGCCTTTCGGAGAATCGCTTTAAATATATATACAATTGCTCTTCTGGATCAGACCAAAGGGCTAGATGGATTAGGAGTTTGTTGCCCACAGTGGCTGTCCAGCTGTCTTGGAGGGGGTAACTTGCTGCTTTCCCCCACTTCCCTTCTAATGCAGACTGCCCTTAAACTCCAAGATGGTTTTGCCTGGCTGCTGGAATGTGTCTTTGAACTCTAATGATGCCTCTCACTTGCCTGGTTGGAGGATATACAGTCATACCTTGAGAGCCAGTGTGGTGTAGTGGTTAAGAGCGGTAGATTTGTAATCTGGGGAACCGGGTTCGCATCTCCGCTCCTCCACATGCAGCTGCTGGGTGACCTTGGGCCAGTCACACTTCTCTGAAGTCTCTCAGCCCCACTCACCTCACAGAGTGTTTGTTGTGGGGGAGGGAGGGAAAGGAGAATGCTAGCCGCTTTGAGACTCCTTCGGGTAGTGATAAGGCGGGGTATCAAATCCAAACTCTTCTTCTTCTTCTTGAAGTTGCTTCAGGTTGAGCGCTTTCGGGATCCCATTCGTATCCAGAGGTACCACTGTACAGTCGTATATCCATTTGACTTCCGAAACGTTTGACTTCCAAAGCGCGGCTCCTGCAGCCAGTTGGAAGCCCCGTCGGATGTTTGGCTTCCAAAAGAACATTCGAAAACCAGAGCAATCGCTTCCGGTTTTCGATCGTTCAGGAGCCAGAACGTTTGACTCCCAAGGTGTTCGGGAGCTGAGGTATGACTGTACAGGGAACCGGACCTGTGCAGAGAGGGGCATCTGGGTACACTTGCTCCGGGCCTCGGAGGGCTAAGCTGGGCAGGGGGACCTCTAAGGGCCTGCCTGACTTTACATTGTCTTGCCAAGAACGCCATGGGCCTCTCAGCAGACTGGGGACTCCCGTCCCGGGCCTAAGACAAGCTGTGCACAGGCCTGCAGGGAATGCTGGTGATTTAATGGGATGGAATGGAGTAATCGGGAAAGAGGCTAGCTGGATCCTTGAACAGGGCACATTGCCCACATTGCAATATTTTGTTTCCAGCTCAGCTCATCTAATTCTCCTTTTCAAACCTGTGTGCCTATGATGTTGTACGTGGTCTAAAGGTAGATAAAAATGACCTTTTTAAAGAAAGAAAGAAAGAAAGAAAGAAAGAAAGAAAGAAAGAAAATATTTGTTTGATCAAAAAGATATAATTGATTAGCAAATAAAGATAAAACAATGCGGTTGTTTGAAATTAAAACACACACAAAGCAATAAACAATTAAGGATACTAGAGGACAAACAAAACAATTCCTTTTCAACTAGATAATGACTAATTATTTTGTTAGGATAGCAGTGTTCAAATGCCTCTGGCAAAATATGCTACTACTCAGAAATCGTTTCAGTTTCAAGTGTGAATTATAAGACCTTGAGGACAACATCTTGATATTTATTCTTTAAAAACATATTATTATTATTTTTAAAAAGTGCATGTTACTACACGTCCAGTATCAATTATAACAATCAGACTTTTTCTCACGGATTGTGAACGCAACAGTTGACATCTACTTAAACCACACTTTCTTCCCAGTAGTTTCACATACACCCCCCCCCCCAATGCATGGTGAAATCTCGCTTAGTAATTAATTCAGTATATTTATTAGTGGCATTATTTGTATTCAGGTGCCTCAAAGCAATTTGCACGCACACAATGAAATAACATTAAAATCAGATAAAAACAGCAGCAAACTGTTTAAGATACTCATCTGAAAATATATTTTAAAGGGACAAGCCCTAGCCACCCCACTGAGTTGGCGAGATGTGGCTACTCTCTGTTCCCTTCCATGCATGATGTATGTCATTATGACGTTAACGTTCTGCAGAAATTAACCTCTGGACCAATTTCTCAACATAACTTGTATCTGGATCTTGATTTCACTCCATCTGGACAGGCACTGCGCCAGCTGCCTTAAGATTTCGTAATTATGCACAACATGAAATGGCCCTGTCTTTGGTTTTTTATCTTGAACCCACTGAAAATAAATTGGGTAATCTTGTATTGTAGTGTGTGAAGGGCGAAACCTCCTCCTGCAGCCCATCCCTGGGTCTCTGTTCGAAGTTCGTGGTTTTAAAAGCCTTGGACGTGCCCCTTCATCTGCTGGCAAGTTGCAAGGTCCCAGTTGTGTGATCTGTCCATACACACACACGCAGAGTGAGAGTTGTCTTTCTTTGTACCTTCTCCAGCTTTATGATATCCAGAGCCAAATCTTAAAACCCTTTTTAAAAATAAAATTTTATTAGCTTTTTGCACAAAATTTGACATCGTTCATTTCACTGTCAATTTAATAATTTCTTACGTTTGGACTTCCTGTCCTTACATCCATAATGTCCCTGTTGCGTTCCTTTTATCTGCTGCCATAACTGCCATTTATTTTCTGTTGTATTATAGCTTACGTTTGTTCATTTATTCTAAATAATTTCTAATTTCAAATCTGAACTAAATTTTAAATTCCGGTCTGTTTGCTATAATGCAGGGACAGGGAATCATTTTTGTCCCCAGAGCCGCATTGCCTTCAGGGAGCCATATGGCAGTGGTGGGAGGGGCAGCAAATTTAAATGTTCACCTTTGTGCGGTGGGCTGGTTTCTATATGCATTCATGCAACCCCCTTCTATCTCCATCCAGACAAGCAAGAGGCATTACTGGAGTTCAAGGACCCGTTCCAGATAGGCAGAAAATAGTGAAGGAGGGTGCGAAGTGAGGCTGGCAAGGCAAGGATTGTGGCCTGAGGCTCCCCACCTCTTCTGTACAGTGGTACCTTGGGTTAAGGACAATTCGTTCGGGAGGTCCATTCTTAACCTGAAACTGTTCTTAACCTGAAGCACCACTTTAGCTAATGGGGCCTCCCACTGCTGCTTCGCCGCCGTAGCACAATTTCTGTTCTCCTCCTGAAGCAAATTTCTTAACCTGAGGTAATATTTCTGGATTAGTGGAGTCTGTAACCTGAAGCTTAGGTAACCTGAAGCGTATATAGCCTGAGGTACCACTGTAATGGGTTGGATGAGGGCCAATAAGCCAAGATTTGATATTCCGCTCTACAGAATTCCCTGTGGGTTGGTGGTTCTCATGTCCAGGCATGAGGCAAACAACTTACTCTTTTAAATGAATTGTGTCACCCTGTTCTTGGAGTCAAATGGTACAGGTCAGGTTGTAAATAATGATTTTAAAAATCTAAAGGTGCTGAAAAAGATGACAAAGGAGGTGACAAAAAAAGTCTCTGGGGAAGGGCCAGAGCATTTGTTCTGCTTGCAGAAGATCCCAGGTCCAATCCCTGACATCTTATCCATAGCTCAACTGGTTACAGCATGGTGCTGATGACACCGGGGTAGTAATAATAATAATAGTAATAATAATAATAATAATAATTAATATAATTTATTATTTATACCCCGCCCATCTGGCTGGGTTTCCCCAGCCACTCTGGGCGGCTTCCAACAAAACACTAAAATGCAATAACCTATTAAACATTACAAGCTTCCCTAAACAGGGCTGCCTTCAGATGTCTTCTAAAAGTCTGGTAGTTATTTTTCTCTTTGACATCTGTTGGGAGGGCGTTCCACAGGGCGGGCGCCACTACTGAGAAGGCCCTCTGCCTGGTTCCCTGTAACTTGGCTTCTCGTAGGGAATCGCCAGAAGGCCCTTGGCGCAGGACCTCAGCATCCAGGCAGAACGATGGAGGTGGAGACACGGGTTGCGGGTCTGATCCCCGTCTGGGACAGCTGCATATTCCTGCATTCCAGGGGGTTGGACTAGATGATTCTCAGGGTCCCTTCCAACTCTGATTCTGTGATCTCCAGACAAGGCTGGGAACGACTCCCTTTCTGAAAGCAGCCCTGGGGAGCTGCTGCCAGTCAGTGTAGACGGTGCTGAGCAAGATGGACCAGTAGACCAACTCTGTGTTGGGCAGGTTTTCTATGAGGGTGTTCCACGAACGGGGTATTCTGCCATGATTTCCTTGCCATCTTAGATGCTCCCTCTTTTCAACACACGATTTCCAGCCTACAGGCCTGGCTTGATTTTCTTCCTCTTGCTTCTGCAACAGTTGCTGAGATGCAGGCCCAAAAGAGCAATCTGGAGAAACCTGATTCTGGGACACGGTCCAGTCTGGACAATGGGATGAGCGAAGGTAGGTGGCATGTCCTGGTCCTCACCTGAGTTTCCTCCACCCCCCTCCTGGATCCATGTTTTGCATGCAGTATATAACAATAAACAAGGAGACTGCAGAGCTAAAGGGACACACAAATACAGTGGTGCCCCGCAAGACGAATGCCTCGCAAGACGGAAAACTCGCTAGACGGAAGAGTTTTCTGTTTTGGAGGTGCTTCGCAAAACGAATCTCCTATGGGCTTGCTTCGCAAGACGAAAATGTCTTGCGAGTTCCTGCGGGGTTTTTTTCCTTCCCCCCCCTTTTTCTAAGCCGCTAAGCCGCTTATCAGCTGATCCGATAAGCTGATAAACCGCTAAAAGCGCTAATAGCGCTAATCCTCTAATCCGTCAATGGGCTTGCTTCGCAAGATGAAAAAACCGCTAGACGAAGAGAATCACGGAACGGATTCTTTTTGTCTTGCAAGGCACCACTGTATCTACTTATGCATGCTTTCTTGGGTGGGGAAGTGTGTAAATAAACCTCTTAACTGTTGTTAAGGTGGCATATAGCCTGCTATACAAAGGTAAGCATAGCATAACTCTCCTTCCTTGGAGGTTTTTAAGCAGAGGTTGGATGGCTTAAGGCAGGGGTCAGCAAACTTTTTCAGCAGGGGGCCGGTTCACTGTCCCTCAGACCTTGTGGGGGGCCGGACCATATTTATTTTTTTTTTGGGGGGGGAATGAACGAATTCCTATGTCCCACAAATAACCCAGAGATGCATTTTAAATAAAACGACACATTCTACTCATGTAAAAACACGCTGATTCCTGGACCGTCCACAGGCTGGATTTAGAAGGCGATTGGGCCGGAGTCTGCAGTAGGGCTGGGTGATAGATGGTTTTCAACATCGTGGTATATCACCAGCTAAACATCGCAATATACTGATACATCACAATGTCTGAAATAAGGATGGAGCTACATGGGGGCACTGGCAACTTCACAGTTTTTCTTCCATTGTGATTTTTGCCGGTCCCTGCTCCTCTGATTTGCTGCCCCCTGCAGGAGAGAGCTGAGCCTGCAGAGTTAACATAGGCTGGGTTCACGGTTTTTCACACAGTGTGATTTTTGCATAGCAAATTCACGATATATTGTCAGGTCAAAAATTATGAAACCAATATAACGATACGGACTTTCAAACCAGTTTTGTATAGCGATATGTCACCCAGCCCTAGTCTGCAGCATCTGTTTAAGGTCACAACTGGAAAATTTCACGGGGCCAGTGGTGCTTTTATATTGTCTTGCAGAGCAGTCCTAAGGTGGAAGAGAGTCCTAGAAATGCTGTTGATATTGATTTCATTCTAATCATGTTGCTTTTAAAATTATTATTATATTGTTATTACTAGTATTAGTGTTATTAATACCAATAAGATTAAAAACTAATGCTGCGGTGTTACATTTAGATTAAGTTAACAGTCAATAGCGGAAACTGAGCTGTGAGCCCCAAAGGCATGCCTCCCAGGAGTTTGAAATGCCTGGATAACAGGGGCTTCTCTCCAACATGTGAATACTGATTTATCTCCCGTTTGCTTATTCATTCGCAGAGACGGAATTTGAGTCTGTGGACAATTCCACGCTGCTTGCCGAGGCCAACTTCCCAGCCCCTTCCCGGGAGGGGGACCCCTCAAGCCTGCTGCCCCCGGGGGCCAGGACCCTCACGCCAGGCTCAGAGATCCGGCAGAGAAGTACTTGCTCCAGTTCCTGAAAAGGGGGCAGGCGGGTTTGTTTGCGGCCGGACGAGCCCCTCCTCAGCCTTTTGCACTGCTCCCAATAGCTTGCACCCACCACAGGCCTTGCTCTCAAAGGGAGCCTCTGCTCCCAGCTTGTGTTTACATTCCAGCTCCTTTTTCTCTCCCCCACCCCCTACTCCTCACCCGGAGACACTGTAACTTAAAATAAAGATTTACCTGCTAACGAATTAGTTGCCAGTGTATTGCAAAAACTCTGTGCTGGAGAAAAGCCATGCCGGGAATTCTTGTGTACTGGGAGGTGGGTTTGGGGTTTTTTAAGCTATGTACACCCTGGACTAGATTAGAAGCCTAGGATGAGTCTTAGGACCTCTCCACCCGTCCGTTTGTGTGTGATTTCTAGGTCTGTGATTTGTAGGCACAGGTAGCTGAGATTCCAGCGTTGCAGGAGTTTGGACTGGATGACCCTTGGGTCCCTCCCAACTCTATAATTCTGCGATTTAGGGATGCGGGTGGCGCTGTGGTCTAAACCACTGAGCCTCTTGGGCTTGCTGATCGGAAGGTCAGCGGTTCGAATCCCCGCGATGGGGTGAGTTCCCGTTGCTCGGTCCCAGCTCCTGCCAACCTAGCAGTTCAAAAGCACGCCAGCCCAAGTAGGTACCGCTGCAGCGGGAAGGTAAATGGCATTTCCATGCGCTCTGGCACTTGTCACGGTCCTCTGTGTGCCAGTAGCGGTCATGCTGGCTACATGACCTGGAAAGCTGTCTGTGGACAAACGCCAGCTCCTTCGGCCTGAAAGCGAGATGAGCGCCGCAACCCCATAGTCCCCTTTGACTGGGCTTAACCGTCCAGGGGTCCTTTACCTTTTTTTAATTCTACCATTTATTAATATTGTCCCAGAGCTTTTCCTGGGAAAACTTGCTGTTTACCACTGATTCGGACGTCAATCAGGTTTTCCGTCGATCAACGTTTGTTCTGATTCAGTAGGAAAACCACAGGGTTGAAAAAATACAGTGGTGCCTCGCAAGACGAAAAGAATCCATTCTGTGATTCTCTTTGTCTAGCGGTTTTTTCGTCTTGCGAAGCAAGCCCATTGAAGGATTAGCGCTATTAGGCTTTTAGCGGCTTATCTGCTGATCGGATCAGCTGATAAGCGGCTTAGCGGCTTAGAAAAAGGGGGGGGGGAAACCCAGCAGGAACTCGCAAGACATTGTCGTCTTGCGAAGCAAGCCCATAGGAAATTCGTTTTGCAAAGCACCTCCAAAACGGAAAACTCTTTCGTCTTGCGAGGCATTCGTCTTGAGGGGCACCACTGTAGCTGCTCAGATCATGCACCCAGTGCCTCGATTCTGCAGCACAAACAGAAGAGTCGATGAGCCCTTAGGCCCCTTCTCCACTATGCACTTAGAGCAGTATCATCCCACTTTAAATAGTGCTGGAGTTGCGGTCAGCATCGGAGTGCACTACCTTGGCTTCCATGGGAAAGGGGTTCAGGGGCGCCGAGCAGAGGGGGCGGAAGAAGCTTCAGCCCCCTCAATATTGGTGTGCAGGGGGCCGAGACATCCGTCCCCTGCCATTGTCAGGCAAGTGCATGGAAGCTGGACAGGGGCTGAGACAAGCAGAGAGGGAAGAGCGTCCTCTGCGTGTGCCCCCCCCTCCCATGGGGCGAAGCTTTTTTGTCCCACACGTACTTTTGAGGAACACCAGAAAGCTTTTCCAGAAGGCGCTCTCTGCCAGGGATGCACAGGGTGACGCATCTTTGCCTGTGCGTCCCTTTCCAAAAGGGCTGGGGGTGAGTGGGTGGGCCAAGTCTGCCTGTCTGGACTGGGGTGTGTATCGCACGTGTGGCATCGTGCATGCGCATCGAGGGGCCCCCAATGTCGGGTGCAACTCAGCACGCCTGTAGGGGTTGCACATTCAGTTTCCAGAATAAATCACGCAGGCTGAGAGGCAAGGCACTTCTGTCTGCACGGGGTTTATAGAGGAATGTCTCCTTTTTCCTGATGCAGAATCTTGAGTTGCCTGATTGATGGGCTTCATCACCACCACCCTGCATGAAATGCGCCCAGGAAGTTGCCTTGCCTCAACACTCATGTTCCTTTGGCTGTTTGAGCTGCCACTTTCTCAATTAATAAGGTTTTCCGATAATCATTGCAGCCAGAGCAGGGTCCCACCCAACCTGACGTCTTTCAGTTTGCAAAGATCCAATGTTCATCTGGCCCTGGGATGGAGGGCTTGTCTGCATTCCAGAGACAGCTAGTAACTCTCGCCTCAAATTCCAGCCCAGTGGTAGTGGAGATGACCCTTATTGCTCCACACGCCAGCTGGAAGGATGTGTTCACCTCATAGTGCAGGGCGTGCGCACTGCTTGCTTGCAGCGAGGACTAACGTAGGTCACATGTTGTTTGCCAAACTCCCGTGGTGCTTTGCTGGCACTCCTAACTAAGCTCAGTGGTGTTGCGCAGGGCTGTGTGAAATGCTTTGCTGAAACTTGAGTTTGTTGTGGTGGTACCCGTCTGTCCCTCCTGGATTGCTTTGGAAACGTTGGCAGGAGAGGGGATGAAATACGTTTTTGGGGGTAGGCCTCATAGTCTGAAGTAGGAGTGGGGAAACTCACAGCCCTCCAGTTGTTGCTGAAAAGAAATCCAGTTTTCCTCAGTAACTGTGACCAGTCCAATCCCCTTTCAAATTTGCTGGAAATTAGGTGAGCACTTGCTCCTCACTCAAGGCAGAACTGCCAACCTAGCAGTTCAAAAGCACGTCAAAGTGCAAGTAGATAAATAGGTACCACTCTGGCGGGAAGGTAAACGGCATTTCCGTGTGCTGCTCTGGTTCGCCAGAAGCGGCTTAGTCATGCTGGCCACATGACCCGGAAGCTGTACACCGGCTCCCTCGGCCAGTAAAGCGAGATGAGTGCCGCAACCCCAGAGTCGGTCACGACTGGACCTAATGGCCCTTTACCTTTACCAAGGTAGATGATTATATAGAAAGTAGGGCTGGGCGGCGTCAGGTTTTCAACATTGCAATGTATCACCAGCCAAACATCGCGATCTGGCGATACATCGGGATGTTGAAAGGTAGGCAGCTTGTTCCTTCCGCCTGGCACTTCTTCTCTGAGGGGAGGGCAGCCGCTCGCCCCTCAACAGAGAAGTTTAAAGGAGCCCCCACCCTGCCTCTGGCCCACACGCCTGTATCAATTTTGTATTGGTGAAATCCTTGATATCTGTGCATGTTCACGTCCTTCTAGATTAAGTGGTGCAGGGATTCACGGCAGGACAACAAAAATGGATTTTGAGAGCCCATGGGCTCACTAAGAGAGACTTAAACTTCCAGCCTGGAAGGAGAAAATACCCACTATCTAATACTCGGTGGGCTGAGTATTAATGTTACATGTTGAACGCACTATTTATAAATGCTGACTTCGCTTGGATAGCTGATTCCACATTTGGATGGCATATGTTGAGCTGTATGTGCAAATGTTGAGTGGTATACAAATTTAATTAATAATAATAATAAAGATGGATGGACTGGTGATGCATATTGTATCCTGCAGCTTCCGGCAAGTTGTAGGAGGTGAAGAGTTGCCCTTATGCTGGGATCCTCCTTGCAGGCTTTCCATAGGCATCTGGCTGGACAGGATCCGGATGATCCAATGTACAGGTGTCTCCCACTTACATTCTGTTTTGGTTTCCCCCCCCCAAAAAAAAAAATTATTCATTTTATAACACAACTAAACAACACAAACAGGAAAAAAAACAATACAAACAAATTATTGTCATATCTTTATTTTTCTAAACATGGTTAGGTGGGCTTCCCCAAGTCCCCCCTATCTGATTTTCATTTTACCTCATCTTTAGCAGTTTACATATATCATAATTTTTAACCATTTTTTTATCCCGCTTACTTTTACCATAAAAATCTTCACATTTTATCACTTACAAATGATACTATTTTAAAATACACTATCTTCTACTTCTAACCCTACAGCCTATATCCACTTCTAAGATTTAAATATTAACATATTTTTTCAGATATTCTTTAAACTTCTTCCAATCTTCTTCCACCGTCTCTTCTCTCTGGTCTCGGAGTCTCCCAGTCAGTTCAGCAAGTTCCATATTGTCCATCATCTTCATTTGCCATTCTTCGATAGTTGGTAAATATTGTTTCTTCCAATTCTTTACTAGTAATATTCTCGCAGCTGTTGTGGCATACAGAAAAAAAGTAACATCCTTTTTGGGAATTTCACCCCTCCCACTTACATTCTGGGGGCCTGCCATGTGTAAGTGAAAAATTGTGTGGATTAAACACCCTCTCTGCTGCTCTCCCACCAATCCAGACCAAAAAGACTATATCCAAAAATATTCACAACTAGAATTGAAGCTCGAGGCTGGCTGCATGGCGGCTGCTGCGTTACCCCGCAAATCGGCTGCTAGGCGGGGAGGCTGAGCAGCCTAAACAAAGCCCAAGTCTCTTTGGAGCTTCCTCTGATCTCACTGACATCCTCTTTGGGCTCCGGGGAGGGTCTCCTCACGAGCCACGAGAAAACTCCTGCTCTCTCCCGCCATTTCCAGGTTTGAATAGAATTATTTATTTCACAGTACTGCAGGTATAGGGACGCGGGTGGCGCTGTGGGTTAAACCACAGACCCTAGGACTTGCCGATCCGAAGGTCGGCGGTTCAAATCCCCGCAACGGAGTGAGCTCCCGTTGCTCGGTCCCTGCTCCTGCCAACCTAGCAGTTCGAAAGCACGTCAAAGTGCAAGTAGATAAATAGGTACCGCTCTGGCGGGAAGGTAAACGGTGTTTCCGTGCGCTGCTCTGGTTCGCCAGAAGCAGCTTAGTCATGCTGGCCACATGACCCGGAAGCAGTCTGCGGACAAACGCCGGCTCCCTCGGCCCATAAAGCGAGATGAGAGCCGCAACCCCAGAGTCAGCCATGACTTGACCTAATGGTCAGGGGTCCCTTTACCTTTTTTACTGCAGGTATATGTAGTCACACACAAGCCGATCAGAGGTAAGTGGGGGGAGGCCTGTATTGTTAAGTTGACAGGTTTTTCCTTCTTCGTTTTCCTTCCTTCAAATAAACTTCCATTAAAAATAAATTAAGAAATGATTCGCCTTCACCGCCACCTTAGGTGCAAATTTTCTAAATGGAAACCCCCAACATGCATTGGCCATGTGTCATGAGGTCCACCTTGCGTCTCATCCTCGATTGCCAGACAGTCTTCTCTCTCCCGTTCCGCTCCTCCACCTTTTCTCCCACAATTTGCCAACCAAAACCTCGGCTTATCGGGTTGTATGCGGAGCAAATACTCTGAGCAAGCTGTGTACCAGAAATACACACGCCACTCATTCTTAAATTATGCAAGATGAGCGGAATTTAGCACCACTCACTCTGAGGATTTTTTGAAAGGCTGGAATTTTGCTATTCCATGGTATAGAAACTGGCACGTAGTGTATGAGCAATTCTGAATTCCACTGAGTTCTTCCAGGTTTAATCATGCGGGCTGTTTTCAGAATTAATTCATACTCAGCCAAAGCTCTCTCCTCCCCCCCTTTTTTTTTGCTGGAAAGAGCTTTTGCTCAGGAATGCAGTCCCCTTGCTTAGTCAGAGACTCATGATAATGACTCAGCACAAATTTAGACAAAAGCGGATTTTGAAAAGCAACGTCTCAGGCGTACCCTGTGCCCCAGTTCTTCCGACTGAAATTTAATTAGCATTCCCCTAACGTGCAGTCGGTTCCACTTGCTTGTCCTTACAATGTCTAGGCAACATTTGTTAATTAAGATTGTGTTTCTCCTCCTCCTGTTTTTAAAAATATCTTTTTCCCTATCCCCAACCCTGTTTTTATTTTTTTTATTTTTTAATTGCAAAGGAGATCTTTTGAGAGGAGCTGTATCAGCTGGGAATAAAATAATTTGAAATGTTGGGATGTTAAAAGTTTCTTTATTTTATAAGAGCTGTAATGTGAGGAGATATGATAGCCATCCTCAAATATCTAAAAGGGCTGCCACTTGAAAGAGGGAGCAAGCTTGTTTTCTCCTGCTCTGGAAGGTAGGACTCGAACTAATGGCTTCAAGTTGCAAGAAAGGAGATTCCAATTAAATATCACATATAATTTACTGGTGGTAAGAGCTGTTTGACAGTGGAACAGACTCCCTTGAAAGGTGGTGGACTCTCCTTCATTGGAGGTTTTCAAGCAGAGGTTGGATGGTCCCCTGTTATGGATGCTTTAGTTGAGATTCCTGGATTGCAGGGGGTTGGACTAGATGACCCTTGGAGTCCCTCCCACCTCTACAAAAAAAATATATTTTTTTATTAGTTTTTTAACATATCATTTTCAACAGTAATTAAACATACTTTTACATCTTATTCAATTTTTTTGCCTTCCATCAGTCCTGTCTGAAAATTTTCCAATCTAATCTCTTAGTATGCATTTCTTATCTTCCCTATTACATTTCAAACTCATAACCAATATCTCTATCTTTTTCTACTTTGTAACACTTCGTATATTTCTCCTTACAAAACTTATTGTAGTCCTACTAGCGTAATTTGTTGATTACAGTTGCTCTTCAAATAATTCATCTACTTCTTCCAATCTTCTGTAAATCTGTCGTCCTGCAGGTTTCAAATCCTTCCTGTCATTTTGTCCAATTCTGCATAGTCCATTAATTTCGTCTGCCATTCTTCTTTCGTTGGAATTTCTTCTTGCTTCCATTTCTGGGCTAACAGTACTTTTGTCGCTGTTGTTGCATAGAAGAACAGTTTGACATCTTGTCTCTACAATTCTATGATTCTATGGAACCTTACAGGATCTGAAAGCAGCTGAATAAACATGTTCCCAGTTAGTTAAAGCAAATGATCAATGTATTCATGGACTGGCAGCCCCTGCAATTCACTGTTCCTTAAACTTGCAAAAGCTTTCAACATGCGTTTTGAATATGGTTGTCTGCTTTTGCTAAGTCTGACACGGGCTGCGTGCCTCTGAGCATGTACAGAGTACCCTTTCCCCCATCAGCAGAGCAACCCATTTGAACCCAAAGGGCAAAGTGCTTTTCAGATCACATCAGAATCTTGACAAAAAGTAGCTTTAAAAAACAAAAAACGGCAGTGTAAAATATGGTAGTTCTCTAAACGCCCCATTCGTCCTGGAAAATGTCTTCTGTTTCTACAGATGCTGAAAGCATTGAATGCAAACCTTTGGAGGTTTCTAGACTAGTTTTTGTGTTGTCTTGTTTGGGCAACTGAGGAAGAAAAGGAGTGAATCGTAGTAAAATCCTTGCCACGTGGCAATTGCGGTCAGCTCAACAGTTCCAAAGTTAAGCTCGTTTAGGAAGTTCTAAGGGTGACCTCCTTGCACAGCCTGTTTTCTGAATTTCCTTGCAGAGGAGCTGAGGCAGTAGCAAAGAGCTCTGCTTTGCTGTTGCCCAGAGTTGGCCAGGGTCATGTCCTGAGCAGCTTTACGTGCAGCTGGTGATGATCCGAGAGGAAGTGGAATATTAGCTGAAAAGTGAGGTTGCCTTTAGGAGAATTATTGCCACACTAGGGAATTGGAGAGGGACGTGGGTGGCGCTGTGGGTTAAATCAGAGCCTAGGACTTGCCGATCAGAAGGTCGGCGGTTCGAATCCCCACGATGGGGTGAGCTCCCATTGCTCAGTCCCTGCTCCTGCCAACCTAGCAGTTCTAAAGCCTGTCAAAGTGCAAGTAGATAAATAGGTACCGCTCTGGCGGGAAGGTAAACAGCGTTTCCGTGCGCTGCTCTGGTTCGCCAGAAGCGGCTTAGTCATGCTGGCCACATGACCCGGAAGCTGTACGCCGGCTCCCTCGGCCAATAAGGCAAGATGAGCGCTGCAACCCAGAGTCAGCCACGACTGGACCTAATGGTCAGGGGTCCCTTTACCTTTACTAGGGAATTGGAGAAGCGTGCTGTCATCTCTTGCTGGTTTTGTGGGGAGGGAACTCCTGGGGTCCCCGAAGAGCCCACTGCCGACACACAGCCTGGACCCTCCTTTTTCTTCTACGTTGGTCGCTAGATCTGTCTCCCATCTGCAGTGTGGAGGGCTGTTGCTACCAGGGAAGCCCACCAAGAAAGGGCTTTGAGCTGGTCCAAAAGAGCCTGAAGTATTCCTTAAAAATTTAATCTGAGATCACTGGTTAATAATATGTTTTTAACTGTTTCTGAGAAGGCTTTAAAACATATATTTTTTCCTCATATGGATGCATGAGCCAACCTGGGCTCATCCTGGAGGAAGGGGGGGATATATGGAATAAGTAAATTAACACCACTATCTTACCTCAAAACTCTGCACAGTGGGGCTCTGAAAGGCATCATGAGGTATACAAGAGACACCTCATTCTAGGAAGTGATGGAGGGAATCTAAGAAGACATATTTTGTATTCTTAAGAAAGTTGTGTACCTCCTTTATTTTAATCCCTGTCCGCCAGGATTTCAAAATGCAGTTAAGTCTGTGTGGCCTCAGTTCTCCCACCTCTAAAATGGAATTATACTCTGTGGTAAAATAAAGAAGGTGAAGTCTTTTGCGTACGTCGGCGTCAGTCATAGATCTTTGCCTGCTCATGATGGAAGACAACTGTGGGTTATTGAAACTTCAGTCAACAGTGGGGGGGGGGAGTTTTCTGTCTGTTGTCGATTAGGAAAATAAAAGTAAAACAATAAGTTGTTTTAAAACACGGATGGGTACATCAAGCAGCATCTCTCCAGCACAACTGTTTTGTACAATATTTCTTAAGATCCAATAAATGCATTGTCTTTATTTTATTTTCCTTTTCAATTTTTCTGCTCTTGGAATGACCTCATTAATAAACGAGAGAATGCAGGATTTTTGGCTCTTAGATATTTTCCTGTTGGCCGGTGTGGAGCGGAGACACTTCGCGCTGCGCGTCCCATCACTGCTTTTTAATGTTCTCTCTCTTACTCATTAACTCACTCATTGACTGTCTCTCTCTCTCTCTCTCTCTCTCTCTCTCTCTCTCTCTCTCTCTCTCTCTCCCTCTCCCTCTCTCTCTCTCTCTCTCTCTCACACACACACACACAGCTTCCATGTCTTTAATAGTATAATAATAATAATTTATTATTTGTACCCCACCCATCTGGCTGGGTTTCCCCAGCCACTCTGGGCGGCTTCCAACAAAGATGAAAAATACATCAAAATAGCTTTGCACAGGCCATAAATTCAACAGAATAAGCTTCTCTTGACATGGGGGTGCTATGTGGCTTCACCTGCTGAACATCTGCCTGCCTTGCGGCTCATAAAACCGTAACAGGCCTGTTTTATGGGGGAGGTGGCAAGCTTATTTCCTATTGGTCTCCATGTGTGGTCTCTTCTTGAGCCTCGCTGTCCTTGGCCTCAGTCCTTCGGCTTGCCAAATGGGAAGAAAGCCCAGCAGTAAAGAAAAAGAGGATGAGAACGGAAGACGAAGAAAGAAAGCAAATATGATAATATAAGTGAGGCGTGGGAAACCTGTGGCCTTCCACTTCCATAATTCCTTACCATTGCCTGGGAGTTGGAGTCTAACAACATCTGGAAAGCCCCCCCCCCCACTGCACTGTAAATCACGGTTTTTTTGGCACCACTTTGGGTGTAAGATGATCCCTGGAAACTGTCTTTTGTCTGTGCTGATGCTTCAATGAGTGGCTGAGACCTGGGTGAGTATATGGCTCCAGGCAGGGCAGAGCTGGTCTGGGAGCAGGAAAAATACCTCTCCCTCTGTCTGGGATGAGTATCCTGAATCAGTTTGCCCATGTAAGAATAGTCCCCCCCCCCTGGGATTGTGACACAGCACACAAACACACCCTTCCTTGTCTCCTGCCAGGTCTTTTTTACTTTCTCTCTCTCTCTCCCCTCAACTCTTATTTATTCCCTCTCTTACCCAGAGGAGGGATTTCCGAGAAAGACATGAATAGCCCTTATAAGGCACTATTTGTTTTCTTTCCAGGCACCTGCCAGGGGGGTCCCCTGTCAAGCCAAAGAATTTTCCCCGCCCATTAGCTGCTTTGTACTCATTCCCACTGGCTGGGCCCAGCTGTAAAGGAGGTGGGGGGTGGAGGAAGAGGTTGTGAAGGGGGGCGATGAGATCATCCCACGAGGAGGATATAAAAGTTTGGGTTTTGGGCTTCGCAAGAGGCCACCACTTTGCTCGTTCCCGGCAGGCAAGGAGCTCTTGCTTCTCATTTCCACGGATACCACAAATTGCTCCTCAGCTCTGAGGCGGCAATTATTGTGCCCCCACGCCACCCCATCCCATACAGGCAGCTTTTGATACACACACACACCACATTTCAGCTCCACAGGCTTTTGGTCCTTGCCTGGTGGGTCCTGTTATTCCTGGAAACAGCTCCATCGGAGTTCTTTCATCGAGGGGAGTTCCTGCTACCTTGCATCCTTTGGGTAATAACTTGCAGCAGAGACCCTTCCCGGCATCCTGTTGCCTAGCAACCAAAAGCAGACATCCACCATCCAGGTGAGTGAATTTGCCCCCTTGAGGCACATCTCCTCCTCATCGCCTCTTACGTTGTGTTCCTCTTGGGGTAAAGTAGGGGTGGGGGGATCTTGTTTGTTTGTTTGGTGGGGGGGTCACATTCCCATCTTGAGGGGTGGTGCATACTAGCAGCGGGAAGTGCCAGAAGTAAAGAGTCGGCATAGCAAGAAAGGTAACGTTTATGTTTGTATAGTAATCTCTTGTACACATGCTCTATTGGGGCAGGCAAAAGGTATGGTCAAAGTCCAAGGGCACATTCCAGCTTGGTAGAAAGACTTAAGGAAGGCTGTTGAAGGGCTCAGCTCAGGATATATACATGTACTACCACACCACAAGAATCCTGGGAACTGTAGTTCAGCCCGCACAGATATACAGTTCCTTAACAAACTATAGTTCCCAGGATTACAGTGGTACCTCGGATTAAGTACTTAATTTGTTCCAGAGGTCCGTACTTAACCTGAAACTGTTCTTAACCTGAAGCACCACTTTAGCTAATGGGGCCTCCTGCTGCCGCTGCACGATTTCTGTTCTCATCCTGAAGCAAAGTTCTTAACCCGAGGTAATATTTCTGGGTTAGCAGAGTCTGTAACCTGAAGCGTATGTAACCTGAAGCATATGTAACCCGAGGTACCACTGTATTTGAGGCATTCTTTAAATGCATGGGGTATGTGCTGCCTCAGGAGGGATGTTGCCTGGAGAGGGTCCTGAGGAATCTGGCAGAGAGACCTGGATGGGTACATTTGGACTCCAGGCCTGAGTTCCCCGTCTCCTTGCTCTAGATCCTGTAGGAGGCAGTGATGGACCCTCTGGTTCAGGAGAACTCTACTTCCAAAATCAGCAGAGGCAGATCAGATGTGGTCTGATGTCTTCACATCTTGCAGGTCACTTCTGGGTACAGGGCACTCGACTAGATACACCCTTGGTCTGATCCAGCACATCAGCCTTTGCAAAGGGAGAGCAGCGCCCTCGTCTCACTCATCCTCCAACTTAGGCTGTGAATGCACTGTGCATTTAAAATATATGCGAAACACATTCCCCACCACCTCAAAATAATAATAATTCTGGGAACAGTAGTTTGTTAAGGGTGCTGTGAAATGTAGCTCTACGGGGGTAAACTACAATTCCCATAATTCTTTTTGTGAGGTGCTTTACATGTCTGGTGTGTACGCAGCCAACATCAGGAGGGCCACAGGTTTCCTCATCCTGTGGGTTACCACTTCTGATTCAGACCTTGACTCCAACCACAAGCATGCATAAATCTGGCTACGCACAAGCAGTCACCTCGTTCAAAATAGTAATGCGTAATGTCAGATCTGGTGGTTTAGGAATTCTGAATGTTTCACCATATGGGCTGACACAGAAAGATGCAAGGGGGGGTATTTTATTTTAGATCTGTATTTATATAAGACTTAATAGTTATAATTTATAAGCAGTGTGCATACTTTTTTTTAAGAACACTGTACAAAGAATAAGAACAATTGAAATAAACCCTAGAAATGGAGAACCTTAAAATGCTGAAATTGGAAAGTCATTGTCAAGCTCCTGCAGTTCAGCAGGGAACAGGATGAGTTCTTATCTCAATCAGGAGGGTAGTTCCACAGGATTGGACCCGCAATTTTGAACACACCACTTCTGGCAGTTACGAGCCATGTCTCTGAACCGTGGTAGATCACTAACCGAGACTCCCTCAAATATCTCAGTGTTTGGGCAGAGATATATGGTCTCTGTGATAGTCTGGACCCAAGTTGTGGAGGGCTTTGTAAATTGGGTTTGTGATACCTCAGAGCATCTTAATTCCAGGGTTGTGGGTTCAAGCCCCACATTGGGCAAAAGATTCCTGCATTGCAGGGTTGGACTAGATGACCCTTGGGGTCTCTTCCAACTCTGTGTTGATTCTATGACTCAAGGCAGCTTTCCATTTAAAACCAGCTCTTAAAAACTATTACTTTTGATTATCTTAAACTGCTTATCGCCTTCTGTACAAATAGTAGTTTGGGATAAGAAGCTATGTTATTTGGTTGTTTATGCATTGCATAAACACCAGCTTCCGTGTTAGGGTGGGATATTTCATTATTTATCTGTGTGACATTGTTATATGTTGAAAAAATTGATTAGAAAAAAAAAAAGACCAAATAGTCCTTTGGTAATTCTCATAGAACTCCAGCCCAATGGTTGCCATTAATTTGATTCTGAATTGATTTTAGAATGAACTGATTTTAGAATGTATTTCAATTAATTGATTGTGATTTTATGTAAACTGTGTTACTTTTACTGTTGTTAGCAGCTCTGAGCCCAGCTTTGGCTGGGGAGGGCAGCATATAAATATTTTTATTATTGTTGTTGTTATTAAAATAAATTAAAACACCCCTATTTCCCCCTCCTACTGTGCTTCTCTTCCATCTGTTACCAGGAGCCATGCAAATCTCAGGGCTGTTTCTGGTAGCGGCCTGGATCCTGACCCTCTGCCCCCAGGCATCACCGACAAGCATGGGGCACCCTTTGCCCGTGCCCCTGAAAGAGAACCCCCTCTTCCCACATCCCTCGGGGAGCAACGCCCCGGCGGTGAGCAAAGACAGGACCTCATCGCCTGCTCCGGTCAAACCTTCTCTGGATTATCCTGACAATCAACATTACGACGATTACGACTACCCTCTGACCTCAGAGCCCCAGACGCCCGGCTTTCCACAGCCGCCCCATCACCTTTGCAAATACAACCCCTGTCAGCACCTCCAAGTGCCCTGCGCAGAGCTGAGTAGGGCTAGCGGGTGCTTGTGCCCGGGGGTCACCGGCCCAGATGTGCCCCCCGAGTCGCCCCGCCTGCAGATGGTCCACACGAGCGAGGTAGGAGCGAGCATGCACTGGTGTGCCCCTTCTTCCACGGTCCAGGAATATCGCTTGCACTATCAGCTAGTTGGTGAGGACTTCCTCACCGGCCCGGCCCTCAACAACACTTTCCGCTTGGCAGCTGTCTCAGGGTTGCTGCCAGATCACGAGTACCTGTTCTGCATCGTGGCATCCTACCGGGCCGGATCCAGCCCCACGGACGATGGCACCCGGCAGCACGGGCCGTGCCGCCTCATCCGGACTCCTGCCCACCAAATGCCCTATGCCTACATAGCTGCGGGGCTGGCTGCCACCCTCATCCTTGTGGTCATCTCCGCCTTGGCCTGGCATTTCTGCGCCCGCAACAGGAGGAAGCATCCTCACCGCGGGTCGATGGACAACATCCTTGACGCTGAGCCAGGCCTGGACGGAGCAGCAAACAGCTCTTTCCGCAGTGAGGAGCAGCTCTGAGCAGGGTGTTGGCGTCTACTGGCAAGATGGCATCTCTGTTGCTTCAGAGTTCGAGGCTCTGTTTCTTTGGAGGAGCTTCACTCGACGCCATTGCTTTTAACATGCTGTGTTTGTTGCTGCCTCCAGGGTGGAAGGGGCAGCGATTTTGTGTTATCCAGGCCTTTTTTCAGCCAGAACTCGCCGGAACTCAGTTCTGGAACCTCTCAGGTGGGCGCCACTGCCATTATAAGAGAACAAGTGATGCATTTATGGTGAGTTCCGGCACCTCTTTTTCTCAGAAAAATAACACTGGTGCCATCCATGCTGTCTACACAGAGATGGCAAGTGTTTTCTTCAGAGATGTTTTCTTCAAAGGTTCTGTCGTTTTCGTGGACCTTTGCCCAGCTCTTTTCCTGCTGCCTCTGGGACGGAAGGGGAGCGATTCTGAACTCTCAGCGCTGGGGAAGTTGAACCAGTCCACTCCCCTGATCTTTCATGGACTGAGAGAGGGTGCACAGACAGATCTGACCTGGACCACCACTTTGAACAGTGGTCTACCAGGGCTGGACTTGCCATTAGGCAGAATGAGGCCGCGGATTCAGGCAGTTAAAAAGAAGCAGCAAAATGTTAGAGGACGGGACCCAGTGTCCTTGGGGCTGCCATGAACAACACTGTTCCATTGTCACCAGTGCTGAACTAACGCTCAACATTGAGTCCAATCTGATTCTGTATGTGGATTGGACGCAGGGCCAGTGAAGGGTGTGGCATGGGGAGGGGGGTGTAGCCTGGGGATACTTCCAAGGGCCAGAGAGAGAGAGTTGGAGGGCCAATTCAGACTCCGAGCCTGAAGTTCCTCATCTCCATCCTACAACATACTGTTTCTTCTCCAGCAAAATGTCTTGGCTCAACCCTGTACTCTACATACCCCCCTTGGGGAGAGGACTGCAAATAACTTGTGTCATCGTCACTCTTAACTCTCCCCAAGTGCCCAGTCAAAGCCCCGTGGACCAGTTCAGTCAGCTCAAGAAGAAGCCATGTATTCAGATCCTGCCAAATTGTCATTTCCAGTTCTTTCTTCTCTTGAAAAGGATGGCTGCTCTTGGGAGGGATGGGAAGACGGTCTTTTAAGATGTTGCGAGAATCTATGTTTATTTATGTATTTATTATCAGAGTGTTTTTTTTAAAAAATAAAACAACATTACAGAGGTACAAAACTTCAGAGATATCTACAACTAGTGGTGGGGTAGAAATTTGATTCAGTTCACGTTTATATGTGAATCTGGAAAGAGACACAGCTATGTGGACAGAGCTTCCACTTGGTGGGTAATGGTCCTATGTTCAATCCCTGGCATCTCTAGTTAGGGTTCAGAAAAGAGTCCTGGTCTGAAATCCTGGAGAGCTGCTGCCAGTCAGTGTAAGCAATACTGAGCTAGATGGGACATTGGTCTAACTCAGTATATGGGAGTTTCCTATGTTTCTACCTATTTTGCAACTTTCCCAAAACAAAGCTCAAAAACAGTCCCATTGTTTGAAATTTGTACTTCTCTGAGTTTTGCAGAGCAGTTCTCCAAGTCATGTGTATAAAAATGCGTATGCTAGATTGAAGCGTGCCAAAAATGCATATATCTGTAGGGGGGGGAGCATTATAAATGCATTGTGTTAGAGGAAATTGATTTACACAAATGCTTATATTAGACACAATTGCACACCAACATGTGTGCATTAGGAGGAATTTGACTAAAATGCTGATCAGTTTTAATGAGTACAAACTGATATTGAAAGGGGGAGAACTGAATTTAAAATGAGAAAAAAGAGAAAAAACAAAATGGCAGATTTGCTCATTTGACGCCCACTCCAAGCCAGATATTCTCATAACTGCACATTGGTGTTCGTTGATTGTCGCTGGAGGAATCAGAGTAGAGTAAAATGCTGAACCATCATTTCCTGGAATGCCTTCGTTCCTTATTTATCTTTTCTTTCCAGAGCACCTCAGATGAGTTATGGCAGCCTTACCCGACCTGCTGCCCATCCCTTTCGATGTTTTGGAACTACAATTCCCATCAGGCAGAGCCAGCCTGGTGAGTTGTAGTCCAAACAATCTGGAGGGCAGCAAGTTGGAGGAAGCGGAGTCAATGGAACGTGGTTGACTCTTTCCTGACACACACACACGTGTCGTTGCATCAGGACTTGAGTTTCCGTTGGCGGCTGTCCTTGGCAGAGTTCACAAGCTTTTGAGCTGTGTCCTGGAAAACTCAGTGTTTTCCAGATGTGCGTTGTTGAAGGAAGGCATGGGAACGGTGGGAATTTGGGAGTGCCTGCCTCTTGGCCGAGCTGGGACAACATGTACCCATAGGCCTCCGGGAATATGGTAGGGTTGAGGAGGTGGGGACTTTCCCTCCCTGAGCATCTCTTGGATGCCTGCCTACCTCAAAAAGCAGATGTGAGAAAGTCTTCCCAGAGGGAGGCCTGTCCTGTCTTGGGTTCTGAGTCAAACTTGGCCCCATCTGCACCATGCGTTTAAAGCAGTATCATACAACTTTCATGGCTTTCCCCCCAAAATCCTGGGAACTGTAGTTTGTTAAGGGTGCTGAGAGTGTTTAGGAGACCCCTGTTTCTCTCACTGAGCTACAATTCCCCAAGTGGTTTAACAATCCATACCTCTTCCCGGAGAACTCTGGGAATTGTAGTCCTGTGAGAGGAATTAGCGGTACCTATTTATCTACTTGCACTTTGACGTGCTTTCGAACTGCTAGGTTGGCAGGAGCAGGGACCAAGCAACGGGAGCTCACCCCGTTGTGGGGATTCGAACCACCGACCTTCTGATTGGCAAATCCTAGGCTCTGTGGTTTAACCCACAGTGCCACCCACGTCCTGCTGAGAGTTGATAGGAGGCCCCTAATCCCTGTGAGACCTACAATTCTCACAGTTCCTTGGGGAGAGGGATTAACGGTTAAACTGGAACTGTACATCTGTGAGGGGAATAGGGAGCCAATGGTCTGACTCAGCATAAGGCAGCTTCCTGTGTTCCTTTAGATCAGTGTTTCCCAACCGGTGTTCCGCGGCACACTACTGTGCCGTGAGACATTGGCTGGTGTGCCGTGGGAGGGAGGCGGGCGAGTCGGGCGGTGAGAGGCGGCGGCGGCGAGGATCCGCGTCGAGCCGGGGGCGGCTCCGCGGTGGTGGTGCCGAGCGGCGGGGCAGCGCGTGCAAAAGGGAGGAGCGCGAGACAGCGGAGGAGGAGGAGGCCGGCATGTCCGGGCAGCAGCAGCAACAACAGCAGCAGCAACTCCCGGCGACGGCTCCTCAAGCCCCGCCGCCGCCCCCTCCTCCGCCCGCCACCACCACAACAGCCGCCACCGCCTCAGTTGCCGCCGTCCCTCAGTCCCTTGCTCTGCTGCCTCCTCCCACCCCCAAAGCTTGGAGGTTCCCCGGCAAGGGGGAGGGAAAAAACTTTCACTTTCGTGCGTCCCTCCCGGCGTGACGCTGCGCGCTGACGTCACGGGGCGGGGCTTTAATGGTGGTGTGCCGCGAGATTTTTTTTCAGTAAACAGGTGTGCCGTTGCCCAAAAAAGTTTGGGAAACACTGCTTTAGATGTCTTAATGCAGACTTCTGTAAATAAGAAGTAAATTTGCCTGGATGCTTAGACGAGGTTTAGTTTCTTCACACCATCGTCAGAAATGCCCTCTTTGACCTGGGCATCGAAGGTGATGTAAACAAGGCAACATGTCTTTGTGAAATTCCTGCTTCTTGTTGGCAGGAAATGGTTGGCATGAAAACATACGCAACAAGTTCCCCTTCGGATGGATCAGTCACATCTGCGTGCGGTGGCACACTCAGGCAGAGCCACGGCCGGCAAATTGTTGCGCAGCACAATCACATTCACTGTTGGTTTCAACACCACCTTCAGTCAGCAGGGGAAACCTTGTGACTGCGCACACACCACACACTTAGACCACATCCCCCCTGCACAAAGCATCCTGGGAACTGTAGTTGGTTATGGGTGTTGGGAATTGTCGTTCCCACATGATTCTTTGGCACCAACTTGCTCTCACGGACAGGCCAGACCCACAAGCCTGATGTGGATTGTAAGGTACAGGCCAGGTTGGTGTGAACAAGGTAGGTAAAGGTAAAGGTACCCCTGCCCATACGGGCCAGTCGTGTCCGACTCTAGGGTTGTGCGCCCATGCCACTTAAGAGGCTGGGGGCCAGCGCTGTCCAGAGACACTTCCAGGTCACGTGGCCAGCGTGACGAAGCTGCTCTGGCGAGCTGGCACCAGCGCAGCACACGGAAACGCCGTTTACCTTCCTGCCATAAAGCGGTACCTATTTATCTACTTGCACTTAAGCGTGCTTTCAAACTGCTAGGTGGGAAGGAGCTGGGACCGAAAGACGGGAGCTCACCCCACTGCGGGGATTCGAACCGCCGACCATGCGATCGGCAAGCCCTAGGCACTGAGGTTTTACCCACAGCCCACCCGCGTCCCTGGTGTGAGCAACCTGACCCCAAACCAGGGCTTTTTTTCAGCTAGAACTCACCGGACGGAACTCAGTTCTGGCACCTCTCAGGTGGTTGCCATTGCCATTTTAAGAGAAGAAGGGAGGTGTTCATGGAGAGATCCGGCACCTCTTTTCCAAAAAAATAGCACTGCCTCCAAACCATTTTGGGCAGGGGTGGAGAACCTTTTCATTCCTGGAGGCCACATTCCTTTCTGGGTAACCTTCCTGGGGGCACATGTCTGTGGCAGGCAATGCCAGAGGCAAAAGTGGTTTGGTCAACAAACCTAAAATATACCCTTGTACAGGAGGCCAGTTTGTACACACACCTCTCCAGTCAGGCAAGGAAGAAGCATTATCAGAGTTTGAAGACATCCCAGTCAGGCAAAAACACTGGAGGGTTATAAGCTTTAAGACTTAATTAGGTAGAAAAAAAGACCAATTAGGTAGAAAAAGAGACCGTTAATGGTCAGACTAGTTTCTTTGTGAAGCAAATAGGCTAGGCCAGGTCTGCTCCTTATCCACTTTGTAATGTAAACTTGAGCCACTATGTTTGGATCTACTGACTGAAGAGATGGAAGATACTTCTGAAATAAGAGATGAAATAAAAAACCTAGTCAGGTCTGTTGATTATCCACTTGGTTATGCAAACTTGGGCCAAGACATCTGAAAGCTGAAGATACTTCTGGAAGAAGAGCTAAAGCAGGTTTTAGGGAGCCTTTGCTCAGTATCAGGGCATTGGAGAGTCCCTCATAGGGGTCCATGGTAGTGTTTTCATCAGCCCATCTACATGTGGGTGAACCTGTTTCCTCCTTTACAGAAGACAGTCGTCTTTTTGACAGGTTGTCTGGCCGAAACTCCCTGCCCATAGAAAGATAGCACGGCAGGAACAGCATTAAGCAACCCATTTTTTTACATTCAACCAAGAGCACTTAGTAGGTGTGGGTGGCAAAGGGAGGAAAGGGTATACAAAAGGAGAATTCCCTGGATGCCAAGTTCCAGGTTTGGGACAATAACTATTTGGTGAGAGAACCCCATCAACTAGTTAAAATCACAAAATATGCAGCAAAGGAAAGCATGGGAATATCAGCTGTTAGACCTTTTATAATATGCCACTGTGAGTTCCAAAATAGTCCACTCCATCATAGAAAAATACAAGGTTGGTAAGTTAAAAATGGTTTACTTACAAACTCTTCAAAGGTCAGGTTCATGTGCTTTTCTATACATCAGTCAGAAAACACAGGCGATACAACTTGGCTTAGTTTCAGTGTGTTGAAAGTTCTATTGGTATAGATAGAACACAATAATGGCTTGTTAGAGCCCTGCAGTCTGAGCTTGGAGCAACCATCTCAGGCCTCTTTACATGCTGAGCTTCTTGGATAGAAGGAGGCCTGGTTACCTGGTTCCTCCCAAGGTAAGTCCAGCAGGACAGCTTACTCTATGGTTTAAACCCCTGCATGTATTAGTTCGACTTAAAATCTCTTTCCTTCAGAGAAAACCTGCAGTTTAGTGCTGAACTGGAGCAAACGGCAATTGGATTTTCACAATACTGGGAAGCTTTTCATATCTGGTGTATTGTATATTATTTTATATTCTGTTGTACGCCTCCCAGGGTGGCTGGGGCAACCCAGTCAGATGCAAGGGCTACAAGTAATGAACTGCTGCTCTTCCAATTTATTGCTAAGGAACAGGTTTTCCGGCCAAAGAAAAGGCAAAACTGTTCAAAATTGTGCCCCGAATGCACAGGACAAGGAGGAAAGCACTCTGAGAAGCAGAAGCGTGGACAAGCCCTCTCAGCGTTCTACGAAGCCCAAAGTATTTTAGGTTGTGAACACCACCCGGGGCAGTGTTCTGGCTGAACACATAAACCCTCTCCCTTGTAAATCCTTGTCTGTTTATGCTTTTCCTGAATGTTTCCTCCTTCTTTGTTTCTCTATGCCAGGGACAAGAGTGAATCATATGTCTCTTTTTAAAACTTGGATTACGTTGTTCCCCTACCCCCACCCGCAAATTCTGGAGAGCGGGACTGTGTAGGAAGTGTTTATAGCCTTGGGAAGGTGGGGTGAGTGGGGAGGTTGTTTTTTGAGACATAAACAGTCTAGGACTCAACGCACGAGGTCAAACTGCATTGGGTTTGAGCACGCTCACAAACACGTGCACCATTCATGCGCAGAAACCCACCAGGCCTTGATTTAGATCCCAGATGAGTACACGTTCATGTAACACTCAAACGCTTTTCTCTCACACACGTGCAACACGGGGAATCCATCATCAGAGTTATGTAATTTTTAAAAAATGTTGACTTCAAGCAACTGAGGGGCTCTGATTTTAATTAGAGCAGCAGCAGCAACCAGAGAAACGGGAGACAGTTAAATTAATGTTGGCCATCTTCCACTTTTCCCTATCAAAATTAAAGATTCCCGTAGCTAAGGATGGACAAAGTTGACAGCTGTGGTTTCTCCTTTTGACAATCTTTTGACATCTGCTTGCGAATTTGTTTTTTAAGAATTCCTTGTGAATATTAATTAGCATTTCAGTGCAGCTTTTCCTAACATACCTTGTTTTTATATGCAATTTTGTCTAATATACACATTTTCTTTTGCAAAGCAATCTTAAGAACGTAAGAGCCACCTGTTGGACCAGGCCAATGGCAAATCTAGTTCAGCATCCTTTCTCACAGTGGCTAACCAGGTGCCTGTGCAAAGCCCTCAAACAGGACCTGAGTGAAAGAACATTATCCCCACCCCGTGATTTCCAGAAACTGGTATTGAGAAGCATTACCAGTCCCAGCCAAGGAGGCAGAGCATAGCTATTGTTAAGTTGTGGGTGAACATATCAGACGACACAGCGATTCTTCAAACAGCTCTTGTTTATTCACAGGGCAGAACAGAACTGAACTGAAGGGTTCAGCCAGCCTGCTTATATAGAGCTCCACTAGAACTCAACAGTAACCATTTTCTGTAACTATCCAATCACTGAACGTCACTTTCAATCCCTGATTTGCATATGCGGACCTGAATGAAAACTATCTACAGTATCCCCTGCTGGCCCAGGGTGAGAACTTCAGTACATAACAGCTATCATGACTAGTAGCCATGAATTTGTTGAATCCTCATTTAAAGCCATTCTATGTTGGTGGCCATAACTTCCTCCTGTGGAAGCGAGTTCCAAAATTTGACTATGCTCTGCGTTAAGAAGTATTCTTTTGCATTTCAATGCACACTTTATCTCAATATATGCATCTTTTTACAAGTTGGTTAGCTGGAGAACTGCATTATGCAGTTCAGAGAGCTGTGAATTTGGAGGGTTGTGTTTCAGTTCACAAATTGTTTCAGATCAGTGTGAATCTGGTAGGTTAGCCTTTAAAAACTAATCCAATTTCTGTCCCATCCTTACCTGCAGCTGATTCAAAGATGATTGTGTGCATACCCCACACAGTTCCTCTCAACATCTAATTGCAAGTCTGCCATAATGTTATTTTAGCCCTTAGGCATAGGCCACCCCGGCCAAGCCTTATTTGCAGCAGGACTTAAGAGATAATTCTTTATTACATTTTTACCCTCCCTTTCCTCCAGAACTGTGGAGGTAGCCCACATGCTGATTCTTCCTCTCCTTTTAACCTCCCACTAACAACCCTGTGAGTCAGGTTACGCTGTGGGACAGCAACTAGGCCAAGGCCAGCCAGTTGATTTCCTGGTTGGGATAGAATTAAATTCAGGACAGGCAAAAGACAAAAGAAAGTACTTCACACAGTGTGTATAGTTCAACTTCCCCCTGTTCTGTGATGTGAGGGATAAGAAGCCACCATTTTCAAAATCCTCTTCATGAAGCAAATCTGTTTGTATGTTTGCCTTTTTTAAAAAAAAGGCTTCATTGAGCAAATTCACTTGGAGGCGTCTAAATTGGTTTGTTGGCATCAGGAGAGCATTCCCATGCTCCATTCATAGGGGGTTTGTTTTCTTTTCCTTGCTTCTTTCATATCGAGTTTTTTCCCCTTCCACCCAGCTGAGTCTTCCAGTAAAATTAGGAAGACAGCTGTTTGCCAGGAATGTAAAAGTCTAATTCCCAAGTGCAGCTTGCCATCCGTAAACAGATTCAGGATTTTTCCTTGATCACATGGAAACATGAATTGGAAGATGACTTGATCGAAAGGGATAAATGACTATTTATTTCTGCATTGAAGAAAACAACCCCTGGAACTGAGAGTGTAGTATCTATGCCATACCATATGTCTGGGACTTCAAAAAAACAGCTCAACAAGTTTGGGGCGTCCTGGTTTTTACTCTTCAAAGTATGGAAACCCTCAAAGTCAGCACAGGTTGCGGGGATGGAAGCCCAAGGCGCCAATCAGCTGCACGAGTAAGAGGACCCCAAATGAATAGGATATGGTAATGCTTCTAAAAGGGACATGGGTGGCGCTGTGGGTTAAACTACAGAGCCTAGGACTTGCCGATCAGAAGGTCGGCGGTTGGAATCCCCGCGACGGGGTGAGCTCCCGTTGCTCGGTCCCTGCTCCTGCCCACCTAGCAGTTCGAAAGCACGTCAACGTGCAAGTAGATAAATAGGTACCACTCCGGCGGGAAGGTAAACGGCGTTTCTGTGCGCTGCTCTGGTTCGCCAGAAGCGGCTTAGTCATGCTGGCCACATGACCCGGAAGCTGTACGCCGGCTCCCCCGGCCAATAAAGCGAGATGAGCGCTGCAACCCCAGAGTCACCACAACTGGACCTAATGGTCAGGGGTCCCTTTACCTTTACCTAAGTGTCCCGAATATCCAGGGAGAATCCCAGAATAACAAAAGCCATCCTGGTTTCTGATTTTACCCTGGAATGTCCCTATTTCCCCCGCCAGAGTGGCAATTTCGTCCCAATAATCATGCAAATAAAGACTGCTTTTTCTAACTCCACATACACATTCTATATTTGCACTTAACTGCCTTGCGGTCCGCATGACGCTCTTATTTTTAGCCTGGCAATGTTGGCACTGGAGGATCAAGGAATGCAGAAACCATTGCCAGTTGGGCAAGCAAGCCACAAGCAGGTGGCATACAAAGCCGCTTTGATTCTCCGTCCTCTCCCTGACTCAAAACAACTCTGTTTAGCTTGTGTGTGTTTGCTACCAATATATCAAGTCTGAATTAGCTTCGTTCTCTCACTGGGGCAATAAAGCTGTGACTGGGCTAGGTCGCCTCGGTCTGCAGGGGGCAGTTCAAATTACGGATCAACATCCCTGCACATAGAAGACTAGCACATCAAGAAGCACCCTTCTCTCTGAGATGCTAAGGAAGCGCCAGTGTTGCACTCTACCCCAATCTCTGCGTGGTATGAGATTCCAGGTGCCTACCCAGAGTTCAGTTGGGCACCAGCTTAGCTGCAGGAGTTGCCAGAAGGTGCCATCCTACTGTCTTAGGGACTCCACTCCAAATTTTGTAGGGTTTTCCCCTTAGTCTTTTATTTTCCCCAAAGACATCCCACAAGGCAGCAGAGGTTTAGTATCAAGAGTTTTTCTTTTCCTAGATGGGCTACCTGCCCTGGTTGATGTGTCCCATCTGCACCTTCCTTCTGGGGAGAATACTGCTAGTACAACACAACAGTGGTACCTCGGGTTACATACGCTTCAGGTTACAGACTCCGCTAACCCAGAAATAGTACCTCAGATTAAGAACTTTGCTTCAGGATGAGAACAGAAATCGTGCAGTGGCAGCAGGAGGCCCCATTAGCTAAAGTGGTGCTTCAAGCTAAGAACAATTTCAGGTTAAGAACAGACCTCCAGAACGAATTAAATTCTTAATCCGAGGTACCACTATATATTTTTGATAAAATATGCATTTTCTCATTTTGATGTTTTTAATGGTGTTTTATGGGATTCCCGCCAGCCCCCTGCTGATTTTATTCTAATATGCTACCTACCACTTTGATACGTTTTTGTGGAAGTTCAGATTATAAATACATGAAGAAGTGTGATGATGTTCTAATCTGGAAGGACCTGGAAAGTCTAGTGTGAAGGTATGTGGCATTCCAAAAATTCTTTCAGTGGGTTCCGCCATCGCCTCTTACAGAAGTTCCTTGTTCACTCGTTACCCGTCTATGAAGGAAGCTTCTGTTCAGAACCTATTTTCCTCGGTCAAAAAGCCAGAGGGGCTTTGGCGACCATCACACTGGGGCCCCAGGCACATATTTCTTCAGGATTGACTGAAGCAGAGCCAATTTCACCCACCTCAGATGGACGGATGTTTATACGCCCTTCATTAAAATTATGAACGTCAAGTGCTGGAGCTTTTACAAACAAGATTCCATTTGAGTGTCTTGTTCTGCAACTCAGACAGTCTGGGAAGGAGTCAGAACTTACGGCTGGTGCTAAAACTTCATTAGTTTGTCCTTTTCCATCCCCCTGGCAGCCAAAAAGGGGTATGAAATTTCTACCACACCCTTTCTGTGTAAATCAGACTGAGTAAACAGGCTGTGCTGCTTGCTTGAAGTACATTTAAAGCACACAAACACCCCCAAAATTATGGAAATGGTTGTTTTTAAGGCAGTTGTAGCACTATGGCGTATACGCAGCCTTAAAATTCTGGTGCCCTGTCTCTATCCAACCCTTCCCTGAATGTTGTCCGGCATTTCCTAGAATTGAAATGTGGACATGGTTGTAACCTGTTGTGCAGCTGAGGGAGCCAGAGACAAATGTGGGCAGAGCAACTATTGTAATTTTTACCTTTGCAGAGTAGGCTAGTTTCTACGCACATAAGGCTCTTCCAAACTTGCACTTGAATCGGAACAAATGGATTGACGTTTGTTATGATTGAGTGGTAAACAGCGGGTTTTCCTGGGGAAAGAGGTGGGGCAAATGGAAAGCTGCTCAGACCCATTATGCCTAGAAGGGACATGCAGAAGTGTGGACAAGCCTTTAATCACACACCCTTCTCTATCTTCTACCCAGGCAAGTAAGAGGCATTGTTAGAGTTCCAGCCAGGAAAAAACACTTAAGGGGGGAGTGAAGCTAAGCCAGTGTGGTGAGTGACCTGGGGAGTCTCCCAAGGGCCAGAAAGAAAGAGATTATTGCATATAGTGGTACCTCGGGTTACATACGCTTCAGGTTACATAAGCTTCAGGTTACAGACTCCGCTAAGCCAGAAATAATACCTCGGGTTAAGAACGTTGCTTCAGGATGAGAACAGAAATCGTGCTCCGGCGGTGTGGCAGCAGCAGGAAGCCCCATTAGCTAAAGTGGTGCTTCAGGTTAATACTGTAACAGTTTCAGGTTAAGAACGGACCTCCGGAACAAATTAAGTACTTAACCCGAGGTACCACTGTATATTAATATTGTGCAGTTTGAAGCAACTGGATGCGTGAAAACGAAGTCCTTTTGGAATGAAGCATTAACCAGAGCCATGAAAATATTATATATTATTATATTATAAAATATTATAAGTTTACTTGCATAACTTTCTTTAAAACATAACAAAAACCAGTAAATGATACAGCCATACAGCTCCATATCTTGTGCATATCCAGCACAGGCAGAGTGTATTTTCAGAAATAATTTTAAACGAGGGTTGCCATATGTCAAAAAGTGAAAATCCGGATACTGGAGTTGTTCAGCTCCCCCCCCCCAACATTGGGGGGGGGGGAGGAAGGTATTTTTGAGGACATTCACCAAAATCTACACTTCCAACATGGGTTGCCATATGTCCAGATTTTCCCAGACATTTAAACAATTTCCACCTGGACACCGTTTCCGACGGCACATGGCAGCCCTATTTAAACAGGACTGAGATCATAACATCACCCTGTTCCAGCCCCCATTAGCCTGGAGCTGTTTACAGAGAAGAGAAGCTGTTTACTTCAGAAGAGTCTTACACATTTTTACTCTGCAGAGTCTAAAAGAACCAAAACGGCGATTTGTAATTCAATACCTTAATCGTCTGACCTAAGGTTGCTCACTCACGCTGTTAGCTAGCTAGAGAACAACAACCAGAGAGTGCTCTTCTAACATACCCCCCCATGGAAAATCCCCATGTTAAAGCCTTTCACCAATGCACATTTAACCATTGTCAATTAAACCAATTATACTTAATAGATATTCCCCTTACAGAGCTGAAATTTCCCAGAGTGGTTTGACCAACAGGGCACTCTGGAAATGATAGCCCTGTGAGGGTAATGGGGGTCTCCTAACGACTTGCAGCACCCTTAACAAACTACAGCTCCCTGAATCAATAATTATTTGGGGGGGTGGACCACGATTGTCTAAAGCAGTATCCTAGCGCTTTAAATGCATGGCATCAATGTGGCCTTTGTCGTGTGTGTGGACAGAGAGAACAGTCAAGAAGGTTGCTTAGGAACGTGAATTCTGAGGCCTGGCAGGGTCTCCGGTGCCGCCATCTTCTAAAGCTCTTGCAGATCCCCCCCAAGCCCTTTTAGCCCCCTTGACCAAAACTCTCAGGGAGGTCCTCCCAGTTTGGCGCAAGACCTCCAAACACCAATTTAAGGCTCTTGCTTCATTTCTCCCCATCCATGCAGATGGGGAGCAAACAGCAGAAACCCGCAGCCGTACCTGCACCCGGGTTGCTCAAAGTGAAGATCATCTACTGGTGAGGCGGGGGAAAGTGTGTGCATTGATCGGGTCTGACCGCAAGAGGATGTGCTCCTCTGTTACCCACCGCCACTATACAGCGAGCGTGGCAAGAGTGGTCAGGCAAGGACCCGGAGACCACGGTTCAAATCCCCACTCAGGGTCCTTGAGGGCCAATGGCTGTCTCTCAGCCCAACCTTACCTCACAGGGGTGTCGTGAGGATAAAATGGGGGAGCGGGGATGACCATGTACTTGAGCTCTTTGGAAGAAATGTGGGGTATCAACCTGGGCGCCCACAGGCAATTTTGGGGGGGGGAGTGGGTTAAAATAAAGTACTAAAAGTTTTTTTGGGTGGGGGAAGCAAGATAATTTATCACAAAGTTGTGCCTGTACATTTTGCCCTGTAGCTCAGGTTCTACAAATGCTGAAAATGTACTATTTATTACATAAAAGAAATCTGTGAATGTGGAGATTATGGTACATCGGGAAAAGGGGCCCCCAACTGCCTCTCATTCCTCTCCCCTCCTCAGATACCCATGGATATAAATGTAGTCTATACTGTTGTGAGTTTGGGGGAGGTAGACTGTATGCCAAAGCCCCTTCTAATTCTTAGATCAAAAGAAGGATTCCAACTGCTGAATTCGCCAGGCAAGGGCTATAATGGCCCCCTAAGTATAGGTCCTTAAGGTAACAAAGGAAGTGGCTCTGTGCCAGAAGGCAAAAGGATAAGCCCAGCCCCCCCCCCTCAATCACCGGGAAGTTAATAAAACAAAAGGCCTGAGAGGTTTGTGAGCATAGAAGCTAGGTAGAGGAGGAAGCCAGAGAGAAGGAGAAAGAGAGAGGCATGCTTGGTTTCTCTTTGAATCCATGACTTTAGCTATAAGAGAAACAAGATCCTCTTTTGGGGTGTTCATAATGCTGTGAACCCCTCCATCATAGGCTCAGGTGGTATATAGGTGTAAATAAACCATAAATCCTAAAGACACCACAGCCTCCGCTGTCCCTCATTCCAAAGAAACCAAACCCTGGAACCCCTCACACCACTCGGAGATAATACTGCATATTTTGGAAAGTTGTTTGTCGTCTTTGGTTAAAATATATCTTAACTCAATTTTGCGTGATGCGGCTCCTAAGATCAAGGCACAAGTTTCTGTCCGTGTTGTAATACAGTTGGGCACCATTTTGAATCAAGATTGCAGATGGAACTTTTCAAACCTGCACTTATTTCAAAACCGTGCAGGTTCTTTTGGTTTTGTCAGGGAACTGACATCGGAGCCAGAGGCGGAGGGAAGGCTCTCAAGTGATGCTGGAGAGGGACCCAGCAGGGAGAGAGGCAGCTCAGCTGGGGAAGGAAATCAGCGCAACACCAGGGATAAAGGGGGGCAGATGGGGGAATCGGCGAGAGGGCTCCAGGACTCTTCGCTGGACACCAGCCGGGAGAGCACGGGTCCTCTGCTACCCACACCCTCCCTGCGCAGAAGACTTCCGCGCAGGGAGAGTAGGAGGAGACTTGGCGTCAAACAACTTTTATGCTGGAAAGGTTTAAGAAACGCCCACTGGCGGATTCTGCTAGCGACTGAGGCAGCCACGAAGTGAAGGGCTGTCCAGACAGAAAAGGTTTGACAAGGCACATAGCCAGGAGAGACGGCAACTTACGCACAAGCAACCCATATTCATTACAGGTTTCCTAGAATTCCTCAGCCAATCTGGATATGAGGCTGCTGGTAATAAAATAAATACAATCATAAAATGTTGGCAACTTTACAAACAGACAATTTTTTTTTTTTTGTCTTTTAGAGCCGAATGAGGGTACAAAAGTCGGGTAAGTGTCCCTTGCAGGAGGGCTGTTCCTCCTCCCAAATATCACCCCCCCCCTGCTTATTCTGCCCTGAGCACCCCACCACTGCTGAATCCCCCAATTCATGCCCTTTGTGTTTCCTTAGTCCCCTTCAAATCTTGTGATTCTCTGAATACCAGTTTCTGGGAATTACAAACAGCTGCTGTTCTACTCAGGTCCTGCTTGCAGGCTTCCCTGAGGCATCTAGCGGGCCATTGTGAGAATCTGACTGAAATATACTCAAGAGTCGAGAGTGGATTTCCTGCTCTTTATTCAGCTCATAGTGGTGAGGAGGAATGAAAGTCCCCTCAAAGTATCTGCTTTATATACATTATTTACACAATGGGCTGCACGTGATTGGCTAATTCCGGGATTCTCCTGTAGGCCAATCAG
This sequence comes from Podarcis vaucheri, assembly GCF_965113315.1. Taxonomy (NCBI): domain Eukaryota; kingdom Metazoa; phylum Chordata; class Lepidosauria; order Squamata; family Lacertidae; genus Podarcis; species Podarcis vaucheri. Next base: position 11,834,018 of record NC_138754.1, read on the forward strand.
GTTGTGGATTCTCTTCCATCTGGAGCCGGATTGGGTGGCTCCTGCAGACCAATCACACTGCTGCATTGTTGTAGGACCAATCAGACTGCTGCATTTTGGATCCTATTGTTCTAGGACCAATCAGACTGCTACATTTTGGATCCTATTTAACTCAGTAGTACATAACAGTGACCCAGCCTGATCCCGATTTGGCCTGATCCTGCAGGGCTCTGAGTACCAAAAAAGTTAGGGGAGGGTTGCTATCATACTCAGGTCCTGCTTGTGGGCTCCCTTCAGTGGCGTAGCGTGGGGGGTGCAGGGGGGGGCCGGCCGCACCGGGCGCAACATCTGGGGGTTAGGGTTAGGGGGTGCAAATCCACAGGTTAGGGGGCGCAAATCCACGGGTTAGGGGGCGCAAATTACTTGCCTTGCCCCGGGTGCTGACAACCCACGCTACGCCACTGGCTCCCTTCCCATTGGGGCATCTAGCTGGCATCTGTGAGAACCGACAGCCAGGCTTTTATGTTCTTAAATACCCCTCCTTTCTATACCCCAATGTTGAGAGGTGCAGTGAGGAGGGGGTAGGGCACATAGTGCTGCTTCCCCAACAGGATAATAATAATAATAATAATAATAATAATAATAATAATAATAATAATCAAATTTTATTTATATCCCGCCCTCCCCAGCCGAAGCTGGGCTCAGAGCGGCTAACAACGGAAAAATAACACAGCATTCTAAAATCAATGTGGGATGTGGGATTAGACCTCCGCCTGCCGCCTTGCTTTGAAAGAAAGAAAAAGAGCTGACTATTTTCTTCTATGATTCATCTCTCTAGTTCCTGCAGATTAAAAAGCTCCTGGAAAAATGCTTCCCGAACATGCTGGAAATTGTAAGTGACGCGCCTCTGCGGGCGGGAGCAGGAGACCTGGGGGATAGGAGGGAGTTTGGATGCGTTATGGTACTCTCCACACCATACATTTAAAATTCTGTACGTGGCTTCCCCAAAAGGTTCGTGGAGCTACAATTCCCAGCACCCTTAAAAAACCTGCAGTTCCCATGATCCTCTGGGGGAAGCCAAGTGCTTTATAATTGTGCCTTCAGTGTAGGAAGGATATAACGGTTAAGAGAAGTTATATTAGGAAAGAATATAACGGTTAAGAGAAGTTATCAAAAACAAAATTTAGGTTAAGGTCTTTTATAAGGCAATGAGGAGAATAGAGTAAGATTAGAATAGGGTAAAAACTTGATGGTAGGGATTTGCTGAACTAACAAATTGAACTGGAATACAAAAAAGGGAGGGATGAGGAGGTCTGGGGAAATAAGTGTATGAAGATATGTTACGAAAATTAATGTGTTTTTAACTGTTTCTATTTTCTATGTTTTTTGTTTTTGTTTTATTTTTTCATTTGTTTTGTTTTGATTTGTTTTGTTATAATTTGGAAACTTTAATAAAATATCATATATATATTGTCAGAGCTGCCCGAGGTCCCAGCTCACAAAGGACCAACGCCAGTTCGTTGTTATGTACAAAAGTCTTTATTGAAGTTCAGTTTCTCTTTCACAGCCGCGGCACGCAGCTCTACGTCTGAAACTCTAGACCGCTGAAGCTCCGTCTGAGTCTCCTCCCCCCAGACACCAGTTTAAGACTCTAGCCTTGCTCCACCTCTTCCTCTGCTCTTTCCTCCTCTGGGTTCGCCTGTCAGCTGGGGTCTTGCCCTTCCTAGACTCTTCTAACGCTGAGTCCCCTGAGTCTTCCCCCTGCCTCCTGCGGGCTTTAGGACCTGGTTCCCGATCCGGGTTTTCTGCTGTCCCGCGCGCCTCTACATTTGAACTTGGCACGCGCGCCCAGCCAGCAACCTTCCTCCTGAACCGTTATACTGCTCCTGTCACTGCTTCCCCTTTCGGGGAGGCTAGCTGGACCTGACCTCCCCTCCATTCCCCCACTCTCCGATAGAGGCGTCGTCAGCCCTGACTCATCTTCTCTTCCTGTTGGAGGAGACGCTGGCCCTGACACATGGGACTCTTCCCCCCCACTACGCTCTGGTGGGGAAGCTGGTCCTGATCTCCTGCTGCTGCTTTGGGAGTCCCCGCTGGCCCCTTGTTTCTGGTGCGTTCCCCCTGGGACCCCCCTTGCCCTGACCATTGGCGCCTCCTTCTGGGAATCTTCTGATTCGCTGGAGAAGCTCATGGAATCTCTCGGGTCACTGCCATACTCCCCTACGCTGCCCTCAGATTCTTCCCCTTCGCTCTCCATTTCCTCTCTCCCCTGTACCTCTGTTCCTGAGCCCCTGACATATATATATATATATATATATATATATATATATATATATATATATATATATATATATAATTGTGCCTTCAGTGTAGGAAGGATATAACGGTTAAGAGAAGTTATATTAGGAAAGAATATAACGGTTAAGAGAAGTTATCAAAAACAAAATTTAGGTTAAGGTCTTTTATAAGGCAATGAGGAGAATAGAGTAAGATTAGAATAGGGTAAAAACTTGATGGTAAGGATTTGCTGAACTAACAAATTGAACTGGAATACAAAAAAGGGAGGGATGAGGAGGTCTGGGGAAATAAGTGTATGAAGATATGTTACGAAAATTAATGTGTTTTTAACTGTTTCTATTTTCTATGTTTTTTGTTTTTGTTTTATTTTTTCATTTGTTTTGTTTTGATTTGTTTTGTTATAATTTGGAAACTTTAATAAAATATCATATATATATTGTCAGAGCTGCCCGAGGTCCCAGCTCACAAAGGACCAACGCCAGTTCGTTGTTATGTACAAAAGTCTTTATTGAAGTTCAGTTTCTCTTTCACAGCTGCGGCACGCAGCTCTACGTCTGAAACTCTAGACCGCTGAAGCTCCGTCTGAGTCTCCTCCCCCCAGACACCAGTTTAAGACTCTAGCCTTGCTCCACCTCTTCCTCTGCTCTTTCCTCCTCTGGGTTCGCCTGTCAGCTGGGGTCTTGCCCTTCCTAGACTCTTCTAACGCTGAGTCCCCTGAGTCTTCCCCCTGCCTCCGGCGGGCTTTAGGACCTGGTTCCCGATCCGGGTTTTCTGCTGTCCCGCGCGCCTCTACATTTGAACTTGGCACGCGCGCCCAGCCGGCAACCTTCCTCCTGACCGTTACACTGCTCCTGTCACTGCTTCCCCTTTCGGGGAGGCTAGCTGGACCTGACCTCCCCTCCATTCCCCCACTCTCCGATAGAGGCGTCGTCAGCCCTGACTCATCTTCTCTTCCTGTTGGAGGAGACGCTGGCCCTGACACATGGGACTCTTCCCCCCCACTACGCTCTGGTGGGGAAGCTGGTCCTGATCTCCTGCTGCTGCTTTGGGAGTCCCCGCTGGCCCCTTGTTTCTGGTGCGTTCCCCCTGGGACCCCCCTTGCCCTGACCATTGGCGCCTCCTTCTGGGAATCTTCTGATTCGCTGGAGAAGCTCATGGAATCTCTCGGGTCACTGCCATACTCCCCTACGCTGCCCTCAGATTCTTCCCCTTCGCTCTCCATTTCCTCTCTCCCCTGTACCTCTGTTCCTGAGCCCCTGACATATATATATATATATAATTGTGCCTTCAGTGTATGGTGCTGGTGTGACCATGAATAGTGATCTTTGGTGCGAGCACAGGAATGTTTATTATTCCATTTATGTCATGCCCTTTCCCCCAAGGTGCCCAGGGTGGCATCGTTTCCCCACATGCACTGTGACCCTCACGACGACCCTGTGAGTGTGAGTGACAGGCCCAAAGGTTTGCCCCATGACATGCTCACCATGACCCTGTGCAGTAGGTTGACCCGAGACAGCGACTGGCCTCGCCCCACCCCGTTTTAAGGTTAGGGTGAGAGGGAGTCGTGGGCGCAAGCGCACACCCAATTTTATTCTCAGAATGACTCTGTGTGGTCGATTAGACTGAGGGAGAGCGACAGGCCCAAAGCCTTCCTCCCAGTTTATCCTCTTTCTTTTCCTCTCTTCTTTTCCTGACTCCTCTCCAGGTTGGGGAAGTTGCCGGTCAAGGTGCCTTTGAAGTCGTTCTCCCAGCATCCGGTCAGGTTTTGCACTCGAAGACGGTGAGTACCACCAAAATGGGCTCTCTGATTTGGCACATGCACCTGGTACACACTGTACATTTAAAGCTTCCCCCTAAGAATCCTGGGAACCGTAGTTTGTTCATTATATTATATTATATTATATTATATTATATTATATTATATTATATTATATTATATTATTTTATTTTATTTTTAAATGTCTATACCGCTTTATATTTATAAGAAAAAGCAGTTTGCAGCATATTAAATCAATAAAACATAAATAATACAATCTCAAGAAAGTCAAATATAGACAGGGGTCAGCAAACTTTTTCAGCAGGGGGACGGTCCACTGTCCCTCAGACCTTCTGGGGGGCCGGACTATATTTTGGGGGCGGAAAATGAACCAATTCCTATGCCCCACAAATAACCCAGAGATGCATTTTAAATAAAGGCACACATTCTACTCATGTAAAAACATGCTGATTCCCGGATCGTCTACAGGCCGGATTTAGAAGGCGATTGGGCCAGATCCGGCCCCCGGGCCTTAGTTTGCCTACCCATGGAGTATACAATCAAAGCAACATAACACAAAAGTAAAATATTATATTAAAGATTTAAAAATAAAACATTAAAAAGGAGGTTAACTACAGAATACATATTTAACATATATTATAGATCCAGGGATTCATAACTCTGTGAGGGATAAACTACAGTTCCCAGAATTATTGGGCAGGGCAAGAAATGTGCATTAACAAAGAAATGCTTTGTACGCGGCCGTACTAACACATCCACATAACACGTTTCTGGAGTTCCTGGAGAATATGACAGCATATGGGTTTGATTCTGCCGTAAGTCGCAAAAACTTACAACCTACAGACAGTGGTACACCCAGGAATCAATATACAGTAAATCCACAACTTACACACATTTAACTTGTGTGCTTTCAGCTTTGTGTGTGTGGCAAAAAATAGGAATTAAGAAAGGGCAGTTCCAGGAAAATGACTTGGCAATCCCACCCACCATTGAACCCAATATGTTTTGACAATACGTGGTTTTTAGCTTTAGGTGCAATCCCCGGAATGTACCCCCCATGTAAATTGTGGGCTTGCTGTGCAGAACTGGATAGTAGATTCATAGAATTGTAGAGTTGGAAGGTATCCTAAGGATAATTTAGTTCAACCCCTTGCAATGCAGGAATCTCAACGAACGCACCCATGACATATGACCATATGACTCCTGCTTCCAGGGCCGTCTTTACCTGGGGGTGCAAGGGGTGCAGGGCACCCGGGCACTGAATTCTGGGGGGTGCCAAATGTATATCTACTGTATACTGGTCCCTCTTGATCGTGAAAAGCAATGGAGCGAAAGTCCCCGTCCCCCTCCTCTGTTGCTCTGTTACTCCGTAGCGTCAAATATTTCTGACGACTCAGGAAACAAAAGCAGTCTTTTCCGCTGCATCCTTAGGTGAGCAACCTGCCCACCGGCCAGAAAAGCTCAACAACTTTGGCTTCCCCCTCCGGAAAAAAAACTCAATAAAAGTTAATTTGGGTGCGGCTAAACTAAATCTGGGGGTACTGGGCAGAACTTTGCACCCCAGCGGCAAATATACTAAAGACAGCCCTGCTTGCTCCCTTCCAGAGTTGCCAGCTGGGATGTTCTGCCTGCCTTCTACATTTCTATGAGGTAGCTGAACATTTAGAGCTGAGGTGCCCCCTAGTGCCCAGACCCTCTCCCAATGTTTGAAAAAGCCCAAATAAGATAATAGTTTGTCCAGGTACCACTTCCAGATAGGCGGTTGTTGTTGGAATCATTGCTGCTCTTGTATGGAGGTATTTCACAGCATCTAGATGATGCTCTCATCATGAAAATGCCAACCTGTACTCTTCTTCTTTTTTTCTACATATAATCTGGATTTATCATTACGATTTCTTGTTATTTAAACAATTTCATTTTTATGTAATATACACCCACCCACCCACCCACCCACACCACCATATCATAAAATATCTGGGCAATGTGTACACACACACACACACACACACACACACACACACAGTGGTGCCTCGCAAGACTAAAATAATCCGTTCCGCGAGTCTCTCCGTCTAGCGGTTTTTTCGTCTTGTGAAGCAACCCTATTAGCGGCTTAGCGGATTAGCGCTATTAACGGTTTAGCGGCTATTAAAGGCTTAGCGGCTTAGCGGCTAAAAGGCGCTTAGCGGCTTAGAAAAAGGGGGGGGGAGCGAAAAAAATCGCAAGACTCGCAAGACTTTTTGTCTTGCGAAGCAAGCCCATAGGGAAATTCGTCTTGCGAAGCGCATCGAAAAACGGAAAACCCTTTCGTCTAGCGGGTTGTCCGTCTTGCGAGGCATTCGTCTTGCGGGGCACCACTGTATATACATATATATATATTTGCTTTCGTAGATTTTCACGGGTACAGGAATGCAGGTTTTGGTGTCTTCGGGTGTCTTCCCGTGTAAGAGTCGGGGTGTCTGTGCGACGTTTCGACGAGGTCTCACTCGTCATCTTCAGGCTGGTGCTTTCGGCTTCTTGTTCTGTTCCAGTAACAAGCTCTGTTCCAGTAACAAGAAGCCGAAAGCACCAGCCTGAAGATGACGAGTGAGACCTCGTCGAAACGTCGCACAGACACCCCGACTCTTACACGGGAAGACACCCGAAGACACCAAAATATATATATATATATACACAATGATATATCAAACACCATGATAAAAAGACAAAATAATCATTTAAATGACTGGCCAGTCAGCCTGCTGGCGTAAAAAAAAAATACTCATCAGATGACAAGAGACCATCTATATTTCTGTATTTCAGGGGGTTTGACTAGATGGTTCTTGGTGTCCCAACTCTGCAATTCTAGGATATACTGTTAAACAGCTCCCCTTGGCTTACCTCCCCCTACTTAGCATCACCGGGGTGACTGTCCCATGCCTCTCCTTTCTGTTCCTGGCCCAGACACTCGCTTCCATTAACTCATCTCTGCTCACAGTGATACAACACAAAGGCAGATTGAACCATCCCAGCGGGAGACCACCTCACCTCTCACCTGGGGCTTTGCCTCCCCTTCCCCTTGCCTCTCACCCAAGGAGACACTCTACCACTCGCCAGTAGAGACTCTCACCCTGAAAGGGTCAAGTGGCTTTGTCCTCTTAACCTGGAGAGCCCCGAACATCTGACCTGAGCTATCCAGCAGCTCAGATTTGGCAAAGTGCAATGGTTTAGGGAGGAGCTCCTCTTTGATCTAGCAGGTGGTTTTGTGTGTGAGAGACTGGTTCAGTTTCTTAGGGAGTTTCGCTCAGTTTGTCAATCCGACTCCATAGCAAACATCAACAAAACATGGAGCCAATTGCTTTTCTATTAGCTTGCGATTAAAAAATAAATAAATATTGGCTTCCTGGAAGGGGCTGGTGGGGTCTAGGGGCAAAACTTGGGAGGCCTAAGTAAGAGCTAGGGTGAATTCTGGTAACTCAGGATTTATATGCAAGTCCTACTACAAATTGCAAAAATACATAGGGTTCCTCTGAGCAAATGTAAAGAGCAGCTGACCAGGTTTCCACTAGGACTGCACTTTGCACAGTGGCTGGTTGCTCTGCAAGCAAAGTAAAAATACTGTAAAATATATAAAGTTTTAAAAATGAGGGAGGGGCAGGAAAGCCCTCTGGGCCACCCCCTGATGACACCCTTAGAAAAGTGCACATCTTAATTCAGTTTGCAGAGGAACTGAAATCGTGGGAGAGGAGCTCCTGTGTGGTTTAGCTGCATCTTGCTAATCTGATTGGTTCATGTTACTGGTAGTGATGTGCTCCTGAGAATTGATAGCCGTACCCCCACACAAAGAAAACTATAGGAAGGAGGGATCACTTTCCATGCTGCATCCATTCATTCCGGTTTTTACTCTTCTGGACATTTAAAAAAAATCAAAGTCAAAAACTTTCCTAACCACTCTTTGGGTTGCATTATCCGATGCTAGTCCTGTTCGGAGAAAGCCAATTGAAATGAATGAACCTAAGGCCAACCTGAGTAGGACTAGCATGGGATTTAAGCCTTTGTCCCCAGTTGCTCAGACTGTGGCACATGATCCCCCTTTCAGCCTTGTAACACCCCTCTGAGGCAGGTTAGTCTAAGTGGAAATGCCTGGCTCAGTGTCACCCATTGAGCAGGGCACTGGACCCAGGTCTCTGCAGTCATCACATTATAACCCTGCAACTGAAGGAGGGGGGAACCTGCAGCCCTCCAGATGTTGCTGGACATTGACTTCCATCAGGTTCTGCTGACTGAAGCTGATGGGAGCTGAAGTCCAACAGCACCCAGAGGGCCTCTGGGTCTCCCTCCCTTCTGCTCTAACCACTGTGAAGCCTTGCCCTGCAGGGCTGTTCTGCAAAAGTCAAGAGAGGGACTAGTAATGCGTCTCCCTTCCCCTCCCTTTAAGAATGGCGATGGGTTCGTGGACACCAATGATAAGGTGAAAAAAATCTGCACTGGCCTCAGAGCGAACCTGAAGACCAAGAGCAAATGGAATCCCACAAAAGAATTGGAATCGTTTTCAATCGTGGGTGCGCAGTCGTCAACAGAAAGCCAAGGGGTGGGCAAATCAGAAACCAACCCATCATTGCAGCGGACTTCAGACCATCAACCGCCAACACTGGTGCAGGTGCAAGAACGGCGATCGGTACCGAAGCCGAAGTCGGAACAACCGCCAACGGTGAAACAGGTGCCAAAAGGCTGATCGGCACCGGGGCCGGCATTTGGGCAACCATTAACGGTGGAACGGATGCCGGAGATGTCAAAAGGCTGATCAGTGCCAAGACCGCCGTTCGTACAACAGTCAGTGGTGGAATGGATGCCGGAGGTGCAAAAGGGCTGATCATCGCTGAAGTCGGAGTGCGGACAACCGTCAACGGTGGAATGGATACCAGAGATGCCAAAAGGCTTATTAGCACCAAGGCCGCCGCTTGTACAACAGTTAACGCTGGATCGCTCTCTGAATGTGCCAAAAGGCTGATCGGCATTTGGACAACCATTAATGGTGGAGCGGATGCCGGAGATGCCAAAAGCCTGATCAACACCAAGACCGCTGTTTGTAGAAGAGTCAACGCTGGACCGCATGCTGGATGTGCCAAAAGGGTGAACGGCACCACAGGCGGCATTTGCACCACCATTAATGGTGGTGCGGATGCCGGAGGTGCAAAAAGGCTGATCGGCACTGAAGCCGGAGTTCGGACAACCGTCAGCGGTGGAACGGATGCTGCAGGTGCAGAAAGGGAGACCAACAGCACCAATGCCGGCATCGGAACAACTGTTAACAGTGGGACAAATGCTACAGGTGCAAAAACAGCCGTCAGCGTCAAATCCAGCGTCGGAAAGATCATTCACAGTGCAACAAATGTTGCAGGAGCAAGAACAGCAGTCGGCATCAAATCCAGCGTCAGAAAGATCATTCACAGTGGAACAAACACTGCAGGAGCTAGAACAGCAGTCAGCATCAAATCCGGCATCGGGACAAGTGTTAACGTTGGAACAAATGCTGCAGGAGCAAGAATCAGCGAACGACGAAGCCCCCATTCCAGGGAGGCCCTCATTCATCAAGACGACCAGGTATCGAGGTGCTGGGGGATTGGTAGAGTCTTGAAGTGATGGGCAGAAATATTTGCTTGGGGAGGCCAAATTAGGCTCGCAGGCCCAGGGTTCACCCCACCCCGTTTTAGACAAGGGATGAGAAACCTCAGACCAGGCATCTCTGGCTGACCCTTGGGCCACACTCCCTCCTCAGGCACACCACTTCTCTCCAGGTCACACCCCTAACTGAGACTCCTCTTTTTCACTCATACAGGAGGGACACCAAACATTAAAACTCTTCCGCTTGGCTAAATGGCAGTAGCAGTTCTTTGCACTTTGCTTGAAATGTTTTGAAATTTATTGACCAATTTAGGGTTCCTCCTGACATCCTTCTTAATGTCCATGATTATTTGTGCTCATGATGGTGTTATACAAAACCCCAGTTTCAGTACTGTACTTGTTTGTGCCTACAAAGATTTTGGGGTGGACATGCTTCCAGTCTGCCCATGCCTTGAAACTTCCTGCTGAACTCTTGCAACTTCTCCAGCACTCTTTCCCCACTCTCCATAACAGCATAAGAAGAGTCCAGCTGTATCAGGCCCGGGGCTCATCTAATCCATCATCTCGTTCTCGCAGTGGCCAACTAGGTGCCCCAATGGGAACAAGACCTCACCACAACAACACTTTCCCCTTTTGTAGTGTCCAGCACCTGATATTCAGAGGCCTAGTGCCTCTTGACAGTGGAGGGATAATAGTCAACACAGCTAGTGATTGATAGGCAGTGACGTAGCGTGGGCTGCTAGTGCCCGTACAGAATATGCATGTGCATTGCACTTACTAATGGCCTCTGCGTCACCCAGGAGATAACAGCCACAGAGATAAAAAAAAAGAAGAGTTATTTTGTTGTCTGGAGAGGTCACTTCTTGGTTCGCGTGGAGCAGCTGTTTTAAACAGAGTCCAGTAATGGAAGTGCATAGCTGTACTGAGGCAGTACCTGGTATTGAAATTCTGCACCCCTAACACATTTTGCATGGGTGGCGCTGTGGGTTAAACCACAGAGCCTAGGACTTGCCGATCAGAAGGTCGGCGGTTCGAATCCCCGTGACGGGGTGAGCTCCCTTTGCTTGGTCCCAGCTCCTGCCAACCTAGCAGTTTGAAAGCACGTCAAAGTGCAAGTAGATAAATAGGTACCGCTCTGGCGGGAAGGCAAATGGTGTTTCTGTGCACTGCTCTGGTTCGCCAGAAGTGGCTTACTCATGCTGGCCACATGAACTGGAAGCTGTATGCCGGCTCCCTCGGCCAATAAAGCATGATGAGCTCCGCAACCCCAGAGTCGGCCACGACTGGACCTAATGGTCAGGGGTCCATTTACCTTTAAAAAATGTTGCACCCAAGGCAACTGCCCCTGTAGCCCCCCACACTATGCCACTGTGGATAGCCTTATTTTCCGCCATCAGATCAGATCCAGTAGTATAGTGGGCCCCTGTTCAGACCAAGATGGGAGGGCATCACAGGCCACACAGCTCTTCCCTTAGATTAGCTGCAAAGGAGGGACCCGTCCAGTGTACACTTTGCTGCCTCCTTTGCCTCAGTCCAGCCTCTCACTCTTTCCTTCTGCTTTTAAGGGCGGGGAAACCCCTCCAGAAGCAGAGAAAATAATGGCGGGTGGGGCCTCCTGGCCTACTCATTGAAGTGACTGCTGTTCTAAGACGGCCAAATGGCTTGTGCCAACCACACCTTGCACTTGCCACAACTGTGGAACAACTTCTGCCCCCCAAAAAACTCTACAACATTGAGTTGCGAGTACTAGGCTGGCCAAACCTGCCAGTCTGAATTTCTCACTTTTCCTAAGTTTGGTTCTCCACATTTCCACATCAGTTTGCTATTTGTTTTTTTGTTTTTAAAGCCCTCTTGAAAATTCACCAGCATCTTAGTGTGAATTCCTCTTAATTTGCATTCTTTTGGTATGCAGTGCACATTTTTGCAAAGCTATTTCCCTGGATGCATTTGTGCCTTTTATATTCAGGGATACATGCACCTTTATGCACATGTTATCCTGGTGTTTTCACATTGCTTGGCTGGGGAACTGCACCGCAAAATGCGGAAATTCTTAAGGGTGGCTGTGTTTTAATTCACTATTGTTCCAGGAAGGGGCGCGGGTGGCGCTGTGGGTTAATCCACAGAGCCTAGGACTTGCCGATCAGAAGGTCGGTGGTTTGAATCCCTGCGACGGGGTGAGCTTCCGTTGCTCGGTCCCTGCTCCTGCCCACCTAGCAGTTCGAAAGCACGTCAAAGTGCAAGTGGATAAATAGGTACCGCTCCGGCGGGAAGGTAAACGGCGTTTCCGTGGGCTGCTCTGGTTCGCCAGAAGCGGCTTAGTCATGCTGGCCACATGACCTGGAAGCTGTACGCCGGCTCCCTCGGCCGATAAAGCGAGATGAGCGCCACAAACCCAGAGTTGGCCACGACTGGACCTAATGGTCAGGGGTCCCCTTTACCCCTTTACCTTTATTGTTCCAGGAAGTGTGAATTCCGTAGATCTGCAAGCTGATTCAAATTTCTCCTACATCCCTCCCTGAGTACCCCTTTTCTGCTGACCCGCTTTCCTTCTTCCTTCAGGAAGTGAAGGTGCCGTTGGAGAGCAGATTATGCCGGGATCGTCCGAAAAGGTGGAACGACCTTGGGCGAGCCTTGATAATTCCCTGCCCTCCTCAGCTAGGATCCCCCACCTAGCTGGCCATAATATTAATAATAAAAATTTGGAAAATCTATAGGATTGTATTATTCTTTGCTTTATCAGGGTGTGGGGTGAGGAGTGGGGAAGAAATCATTCCTGCTGCAATCCTGGGAATCAGGTATTAGAAACACCAGTCCCTCATTTTTTTTCTTCTATTTGCCCTGTTTGCAGTTTACATTATAGCAGAGATGGCGGCATCCGAACTCGGTACACGAAGGCGGGAAGTGGGGTGAAGAGTCCTTGGGTGGTATCCAACTAAATCATAGGGATGGGGAAATCTGCGAGTTTTGGTTTATCTTAGTTTCTCATTTTTCCAGTCGTAAATTCAGTTATCCACATTTCCACTTTGGTTTGTGAACATTTTTATAACATCATCAGCATTTTAGTGCAAAGCATTTCCTCCATGTTAATTCCGCAAACAAATGCATTTTTAATGCTCACTTTACTGCATTGCAAAATCCAGTGAGGCGTGGATTTCAAAGGACTGCTGTGTTTCAGTTTTCATATTATTTCAGAAAGTGCAAATTAGGTACATTTGTCTTTAAATGTGAACTGAATCAAATCCCCCCCCCCCCGATCCCTCCTTGGATTACAGTGGTACCTTGGGTTACATACGCTTCAGGTTACAGACTCCGCTAACCCAGAAATAGTAACTCGGGTTAAGAACTTTGCATCTGGATGAGAACAGAAATCACACCGCGGGAGGCCCCATTAGCTAAAGTGGTACCTCAGGTTAAGAACAGTTTCAGGTTAAGAACGGACGTCCAGAACAAATTTAGTTCTTAACCCGAAGTACCACTGTAGACCCTACCTCTGAAACCAATGCCTATGATTCTGCATGCAATAAAGGAGAATTCTGTGGCCTATATAAATATTTCGTTCATATTGGGTGGACTTCTCTTGATTTGCGTCATTCACTTTGTAAATTGTATCATGAGGACTAGAAACTTGCATCTAAAAGAAAGAATGCTGAGATTCCCAGGAACCTCAGCATCGTCCCCACTTATTGTTCGAAGGACATAGATGATGTTTGGCAGTGGAAGAGACTATCTTGGAAGGTGGTTGACTCTCCTTCATTGCAGGTTTTTAAACTGAGATTGCTGGCTATTTAGCTGTGGCACCTGCATTGCAAGGGATTGGACTAGATGACCCTTTTGGGGGGGGCTCCCTTCCAATTCTACAATTCTATGATTCTCTATGAAATTGAAGCTGCTGTGTCTTTCTAGTTCCTCCCTCTGATATTGTTAAATGCACAAATCAAGCAATTTGTTAGAAGTTTGTTCGGAGATATATATTAAACACTAAATCACCAAGAGGCACAGCCCACCATTATTTCTCGTTGCTTCTCTTCAGTACCATGTAACAGTGCATGTGTCCCAGTCGCACAAAGGCTGCAAATAATACAGTCAACAACCTGCAGTTTCAAGTCACAAATCTCCCCCGCGCCTCCACCAACTTACCGTATTTTTCGCTCTATAAGACGCACGAGACCACAAGATGCACCTAGTTTTTGGAGGAGGAAAACAAGAAAAAAAATATTCTGAATCTCAGAAGCCAGAACAGCAAGAGGGATCGCTGCACAGTGAAAGCAGCGATCCCTCTTGCTGTTCTGGCTTCTGAGATAGCTGCACAGCCTGCATTCGCTCCATAAGACGCAAACACATTTCCCCTTACTTTTTAGGAGGGAAAAAGTGAGTCTTACAGAGCAAAAAATACGGTATTACTGCGGACACCCGTAACATCACCTAGCTAGAAAGCAGGACGCCTGTAGCAGAGAAAAATGGAAATTTGTGAGGTACTCTTCCCCTACCCCCCACCCTGGTCTCCCACCCCCCCCACCCCCAAGTGGTTCATTTGCTCAGCTCACACCGTGGTCTCGTATTCCATGACCATGGCAGGACACGGGGGCAGGCACCTCTTTTGTGGCGCCCCCTCGCACCACCCACCACCCAGACAAACGCTGAGATCTGGTTGAACTGTGGTGGCATGAACGCCATGCTGGCAGAACACCCGCTGGACCCTGTCCATCACAGCCTCACACGTGGCTACATCCCGGCAGTGCACATGGGCCGTGCCCACTAAGCTGCTGGGCCCGTCGAGCTGCCACACACGGAGGTCCCGCACGGCCACCACGCCTTCCGTGGCCCGCAGCTGCAGCTCCAGCAGCCTCAGGTCCAGCTCTTCCGGTGCAGCCTGCATGAGGACCAGAGCGGAGCTGTGCAGGGCCGGCCACGCCAAGCACAGCAGGGCCACCGACACAGCCACGGCGAGCCCAGGGTCCAGGTAGAGCAGCCAGCAAGGGGCGCGTCCCCACTGCAGTGCCTCCGCAGAATGCCAGGCCCAACAGGTTGACCTGGGGCAGTGGCTGAGGCAGGCTGCGTTGCCCAGGCAAGGAGGCCACAGCAGGTGGAACATGAGAGAGTACAGAAGGACGGCCGCAGGGCCCAGGCAGGCGACCACCCGACCAAGGCAAAGCGTTGTCCACTGCCCCAATTTTTCTGAGGGTGGCATGGGGCTGGCCTCCCTGTCCTCCTCCACCCAGGGCTGCCCGTTGGCCGAGGAGCCGTTGCCCAGCAGATCTGTAGATGAGGAAAAAGAACCAGAAGCTTAGAGAAGGGACAGGCAGGACCAAATCACAGTGGTACCTCAGGTTACATGCGCTACAGGTTACATACGCTTCAGGTTACACACTCCACTAACCCAGAAATAGTGCTTCAGGTTAAGAATTTGCTTCAGGATGAGAACAGAAATCGGGTTCTGGCAGCGCGGCGGCAGCAGGAGACCCCATTAGCTAAAGTGGTGCTTCAGGTTAAGAACAGTTTCAGGTTAAGTCCGGACCTCTGGAACGAACTAAGTACTTAACCTGAGGTACCACTGTAAGACCTTTAGAGGCCCTAAGCACTTAAAATATTTTGGAGCCCCCATATATATCTAATTTGAAATATAAACAATAATAACCCTTTTTTAAAAAAAAAATCGAAATGACATGAAACCTACAGTAAGATGGAAAATAATGTTCATTTTTGTATGCTTCCGCTTTATTTGACCGCATTTCTCCTACTTTTTCTAATTGCCACGTCTTTGATCAGATCCTCAAAACTAACCTTAGGTAACATGTTTGCTTCTGTACTTCATAGAGAAGTACTGCCTTATTGCATAGCTCAATTTCAACTGAGCTGAACAATTGGTGGCCATTAATGTTAAAAAATCTGGCAATGGAAAAGTTCTGTGGTGACCTGCTCCCCTTGATGCCCAAGGCAGGTGATTATTTTGCTTAATGGTTAATCCAGCCCTCAGGACAGGCCTGAGACATTTCCTTATGTGGGAGTTAAGAGGTGGATGAGCTTGTCAGGTTCAGATTCTCTCAGTTTCAAATATTTCCAAGTTTAGAATCATAGAACTGTAGAGTTGGAAGGGACCATGAGGGTCATCTAGTCCAACCCCCTGCAATACAGAAATATCACCCAACATGGTGTTCAAACCCATGCTCCTGAAGGTAGGAGTCTATCAATTGATGAAGATGATCATCCAAATGTCATAGACCAAATGGAGCAAACAGCACACAGACCTAGTGGTGGGAGGAAAAAATCCTTAAATAAGAGACACGGGAGAATGATTAATGGACTTCAATGTCTGTACACTAATGCGCAAAGCATGGGAAATAAACAAGATGAGCTTGAGCTCTTGGTACAGCAAACTAAATATGACATAATAGGCATCACTGAAACCTGGTGGGATATGTCCCATGATTGGAATGTAATAATGGAGGGATACAATCTATTTCAGAGAAACAGACCAGACAAGAAAGGAGGAGGAGTGGCGTTATATGTCAGGGATGTGTATACCTGTGAAGAGATCCAAGATTTAGAACCTCAAAGCCAAAGTGAGAGCATTTGGGTCAAAATTAAGGGAGAGAAGTATAACAGAGACCTCATTGTGGGAGTTTACTATAGATCCCCAAGCCAAATGGAGGACATAGATGATGCCTTCCTGGAACAGATGGCCAAGCATGCAAAAGGAAGGGAGATAGTAGTAATGGGGGACTTCAATTACCCGGATATTTGTTGGATGTCAAACTCAGCCAAGAGCATAAGGTCAAACAGATTCCTCACTGGCCTTGCAGACAACTTCATTGTCCAGAAAGTGGGAGAAGCAACAAGAGGAACAGCCATTTTAGATCTGGTCCTAACCAATGTTGATGACCTGGTTAGTGGGGTAGAAGTGGAAGGATCATTAGGCGCGAGTGATCATGCTCTTCTGAAGTTTACTATACAGCGGAAAGGAGCAGCCAAGCACACTAGGACTCAATTTCTTGACTTTAAGAAAGCCGACTTCATAAAACTTAGGGAAGTGCTGGGTGAGATCCCATGGACAGTAATACTAAAAGGAAAGGGAGTTCATGATGGCTGGGAGTTTGTTAAGAGGGAGATAGTAAAAGCACAACGTCAGGCAATACCAATGAGACGGAAACATGGAAGGTGCCTAAAGAAGCCAGGGTGGCTATCTAAAGAACTTTTAACTGAGTTAAGATTAAAAAAGGATGTGTACAAAAAATGGAAAAGGGGGGAAACCACCAAAGAGGAATTCAAACAAATAGCCAGCACGTGTAGACACAAAGTCAGAAAAGCTAAAGCACAGAATGAACTCAGGCTTGCTAGAGAGGTTAAAAGCAACAAAAAAGGCTTTTATGTCCGTAGCAAAAGGAAGAACAAAGAAACAGTGGGGTCACTCAGAGGAGAAGATGGTGAAATGCAAACAGGGGACACAGAAAGGGCTGAACTCCTCAATGCCTTCTTTGCCTCAGTCTTCTCCGATAAAGAAAACAATGCCCGACCTGAAGAATTTGGAGCAAATGATTCAGCAAAGGAAACACAGCCCAGAATAACTAAGGAGATAGTACAAGAATACTTGGCTAGTTTAGATGTATTCAAGTCTCCAGGGCCAGACGAACTGCATCCAAGAGTATTAAAAGAACTGGCAGATGTGATCTCAGAACCACTGGCAGTCATCTTTGAGAATTCCTGGAGAACAGGCGAAGTCCCGGCAGACTGGAGGAGGGCCTATTTTCAAAAAGGGGAAAAGAGAGGACCCAAATAATTATCGTCCAGTCAGTCTGACATCAATACCAGGGAAG
The DNA here is from genome assembly GCF_965113315.1 of Podarcis vaucheri. NCBI lineage: Eukaryota > Metazoa > Chordata > Lepidosauria > Squamata > Lacertidae > Podarcis > Podarcis vaucheri. Next base: position 11,851,484 of record NC_138754.1, read on the forward strand.
ATTCTGGAGCAGATCATTAAGCAAACAGTCTGTGAGCACCTAGAAAGGAATGCTGTGATCACCAATAGTCAGCATGGATTTCTGAAAAATAAGTCATGTCAGACTAACCTGATCTCGTTTTTTGACAGAATTACAAGCCTGGTAGATGAAGGGAACGCAGTGGATGTAGCCTACCTTGATTTCAGCAAGGCATTCAACAAGGTGCCCCATGATATTCTTGTAAAGAAGCTGGTAAAATGTGGTCTTGACTATGCTACCACTCAGTGGATTTGTAACTGGCTGACTGACCAAGCCCAAAGGGTGCTCATCAATGGTTCCTCTTCATCCTGGAGAAGAGTGACTAGTGGGGTGCCACAGGGTTCTGTCTTGGGCCCGGTCTTATTCAACATCTTTATCAACGACTTGGATGATGGACTCAAGGGCATCCTGATCAAATTTGCAGATGACACCAAACTGGGAGGGGTGGCTAACACCCCAGAGGACAGGATCACACTTCAAAACGACCTTGACAGATTAGAGAACTGGGCAAAAACAAACAAGATGAACTTTAACAGGGAGAAATGTAAAGTTGGGCAAAAAAAAATGAGAGGCACAAATACAAGATGGGTGACACCTGGCTTGAGAGCAGTACATGTGAAAAGGATCTAGGAGTCTTGGTTGACCACAAACTTGACATGAGCCAACAGTGCGACGCGGCAGCTAAAAAAGCCAATGCAATTCTGGGCTGCATCAATAGGAGTATAGCATCTAGATCAAGGGAAGTAATAGTGCCACTGTATTCTGCTCTGGTCAGACCTCACCTGGAGTACTGTGTCCAGTTCTGGGCACCACAATTCAAGAAGGACACTGACAAACTGGAACGTGTCCAGAGGAGGGCAACCAAAATGGTCAAAGGCCTGGAAACGATGCCTTATGAGGAACGGCTAAGGGAGCTGGGCATGTTTAGCCTGGAGAAGAGGAGGTTAAGGGGTGATATGATAGCCATGTTCAAATATATAAAAGGATGTCACATAGAGGAGGGAGAAAGGTTGTTTTCTGCTGCTCCAGAGAAGCGGACACGGAGCAATGGATCCAAACTACAAGAAAGAAGATTCCACCTAAACATTAGGAAGAACTTCCTGACAGTAAGAGCTGTTCGACAGTGGAATTTGCTGCCAAGGAGTGTGGTGGAGTCTCCTACTTTGGAGGTCTTTAAGCAGAGGCTTGACAACCATATGTCAGGAGTGCTCTGATGGTGTTTCCTGCTTGGCAGGGGGTTGGACTTGATGTCCCTTGTGGTCTATTCCAACTCTATGATTCCATGATTCCATTCTATGATTCTATGACCCTAACATATCCATTTTTATGCACACTTTAACTGAACATATTTTTGTGCACATTGGTGTGAAGAAGTGCAGTGCATAATTGTGAGAAGTGCAAATTTCTATGGGTAGGTGTTAGTGTCTTGGTTTGAGAAGGGCAAATAGGGTCGTTTTTCATTAAAATGCAAAATTTCTCTGCCATCCCCAGATGTACATCACAAAAAGGAGAACTGGGGGAGCAAAGAAGGTAAGATTTGTCCTACTAGATCAGATCCAAGGTCTATCTGAGCCAGCACTGTTCCAAAAAACTGCCCCCTGAAGCCTCTGAGAAGCCAATAACCTTCCCTTGATGTTTGTCCACAGCAGTTGAGAGCAGATTGCCTCTGAATATGGAGGTGCCATTTGACTATCCTGGCTGGCTGCGCTGATCAGCCCTATCCTTCACTGCAGCCACCTCTACTGCGGAAGAGGCAAGCCATTTTTCCTAAGAAATAAGCACAGCTTGCCTCTTCAGCCCTCATCAGAAACATCTTTAGAGCATTAACCTTGTTGTTTTCCTTAACGTTTCCCATTTTCGAACTACTGCATTAGGACATGTGGCCCTCCAGATACTGTTGGACTCCAATTCCCATTGCCCCCAGGTCATTGGCGACGCTGGCTGGGGCTGATGGGAGCTGAAGTCCAAGAAACATTTGGAGGTTCTCCACCCCAGGATTTGATGGCTCAAGCGTAGCCAACATGGTACCTTACACAGATCGCTGGACTCCAGCTCCCATCAGCCCCAACCAGCATAGCCAATAGTCAGGGTTGATGGGAGTTGGAGTCCAAGAACATGCAGAGGGCACCACATTGCCTATACAGTGGTACCTCGGGTTAAGAACTTAATTCGTTCTGGAGGTCTGTTCTTAACCTGAAACTGTTCTTAACCTGAAGCACCACTTTAGCTAATGGGGCCTCCCGCTGCCTCCGTGCCGCCACCGCGATGCGATTTCTGTTCTCATCCTGAAGCAAAGTTCTTAACTCGAGGTACTATTTCTGGGTTAGCGGAGTCTGTAATCTGAAGCGTCTGTAACCCGAGGTACCACTGTACATGAGACAGTCCATTCGTTTCTTCCTACTCTCCTTCCCTGCCCCACCCACCTCAGTCTGCCCCCCACCAGCCATACCCGCCCGTCTTAATTTCTTACAACCAACCCAGAGGGCGTCACAACCTGCCAGCTTCCTCCTCCTCAGTCTGAATGTTGTCCTACGAGAACTCAGCAGGGAAGGCCCTGATTCTCCCTTCCATTGTTCTGCCTGCCCTCTGCCCCGCCAGTCCCAATGCTCCCCAGTCACTCCTTCGCACGAACTCACCTTCCATCTCCTGGGCACAGCTGTCTCCTTCGGTCACCCTCCTCCTGCTGCAGCAGCACGGCCTGGCGCCTGGGTCTTGGGGCTGCTGGCCATGCAGTCCCACCCTGGCAAAGTGGATCGGGATCCCCACGGCCCCGATCCCCATCAGGGCCAACGCATGCTGTGTGACGTGTGGATCGGCCACCCTGCGGAGCGCCTCGGGCAGGAGCGCAAGGCACAGGGCGCTCAGGAAGACGGCGCTGGCCAGGGTGCCCGCAATGCGGGCTCGCACCCACCCGAAGGTATTCCTCCGACTGGGGTGTCCTCCGGTCGCCAGCCAGGCATCAGTCAAGGCCACAGCAAGAGCCAGCGCACCTCCCAGGGTGTGGAATGCACAGGAAAGCAGGAGCAGTGAGCCGGTCACCCGGCTGGCCACCAACTCTACCAGGAAGAGGCAGGCGGAGAGGCAGAAATGGCCGACAGGCCAACCGGTGGAGCCCACCACTGCCCACAGAGGCGAGGAGCCCTCACCCATCCAGGATTTATTTCTCGGCTGGGCTCCCATCTCTGCCTTCAACTCCCAGTCAGCTGTCACTCTGGCCTCCGATCTCCTCCAACCTGTGTCCTCTTCTTTGCCTTGATGCCCACCTCTTCTGAATCGTCCTGTTGGCTCCAGCCCTTTGCCCAGTTCTGGACCTGCTTATTCCTCCTTCCGCCACCCCTGCAGCCCCTGGTGCACGCTCTCTCCCAATCTTAGATGTTGCCCGGTTTCTCCTTTGCCGGCCCCCTTTGGCCAGAGACCCAGACCTGGCCTCTGCCCTGCAATCTGTTCCCAGTTTCTCACTCTCTCGCTGTGTGTGTGCTTTACACTTGAATAAAGTTTTGCACTCGGAGACCAGTGCACACTGCCCCTTGGATTCCAGGGGTCCTTTAAAGAGGCAGTTCCCTCTCTCTTTCACACACACTCTCTCTTGCCTTTGGCCTTCTGCCCAGGCTTCCACCAGCTGCAGAAACCAGGTCATAATGATGCATGTGATTCTCCCCCTGCCACAATAGGAGGGAGGAGAGTTGCAGAGATTCCCCCCCCCCAAACAACAAACCCTACTAGGGTAAAACGTGAGGGCTTGCGAGGTCACGGTTCTGGTGTATGTGAGATCTTGCAGAATATTCCCCAACAGCTCCCATCCCCATGACTGCTCTGCAGCCAAAAAAACGGCTTAGCAAATGCCAGTCGCCACCAGCTTCACTAGGGTGGGGGCAGAGAAATGCATTTGCCAGGCTGGCTGAGCTTTGTGTAGACTGCAATCGTAGCAGTGGATGTGCTGAACCCTTGTCTTGCCTTGGTAATGGACTGGATGAGAGCCAGGAAACTGGAGCTCCATCCGGACAAGGCTGAGGCACTGTTAGTGAGAGGTTCTCTAGACCAGATGGATGGGAAGGTTGCCTGCTCTTGAGGGAGTTACACTCCCTCTGAAGGAGTGGCTACGCATCTTGAAGGTACTTCTGGATCCTTTGCTGTCCCTTGAGGCTCAGGCGGCTTCAGTGGCATGGAGTCCCTTCCGTCAGCTTTGGCTGGTGGCCCAATTGCGCCCCTGTCTGGACAGGTATAGCCTAACTTCTGTCATCTTCGCTCTGGTAACTTCTAGGTTAGATTACCGCATTGCGTTATACGTGGGGCTGCCTCTGAAAACATTTCAGAAACTTTAGCTGGTGCAAAATTCAGTGGCCAGGTTGCTCACCGGAGCAAGACAGTTTGAGTCCCTGATCTGGATGGCTTTCAAACAGGATTAGGTAAATTCGTGCAAATCGCAAGGAGGGAGAGTTGCTGCTGCCCTCAGGTCCTGCTTGCAGGCTTTCCACTGTGGGGAATCTGGGGTCTGGCTGATCACTGTGAAAACAGGATGCTGGACCCAGCCAGGGCCTTGCAGAGCCAGGCAGAGGCCTGGGCCAGGTAGATAATGTGCCCCCCTTTTTTTTACCCTGGGGATAACTGAAGTCTTATAAATAAGTAAGTATATAAATAATGTTCACAAAAGTTATGCTGACAAATAATTTTATTTCAAGGCTTGAACCGTATCTGCATATAAAGACAAACGGAAACTATAGATATACAATACAGTGGTACCTTGGGTTAAGTACTTAATTCATTCCGGAGGTCAGTTCTTAACCTAAAACTGTTCTTAACCTGAAGCACCACTTTAGCTAATGGGGCCTCCTCCTGCTGCTGCTGTGCCGCCGGAGCACGATTTCTGTTCTCATCCTGAAGCAACGTTCTTAACCTGAGGTACTATTTCTGGGTTAGTGGAGTCTGTAACCTGAAGCGTATGTAACCTGAGGTACCACTGTAGTGTGTTCGCCCCAGTGCATCCCCTGCGATTGTGAATATGCTGACCGAGGCCCCCTTTGGAATCGGAGGCCTGGGCCAAGTGGCCCATATCCCACCCTCCCTTGTCTGGGCCTGGACCCAGCAGAGCTTTTCTGATGGTCTTAGGGGACCTTGGGTCTGGCTGCAACCCTCACCGTTCCTGCATCAAACCCTCCTTGGGTGTTTTTGCCTGCAGGACTCTGACCAACCTGCCAATCACCTGGCATCATTATGTCAGGTGACTGATGGGCATGTTGTCCTGCTCACCTGTCAAAAGTCCCTTGTGCAGCTCTTGGGAACCGCAGAAGAGGCTTTGCCAGCCCTATGCTCAGTAAAGCTCCCAGCATAGGGCTGGCAAAGCTGCTTTCTTCTGGGATCAGCTGTGTGATGGAGTTCCCCACATGAAACTCAGCTGCACAACTGGTCTTGCCACACACCTGAAGTCTCATGCGGTGTCAGGTATGGGGCAAGTGGGTGTACGTTGGGAAAAATGGGCCACCCTGCGCCAAATTGGGATCTGTGCAGGGTCAAATCTGGCCTGCGGGCCAGAGGTTCCCAACCCTTGCTATAACCCCTGCAGCCAGTGAATGAATGAATGAGCAAGTGAAAGAGAAAATGTGAATGAAAGGGATATGATAGAAAGAAAACAGAAGAGAAAGAATGGGAGGAAAAGAAAGGGAGAGCAAATGCGAAAGAGAAAAATGGAAGACTCAAAAATGAAAGCGTGAAAGAAGAAATAATGAATGAAAAATAAAAGAATGAAAATAAAAAAGGAACAAAAGACAGGAAAACTGAACTAAGCAAACGTAAGAGAAGAGAGAAAGAATGATAAAAGAGAGAAGTGAAAGAAAAAACTACAAGAGAGAGAATTCAAAAAAGGGCAGGCAGATGGAAAATAAATAAAAGGTAGAAAGAACGAGGAGAAGAATAAACGAGGGAAAAGGTATGATAACATAATGAAATTGTAAAAAAAGAACACATCCCTAAAAACAGTAATAAGTTAATTAAATGAATTGAAAGAGAAAGAAAAGACAGGTGTGTGGTGGCCTTGGGGAGGGATACATACATACATACGTACATGTGTATGTGTGTAACAGGAGATAAAATCGCTTTGGCACACATTTGACCCCCTCGAACCGTTCCCTGCCCCTTTAAGGCGAAGCTCTCTGCCGACCCTACCGACCGCGCACCCTTTCTGTCCCTCGGCGGCCGCCTTCGCGCATTCCGGCAACCTGCCCACGTGAGCCAAACAGCGGCCGCGCGACAGACCCGCCGCTTCCGGTGCGCTTTTGCTTTTGCTGCTGCCGCCGCCTGGGAAGAGCGAGCGCGAGCGCCGGTCCCTCGGAGCGCAGGTGAAAGGCGGGGGGCGGGCGTTCCTTCTCCCGCCCCTGGGAAACGGCAGTAGAGGGAAGGGGGCTCGCTCGTGCAGGCCCCCTCCCCACCTGGCGCCGCCTGCCCTGCGGGGTTCTCCCCCCATTCCCCAAATATGCGGTCCCTTTAAGAAACAGGGAAGGGCCCCGCCTTGGCACCCCCCTTTTCCAGCCTCGCGTTTGGCTCCTCCCCCTTTCCAGGTCATTTGCTTTAAAGACCTGGGGGGGGGCCTTACATTTAACCCTTTAAGATCTATGGAGGGGAGGAAAGCGTAAGAAATAGTTGGGTGGGTGTTTATGGGACGAATTTAAACCCCATAGGTCCTTCCCCTGGGGATAAGTAAATAATACATGCATTTTATTTATTTGCAAAGATTTATAAGAGGCGCAAATTGAAACCGCAGATAAAATCCACAGAACTATCTTGAAACGGAAACAGTCACCACCAATAATTAGAAAAAACTGAAATACTGATGAGGTCAGTAAAAATTTGAAAGCGAATCTAGGTAACTAAATTTGTGTCTTTGGGTAGGTTTGCTGTAATAATGATAATAATAATTTTAAATGTATTCAGCAGGCTTCTTAAACAATATTGTGAGGGTGGACACATCATGCTCCTTCTGGGGTAGTTTTCCACCTTCGTTCCCCAGACAGCTCTCACCTGTGGCTCCCAGAAGCTGTCAGCATGTGACAGTGGTCTCAAACCCTCAGTGAGTCAGGGACTTCACCTGCATGTGAAGTGGATCTAACGGTCAAGAAGGCCCACTAGTCCAAAAACTGCTAGAATTATTGATGCTTAGAAAAACTGCTATAAGCTGCTCTGAGCTTGTGGGGTAGAACGCCTGACCCTAGGGTTACACAGTTGACTTAATGGTTGAATAGGAATTCGAACTTGGGTCTTCCCAGCCCTAGTCTTTCAGTCAAACTGCTATATCCCACTGGCTCCTAAATTAGAGTCATCTCAGGGTGGAGAGGCTAGTTCCTTCATCCCACCTCCCCCGGCAAGTCTACTGTAGCTTTTACAAACAGCTTAAGACAGGATTGGCCCATGTGGTGTCCTCCAAATGCTGTTCGACTCCAACTCCCTTTTGTCTGGGCTTGATGGGAGTTGTAGTCCAACAACATCTGAAGGTCACTGGAGGCTAACCATGTCCTCAGATACCGTCAAACCTCAGTTGTCGAACGTAATCCGTTCCGGAAGACCATTTGACCTGAAACGTTCGACAACTGAGGCACGGCTTCCGATTGGTTTGCAAAAGCTTCTTGCACTCTGTGTCGGACGTTTGAGTTCCGAAAACCGGAGCATTTACTTCCGGGTCTTTGGCGTTCGGGAACCAAAACGTTAGAAAACGGAGCCATTCAAGAACCGAAGTTTGACTGTGTAGAAATGAACCAGCAAAACCTCCCCTGGAGTGGAAATGCAATGATAGACGGACTTTTCCCTTGCTTGTTTTTTCCTACCTTAACAGGCAGCTGTTCAAGGCAAGAGTGTGGGTGGCGTGTAGGCACTCAAGGCCTTGGCTGCACACACTGATCTGATAGTCCTCTCCAAGGCTGGGAGGTTTGCTCTCTCTTAACTACAGAGAGCGCAAAAGAAAACAGGACACATTCTGGAAACAGAATGGTGGCGGAGTTGTATTAACACGACAAAATCGTGACCAGCAATTCTCTCTGTGTGTGACTTTTAAGCCATTCTTGGCAAACAAACAAAAAAAACACCTCCCAAACTGGCGTACAATAAAGTATCAAAAGTATGACAAACAAATGAGAATTCCATGTATTATCACTGTGCCAGTGCAGAGTGATAACTTTTGACTTCGAAGATAACTTTTGACTGTAGCTTTATTCCAGAAATCTTAGGACAAATGTTTGCTGGGTGGCACAGATTGTTCTGTTGTACAGATTGCTCAGGGCTCTGCCTCCGTGGTCACAGGCAGCATGCTTCTGAATACCTGTTGCTAGAAACCACAGAAGAAACTGCTTGCCAGTTTCCCACAGACATCTGGCTGGTCACTGCGCAAACAGTGGAGGCTGGACGGATCCAGCAGGCTTTCCTTACGTTCTTATATTTAAAAATTCTGGCTCCCGGAATCTTACTTCCCTTTGCTAACCTCTTCCTTTTGCTGTCGCTGTTAAAGGAACTAACGCAAATTTCCGGACTCCTCCTGTTTCTTTTGCAGAGTTTGCTGGCAGTGGTGGTGGCAGCCCAGCCCAGCAGCATGGAGGCTACGGCTCTGGAGAGCCTCATTGAGATGGGCTTTCCCCAGAACAGAGCGTAGGTGTCCGTCCCTGGGGAGGGGTGGGAGGCATGGGAGGGTTCAAATGGCAAGGCCAGCCCTTCTGGTCCCACATCTATTGCCCAGAAGGCCTAGAAAGAAGAAAACTGGATCTGTGCAAGATCTCTCCTCTGCTCCCAGTGTATATGTGTGTTAGCTTGCAGGTACCGTATTTTTCGCTCTATAGGACGCACTTTTTCCCCTTCAAAAATGAAGGGGAAATGTGTGTGCGTCCTATGGAGCGAAGACGCCGTAGCCCCGCGACCCTCTCCCGGCTGGAGAGGTGAAGCGCAGCTATGGCAGGAGCCTCTACAGCCCCATGTCACCTCTCCAGCCGGGAGAGCGCGCGCGGGGCTAAAGCAACCCCCGCGACCCTCTCCTGGCTGGAGAGGTGACGCGCGGCTATGGCAGGAGCCTCTCCGCTGCGCCTTTCCGCTGCTCCCTGACCTGCTCTTTGGGGCTGGTGGTGGGCTTCCCCCCCCAGCCCCAAAGAGCAGGTCGAAAGGAACCTGAAGCCTGGAGAGCGAGAGGGGTCAGTGCACACCGACCCCTCTCGCTCTCCAGGCTTCCAAGGTAGCCGCCTGAACGCACCTTAAACGACACCTTGTTTTAGAGCAGGAAAACAAGAGGGGGAAAGTTCTCCCCCTCTCTGTGCAGCGCCTCCTGCCGCTTCACTGAAGGGGCGCTGGGCAGAGAGGGGGAGATTTTTTCCCCCTTGTTCTCCCCCCTCTAAAACAAAGTGCGTCCTATTGTCCGGTGCGTCCAATGGTGCGAAAAATACGGTATATATGTGTATATATATGGGCCGCAGGTGGCGCTGTGGGTTAAACCACAGAGCCTAGGTCTTGCTGATCAGAAGGTCGGCGGTTCGAATCCCCGTGATGGGGTGAGCTCCCATTGCTCGGTCCCTGCTCCTGCCAACCTAGCAGTTCAAAAGCACGTCAAAGTGCAAGCAGATAAATAGGTACTGCTCCGGCGGGAAGGTAAACGGTGTTTCCGTGTGCTGCTCTGGTTCACCAGAAGCGGCTTAGTCATGCTGGCCACATGACTCGGAAGCTGTACGCCGGCTCCCTCGGCCAATAAAGCGAGATGAGCGCCGCAACCCCAGAGTCGGCCACGACTGGACCTAATGGTCAGGTGTCCCTTTACCTTTATATATGTATATGTATATGCTCCCAGTGTATATGTGGGTTCAGACAAGCAGTACTAGACCATGGCCATTGGCCTTAATTGAAAATCAGCCTTTACGAAAAGCTGTAGCTCAGTGGTAGAGCATTGGCGCTGCCAGTCAGTGTGGGCAGCATTATCTCAGTAGAAGACAGCTTTCTGTGTTAGTATTTGGGAAGGGCTACAGCGTCTACCTGGCCTGCAGAAGGTCCCTGGTTCAATCCCCACCATCTCCAGGTTGGGCTGGGGGGACATTCCGTGCCTGAAATCATCAGTATAGAGCAGCTGCCAGTCAGTGCAGACAGTATTGCGCTAGGTGGACCAATGATCTGACTCAGTATATGGCAGCTTCCTTTGTGGATTTTACTTAATTGTTGCAGTGAACCCTGTTGTCCCGCAACCCCCATCCCACCCTAGATGAAGGGGAAGTTGGGCTGGGGTGATAAGTGCCCTGTGCTTCCAGCCCTTCTCAGAAAGGCACAAAAAAATGTAGAATAGCCCTGTGTTCATATGTAGTTCACTACCTCGTCCCTCTCCTTTTTACCCAGAGAGAAGGCCCTAGCGCTAACAGGGAACCAGGGCATTGAATCAGCGATGGATTGGTGAGTATTGGCTCCCTCCCTCCCTCCTGCGGACCCTTGCAGCCCTCTTTTTACCAGTCTTCTCCTGAATGGTGCCTCTCTCTTAACTCCCAGGCTCATGGAGCACGAAAATGATCCCGACCTGGACGAGCCATACGTGCCCCCCCAAGGCCACGTTCTGAGCACAGAGGAGCCCCCCGAGGGAAGGACGCCAGAGTCAGTGCAAAGTGGATCAGGTCAGAGCAAATCTGGAGAACTTGAGGTGGGAGGGAACCTCATCAGGGGGTCCTGTGGCTGGCCTAGTTCTTACTAGCACCTGGGAGAGGAAGGGGAGATTGGAAATTGTTCCATCCAGCCAGAATTGAGCTCCTTCGAACCTCCATCTCTTTCCACTGAAGGCAACTTTTCCAGAGGTTCTAGAACAGGAATAGCCGACATCTCGCCCTCCAGATGTTGGACAGCAGCTCACATCATCCCATCCCAGGCTGGGGCTGATGGGACTTAATAGTTCAGTAACAGCATGCTGGCCCACCCCTGTTCTGGAATCCTGCCTCCAGAGAGCCTTGCTTGGTCAGTTAGATTTGTCCAAGAAAGCTCTATGCTAAAAGCCGCAAACCAAAATCTGAATGTTTCCGTTTCTGCTTCTTTGTCAGCCTTCTTCCTTAACATTGTTGGCTCTGGTTTTTCTCCCTCTCTCATCATTATAGAACAGGAATCCCCAAACTCGGCCCTCCATTTGTTTTGGGACTACAATTCCCATCATCCCTGACCACTGGTCCTGTTAGCTAGGGATGATGGGAGTTGTAGTCCCAAAACATCTGGAGGGCCGAGTTTGGGGGTGCCTGTTCTAGAACTCTGGAAGTACAGTGTGGGAACGGACAAAATAAAGTCCTTCTTCCCAAACAGTGTATGGTTAAATCTGTGGAATCCACTCACATTAGAATCATAGAGTTGGAAGGGACTCTCTTCTTCAGGGTCAGCCACTCAGATGGCTTTAAAAGGGGGTTAAACAGATTCATGCAGGAAAAGGCTGTAAGTGCTTCATTCTCCAATGCCAGAAGCAACAGCTGCAGGGAATCACAGCTGGAGAAAATTACTGTTGCACTCAGATCCTTTGACTTTTATGTTGTGAACTGCCCTGGGATCTATGGGTATACTACTAGTACTATTAATAATAATAATCCAGTGAACAGGCTCTTGTTATGTTCTTATGTTAATTTTCCTTTTCCTTTTTTCTTTTTCTGCTCATCCTCAAATATAGGAATTTCCTTGCTTGTCTCCTTGGGTTCTTCCAAGCCCAGAGGGTAGCAACATAACAGGTTTATCTCCCCATAGATCCCACGTTAGAGGAGCTGACAGAGGAAGATAACCGACGCCCCCTGAGCGAAGAAGAGAAGCGGGAGCAGACAAAGAGGTAATCATAGTTCTGGCGGCTTTAAATTCTGCAACCTGAAAACCCGGATTCCGTGACTAGAATATGATTAGGCTAATCTTGCAAGCCTGCATGTTTCTCCCCCCTACTTTGTGTGGAACTTGGGTCCCTATGTGGTACTGGACTTCCAGCATCCCCAGCCAGAATCACTGGTTGTCAGGGATGATGGGACTAATGAAATCTTGATGGTCAGGTAAGGCATCTTTGCATAATTATGCCGCGAGGTGAGCAGGGCACAGAGCTGCACCTTCCAACCCTGTGTGGCTTACGAGATCTCCCGGGGATTTTCCCCATGTGCTTTCAGGATGATGGAGCTGATCACTCAGAAGCAGCGAGAGCGGGAGGAGCGGGAGAAGCGGGAGAGCATTGAGCGGGAGAAGCAGCGCCGGAAGCAAGGCCAGGAGCTCTCCCTCATCCGCCAGAAGCTGCAGGAGGACGAGATGAAGAAGCTGGCCGAGGAGAGGCGCAAGGAGAAGCTGGAGGAGAAATTGGCCAAGTGAGAGCCTGTGGGAGGTGGCAGTGGGGACCCGGAGGGGGGCTGGAAGTGGGGAGGGGGTTGCTCCTATAGTGGAGAACAGCAGCAGACCTCTCATGGTCTGCGGGTGCTTTTAATGCCTTCCCAAATCAAAGCAAAGGAGCTGCGAATGTAGGAAGTTGCTTCTCTGTCGAGTCAGGCTATTGGTCCATCTAGCTCTATGCTTCCCAAACTTTGACCTCCGGCTGATTTTGGACTACAGTTCCCATCATCCTTAGCTAGCAGGGCCAGTGGTCAGGGATGATGGGAGCTGCAGTCCAAAAACAGCTGGAGGCCCAAGACCACTCCCCGAACCCCTGGAGTGTTACTGCAGATGAATACTGAGCTGGGTCTTGACTCTGTACAAAGTAGTTTCCTTTTTGCCGCTGGGATAACCCCATTCTTGACACTAAGACTGTTCTCGAATGGCGCACTCTTGCGATCAAGTTGCAGCCTCCCTTGCTCTCCTACCCCCCCAACATGAAAACTCTTCTCCTTTCCAGGCAGCGGGTGCGAGAGAAGATAGAGCGCGACAAGGCCGAGAGAGCCAAGAAGGTAAGCAAGCAGCAGAGACTGGGAAAGGGGTGTGCTCTGAGAGTCGTGTTTTTGCTCGTGGCTTCCTTCCACGAGAGATGTGGGACCCACAGGTGGAAATAAAAAGAATTAAAAATAAAAAGGGATAATCAAGGTAACAAATGCGCTGTCTCCAGTCTGTTCTGTTTCCTTCTAAATAATAATGATGATGATGATGATGATGATGATGATGATTATTTATACCCGCCCATCTGGCTGGGTTTTCCCCGCCGCTCTGGTCAGCTTCCAAAAAATATTAAAATACAATAATTCCAGTCTCCTCAAGGCTGACCCAGAGGGAGAGAAAGGACAGGGGAGCAAGTGAGCCGAGACTGATTCACATAGCATGAATTCAAGACTTGGGGAAACTGCCCTTCAAACAATACTGGGCTCCCCTTTGCTATCAGCGCTGACCGTTGACCATGTGGCCCAGGGCTCATTGGAGCTGGGAGTCTATAAACAGCACCTGGCTATCCGTATTTCAGCACTGCATCCATTTTAATGGAGTATTTGTAGGAGGGATGTTACAGGAGAGAACTTTCAGAAAGGCCAACTCCCACCTTCCATGCAAAATGGTGGAAGCCAGCAACAAATGCATTGCAAGGTCCTCCTGCTTGTTTGCCCAAGCTCTTAGGCCAAGGCCCTGCCTGTTGGGTAAACCCTCCAGTGTTGTTAAACTTAAATCGTAGAGTTGGAAGGGACTCCAAGAGTCATCTAACAGACCCTGCGTTTATCACCCGAGGCCTTTTTCATATGCCTCCTCCACAAACGGTCTGAAGGGCGGCAATACGAGAACGGGCCTTTTCTGTGCTGGCTCCCTGCTTGTGGAACGCCCTCCCTGGGGAGGCTCTCTGGGTGCCTTTGTTACATATCTTTAAGCATCAGCAAAAACATTCCTCTTCTCCCAGGGTTTTGACTAATTAAACAATCTATGGCCTTTTAAACTGTGGGGGTGGGAATTCTTTTTGTTTGTTGCTATGGTGGGTTAAACCACAGAGCCTAGGACTTGCCAATCAGAAGGTCGGCGGTTCGAATCCCCACGACGGAGTGAGCTCCCGTTGCTCAGTCGCTGCTCCTGCCAACCTAGCAGTTCGAAAGCACGTCAAAGTGGAAGTAGATAAATAGGTACCACTCCGGCGGGGAAGGTAAACGGCATTTCTGTGCACTGGTCTGGTTCGCCAGAAGCGGCTTAGTCATGCTGGCCACATGACCCGGAAGCTGTATGCTGGCTCCCTCGGCCAATAAAGCGAGATGAGCGCCGCAACCCCAGAGTCGGCCACGACTGGACCTAATGGTCAGGGGTCCCTTTACCTTTACCTTTATGGTATGTACTTTAGTCTTTTTCTATTGTAAACCACTCTGTGACCCTCAGATGGTGATGTCAAATTTAATAAATGGTAATAGTAATAACAACCCCTTGCAATGAAGCAATCACCACTACAGACTCCTTGACAGATGGCCATCCCTCTGCTTAAAATGAAGACCACCGCCCTCTCATGGGAATCTGTTCCCCTTTCGAACAGCTCTTGCCACCAGAAAGTTCTTCCAGATGTTTAGTCAGAATCTCCTTTCTTGTCATTTGAATCCATTGATTTCAAATTCCCCCAGAACACTGTCTTCTAAGTGACAGCCCTTGAAATAGCTGAAGACTGCTCTCTGTCTCCTTCTCTGGGCTAAACGTTAACCAGCTCCCTCAACCGTTCCTCATAAGGCTTGATTTCCAGACCCTTGATCATCTTGTTTGCCCGGCTCTGCACACTTTTCAGCTTGTCAGTATCCTTACTGGGTCCTCGCCGCGTGATCACATTCACCCAGTGAATACCAGCTGCACTGGCTCTCAGTGGAGTACAGGATCAGGTTCAAGGTGCTGGTTTTAACCTTTACAGCCCTATACGCCTTAGGGACCCTCGTACCTACGGGACCACCTCTCCTAGTATGTCCCACGGAGGACCTTTGAGGTCCCGGACCACAGGGAGGTTAGGCTGGCCTCGACCAGAGCCAGGGCTTTTCGGCTGTGGCTCTGATCTGGTGGAACGCTCTGTCACAAGAGACCAGGGCCCTGCGGGACTTGACATCTTTCCGCAGGGCCTGCAAGACAGAGCTGTTCCACCAGGCCTTTGGCCAAAGCACAGCCTGACCCCCTCCTTTGGTAATCCCCACAGAACTCTAGCCCAATGGTTGCCATGAATTTGATTTTGAATTGATTTTAGAATGAATTGGTGTTAGAATGCATTTCAATCAATTGATTGTGATTTTAGAATGTTGTATTATTTTATTGTTAGCCGCTCTGAGCCCGGCTTTGTCTGGGGAGGGCGGGATATAAATAAAATATTATTATTATTATTATTATTATTATTATTATTATTATTATTATTATTATTATTACTAGTGAACAGGGCTTTCTGCCCCTAGGGTGCAAGCCTGCCCTGAGAACATACATCAGGATGATGCTGGGCAACTGTCTTTTGTCCACTGACCCACCTCTCCTTTTCATTTCAGTTTGGCGGCGGCTGCAGCAGCTCTTCCCAAGGCCCCACCCTGCCTGAGCAACCGGCCCCCACACCGGTTCCCTCGTCACCCAGCCAGGAACCCCCTGTCAAGCGAGAGTATGATCAATGCAGGATACAGGTAACCGACTGCGGGGCAGGCTTTGTGTTTGTGTGCAGAGAGCTGCTTGTTCTCATCTGTTTCTTGCACACACCATAAGCCACTCTGCTTGCAATATACAGCCATGTGGTGGCCGACCTTAACCTTTTGCATTCCTGCCGTAAAAGACTCCCTGAAATCTTCCCTGCCTAATGCAAGCAGAAGTAGACCGTGCCAGGTTATCAGCGGTCCACCCATGCAAACTGGAGGAGACTGCAGTTCCAAATTGGTCCCTGCTGTGAGCCTCCTTTCACTTGTCCCCTTTTAATTTTATTGATCTTAAGATAAATACAGAAGTAGAACCATGTCGAAATGCAATTAGCAGAAAATGCAAGCAGCAGTTCAAGCTCTTTGCCCAGGATGCACAACCAAAAAGGGACAGCCTAGTTAGATAATACTAAATCTATACATCCTATTCTTTGATCCTTATTGGCACATCTCATAAAACCTGTCAGAGAGTAATAATAATAATAATAATAATTTATTATTTATACCCCGCCCATCTGGCTGGGTTTCCCCAGCCACTCTGGGCGGCTTCCAAAAGAATATTAAAATACTATGATACATCAAACATTAAAAGCTTCCCTAAACAGGGCTGCCTTCAGATGTCTTCTAAATATTCCCCGGGACCCACACAAAGGATAATGGGAATGTGAACCTACTTTTTCCAAAATAATGGTAATATTTCTTAGTGTTTCTGTAGTGCTTTCAAGTGCTTCAGTGCATTATCTAGCTGTAATCCTTACACAACAACCCTGCAAGGTATTATTATTCACCACATTGCACATGGGCTGGTGGTGGGGGACTGAGATTGAGGGCTCGCCTAGTAAGGCCACCTAGTAATTTCATGGCAGAGGCAAGGCTCCAGATGTTGACTTCCTGACTGCAGCTCAGTATACTTTGCATGCAGAAATCACCAGGTCCAGTTCCTGGCATCTTCTAGTAGGGCTGGGGAGCCACTCCCTTCCGAAACCCTGCAAAGCTGCTGCCGGTCAGTGTAGACAGTACTGAGCTAGATGGACCAAGAGTCTGACTTAGGAAAGGCAGCTTCGGTGGCTCCCTGATGATTTTCTGGAGTTCGTGGTGGTGTCACTTGAGGTAGCTTTAGGCAGGCCCCCACTTCTGATCTCCATCCCCACATTTGCAACAAAATCATCATCTACCCTGTGGTTAAGGATTATCGAGAGTGTGTGCAGGAAGCATATGAACCACATAAAGCACTAACAATCCTTAAACCTTAACATTCTTAATTATTAAAGAAATAAGCAATTACCATTGCATGGTTGAAACCTTTGGCAGATAAGAAATCTCCGAGTTCTGAATGAGGGTCTTTAGTAAAAACAACAACACAACCAACTTAAAATTACATGTGCATTGTCATCCCAATGGCTGCAGTTAAGATTAACCACAGTTTAGGGTTCGGATGTAACACTAAACTGCAGCTAGCCAAAAACGTACTGTCAGAGCTGCTTCCAGATCCTAGCTCACAGAGGATCACACTAGCCAGCAATCACTTTGTAAAAGTCTTTATTGAGTTACAGTTTCCATTCTCCAGCCGCTGCGTGCAACTCTACGTCTTATGGGTTAGACCGGCGAAGCTCCGTCTGAGTCTCCGCCCCTTGTACACCAACTTAATATCCTAGCCTTACTCCACCTTTTCCGCCTGACTGTTCTTCTCTGGGTCCCTCTGCCCCCCTGGGTCTCTTCCTTCCTGGATTCTTCTGACGCCGACACCCCGGACCCTCCTGCCTCCTTGCGCTGGGCTTTAGGACCTGGCTCCCTTTCCGGGCTGCTTACTGCGCCACCTTCCTGTGCATTTGAACTTGGCGCGCGCGCCCAACCTTCCACTTTCCGTCTGACCGTTTCTTCGCTCCCCGATGGAGGTGTGGCCACTCCTGACTCGTGCCCTCCCTCCTGTTGTGAGCTGCCAGCGCTTGATACCTGACGCCCTTCCTCTCCCCTGCTCTCTGTTGGTGACGCTGGTCCCGATTTCCAACTGCTCCCCTCTGAGCCCCCTCTGGCCCTTTCCTCCTGGGGTGTCCCCCTAGGCTCCCCCCTTGCCCTGGCCACTGGTGCTCCTTTCTGTGAATCTTCTGATTCACTGGAAAGACTCGGAGATCTCGGGTCGTCGTCATCACTCATCCTTTCTTCTGCCTCCTCCCCCTCGCTCTCTGTTTCCTCCCTTGCCCTTGCCTCTGCTCCTGAACCCCTGACACGTACGTTTTCCCATCTTCTACTCGTGGCCGTGCTGGAAGGAGAGGGAGGACAGCCCACAAGCCCCAAGGCTTATTCATGTTCATGGATGCGACAATCATGCACTATTTCAGATCCTCTCCCCCTCTCTTTTCCTCAGGTGAGACTGCTGGACGGCACGTCGCTCACCCAGACGTTTCGAGCCAAAGAGCAGCTGGCCGCCGTCCGGCTCTACGTGGAGCTGAACCGCAAGGACAATGGTGACGAGCCTTTCCACCTCCTCACCAGCTTCCCGCGGCGTGTCTTCACTGAGGAGGACATGGAGAAGCCTTTGCAGGAGCTGGGTGAGTCTGAGATTGCTGGGGTAGGAAGAGGGAAGGGGGTGAGGGTTGCTTGCAGTGTTTCCCTCCTGCTACTCCGTGGAGGACAGAGGAATTCTCAGGCAGGGGCTGGGAACCTCTGGGTCACGAGCCCAGTTTGTCCCAGCACGGCTCCCAGTTTGGCCTACAATACCCACCAAGCTATGTCTCGCTCCTAATACCTTATGTGACGTCAGGTAGAGGTGCAGCCGGTCTGGCTGTGCGTGGGGAGCTCAGTTGCACAGCCAGTCCCTGCAGAAAGCAGGCTTGAAATCATTGCCTATTAGCTCACACGTTTTGACTTCAAGCCTGTGAATTAGTTGTGTGCTGTATAAAGCGCTTGCAAGCCCCAAAGTCCTGGCAATCATCACCCCAAGTCAGGTGACTGACAGGTGAGCAGGGGAGAGGAGGACCCGCCCCCCGGCAACACCAGGTTCCCGACCCATCCTAGGCCAAAGCGCTGTCTGTTGGAAGCTGACCCATTTTATGCTACATCTAAGTACAGAGAGAGCCTGCACCAGAGGAACTGGTGACCTAATTTTTTTAGTTGCTGTTTTGTTAATATTGTTTTATAGATTCTAAGTGCCATATTGATTTGTTGATCATATGATACGACTTTTGCTGCAAATGTGATGGTTAGCTTTTTTTTTTAGTTCATTTTGTTAATAGTGTTTTATAGATTGCAATTGTTTTATTGAGGATTTGTTAATTATTTCATACGATTCACGCTGCATTACGTTATTACGTATTGTTGATAAGCCGTTGAGATCCATTTGAATGAAAAGTAGCCTAGAAATACATCAAATCAACCCATAAGGTGCTGAACTCCAGCTCCCATCAGCCTCTGCCAGCATGGCCCAATGCTCAGGATGGGAGTTGCAGTCCACCAATATCTGGAGGGCCAGTTTTCCCCCAGACGCAATTGGAACACACACATTTCATGATCCCCGACTGTTGCCTGGCCCAGTTCTAGGGAACCAGTTCCCAACTTCACCAGAACAGTACAGTGGTACCTTGGGTTACAGACGCTTCAGGTTACAGACTCCACTAACCCAGAAATAGTACCTCGGGTTAAGAACTTTGCTTCAGGATGAGAACAGAAATCGTGTTCCGGTGGCGTGACAGCAGCAGAAGGCCCCATTAGCTAAAGTGGTGCTTCAGGTTAAGAACAGTTTCAGGTTAAGAACGGACCTCTGGAATGAATTAAGTACTTAACCTGAGGTACCACTGTACATAAATATTGACTGTTTTGCTTTGACCCAAAGTTCTAACACCACATTTGCCCGGCTAACTACTGGATGCAAGTTTCCCCCATTACCTCCCACTCTCTGCCTCTCTCTGTGTCTCCTCTGTAGGTTTGGTGCCTTCTGCTGTGTTGATCGTAGCGAAGAAAGGCAACAGCTGAAGTGGCTCTCCTCCTCGCTCTCTCAGCCCCCTCCTTCCCTTGCTGCGGAGGTGACTCTCACCTGACCCATGTGCTCTGTCTCTGGGGGAAGCGCACATCCCAGCCCCTCCTGGTTTTCCTAACCAACTCTGCCCACAGAGACTCCAAAGCACCACCATGTCTTTGGGCTGGGATTCCGAATCAGTGACGACGATCGGGGTGGGGTTGCGGGGATGCGATGGAGAAAAGTGTTGGGCTTCCCCTCCTGTCGGGGAGGGAGGGGCAAGGTTGCAACTTGACTTCCTCTCTTCATGCCACACACACACCATGAATAAAACCTATTCTCTCTTTCCTTGTTTCTTGCAAGAATTCTTTTATCCCATTTGCTAAGTGGTAGGGCACTTGGGAGTCATCTAGTTGGCACTGGGAGGGCAGTGCCTGGGGCTCTCATCCAGGAAAAGGCTGCTTTCCTGCTGCCTTATCTCTCTACTCCGGGGCAAAGGTAAAGGGACCCCTGACTGTTAGGTCCAGTTGCAAACAACTCTGGGGTTGCGGAGCTCATCTCGCTTTATTGGCCGAGGGAGCCGGCGTACAGCTTCTGGGTCATGTGGCCAGCATGACAAAGCCGCTTCTGGCAACAGAGCAGCGCACGGAAACACCGTTTACCTTCCTGCCTGAGTGGTACCTATTTATCTACTTGCACTTTGACGTGCTTTCGAACTGCTAGGTTGGCAGAAGCAGGGACCGAGCAACGGGAGCTCACCCCATCGAGGGGATTTGAACCACCGACCTTCTGATCGGCAAGTCCTAGGCTCTGGTTTAACCCACAGTGCCACCCACGTCCCTTCTACTCCAGGGACTTTGATGTATTTAATAGGGTTTAAAAAAAACAACACCTGAACTTCTAAAAAGAAAGAAAAATGCAGACAATGCAAACCAAATCATAACAAAGACAACGTGTTCTGTGGGTACAAGCAAAGGGAGAAAAGCTGGTGTTTCAGACCAACCCAGCGCTCAGAATAGATCTGTACAAAGAATCCAGATATCAGAGAATTTCCTGGTCACCTCATATGCTGCCAGTTGAGTCATAGCTTCTGTCCTCTGTAGGGGTGGTGAGAATGTTACCTTCCTGTATTAGAGTGTTAGACATTTAGCCACCCTGAGTGCCCTTAGAAGGCATTTACATAGTCGCTATGTCAGTTTCCAGAAGACTTGTACATAATTCAAGAGAACATCCATAAATCTCAAGGTGCTGAAAACCGTATTTATGCCGCTGATGACCTCTGGCCAAAAGGGTGTGACTTCATGTATTCATGAATGAAGTTTCTACCACGCTCTTCCCTCTCAAGCAATTACAAATGTAGTAAAGAACATACTTTGAAATACCTTCATCATTTGTCAGCTTTTAGGCACCAGGTTAAGGCAATTTTATTTACCAGGCCTTTGGTAGTTAAATTAGCCTCTACAATGGTGTTCATATTTTTGTACGGTCAGATTAGCATTTTAGGAATTTTGTGTTGTACATCATTTTAAAATTTTCTGGTTTTTATATTATTTTGTTCAGTTGCTTTGAGACTTCCTGCATAAAGCAACTAACAGATGTAATGAATAGCAATAATTTTAAAACATTAACATCTGAAAGCTTTTTAAAAAACCAGCCCCCTGCCCTTGCATAAAGTTTCTAGAAACTACATATCAGATATCAAAAGACCTGGTGAAGAGGACTGTTTTTAAATTCCACCTGATTGTTCATAATGAGGAAGACAGGTGCCTCTCAACTGGGGGGGGGGGGGTGTTACACAAATGAGGAGCCACCACTGAGAAGGCCATGCTGCTTATGGGGGTCACTGCCAATTGGACAAATCTTCCATCAGGGTCCTGGATGGTTGGTATTTGAGCTGCTCTTTTAGATAAGTCATGTTGTGCAATTGTAGTAATTGGTGTCCCTTGCAACTGCAGCAGCCTCTTTTAACGGCACTCAACAATTTCTGAATTAGTTTTGCATCCTTTTAAATCCCCTATTGAAGCCAGTGGTCCTTCCTGACCGCTTTCACAAACTGTGTTGTGGGAGGGAGCAAGGAACCTCTTCTTTCCACTTCTCTTTGCATGCTGCTGCAATTAAGATTAAAAACAGGGAGGGGGACCCCTAAGTGAAACTATAGCCCTTGATGTGGAAACAGCTTGATTTAATTAAAACAAATCCAGTTAAATATTTACATAGAATACATGGTGCTTAGGGTTGGGTTTTTTAATGCAGGAGGAAGCAGCTATGACATACATCACAGCTTCTACTGACAATCTCCGTCATAAGGAAAGCATGATATGCTAAAGTCTCTGCAGAGGGTGCACGGTGCCTTCTTGGCATATAAACCAGCTTGCCACGGACATCGCAAACAAATCCAGGGTATTTCCCTCCATTAGTCTTTTATTGGCTACGGTTTGAACTCCTGCCATATCCGGAAAAAGATGATGGGCATCCAGTAATGGGGTATTGCTATTCACTCATCTTTCTTGTAGCTTCCAACTGGGTTTATCAACACAGTAACACCCCAACAGAGGAGACCTGGAAGGGAGAAAAAGAAAAGCATGTGAGGGGTGTGGCCTGAGGAAGAGTTCCAAGGGCCAGATAGAGGGGCCCATTTGGCCCCGTGGTCCTGAGGATTCCCACTCTTGATCTTAAGTCAGCCAAGGATGTATGCCACAAACAGCAGCAAGAAACAAAGGGTGCCAGTGGCAGAGCTGACTTTGAGACAGACATTGCCAATACCCTGCAAGACGAGGGAAGAAAAATGATTGCTAGTCTATCTGATTTACGGGCTGATTTCCTGCTCCACATATGTTGAATGATTTGTACTATAACTAGGAGAGATATTAGCACTCCCACTGAACCAACTTTCCCAAGTACAGTTTGGGGGGGGTCACCCTAGAAAATAAGCATAGATCTCAGCATAGATCAACCTCTGAACAAGAAATGGGCCTCAGCAATCAGAGCAGTGGAAGATAAAAGTAATGACAATGGTTATTCACCATGACAACAGAGCCTCCATGGTCAACAGCGGTCTACCCACTGAGGGCCAGGTGCTGGAAGCAAACAGGGTGGGAGGGGGATGACTGCCCTGAAACCCTGCTGAAGAGCTAATAAAACACCTGGCCGTAAAGAAGTCGCTGGCCTAGACAGGGATCTGATTACTGAGGCCCATGATCACAGAAGGTCCCAGGGGCTGAATCCCCCAAAGGCATCCCCAGAAAGGGCTTCCTATGCTCCCGTTTGAAAATAGTGCCTTCAGTTCACAACCATGAGGACTAGAAACTTAACTTTTCCAAGAAGCAGAGGCAGTTGGTGCCCCCCAGGACTGGCAAGGTAAGGTCTGAAATCCACACCAACTGGCTCAGAAAGGCAGACCTAGGTAGCTATATGCTCAGAGGCAACATCACCCAAATGTCAGTCTCCCAGTCGGTCCTGGCACTGAGCCCAGGGCCAGATTTATGTATATGCTAAACAAGCTATAGCTCAGGTCCCCAGTCACTTGGAGGCCCCCCAAAAAATTAAAAGAAAAAAACTGGATGTACATTTCTAAAATATAAGGTAAAAAACAAATAAAATAAAACCCACATACAGCAACAGTGTTTTGTTTTGTGTTGTGTAGGCTCCTATGATGTAAGTAATGGGCCCCGCCTGCTGGCCTGCTCCCTAAAATATCACTGGTTTGCTCATTTCTATATAGGGTGCCTACATTCTGCATGGACTGGTTGCAGGGCAACATGTAGCATGCAGCTGCAGACTGCAGTGTAGAACAGTTGAATGTAAGTCAAGCTGTTGTACCTGCTATCTAATATTAAAGAGTGCTTGCAGACTGATGATCAGGCAGCACAGACTAAGGGTATGAGCATATATTCAACACACAAAAACAGCGACAATTTGTTGTTGACAAAGGACAGCTGGACACATAAAGGGTCCCATTACCTTCAGTAGCTTAGGGCCTCATCAAGCCTAAATCCGGCCCTGGTGAGCCGCAGCTCAGCCTGGAGCCGCCGCCCCCCCCCCCGCCCCCAGAATTGGGCTCCCGCCCCTCTCTGCGCCCCCCACTTACAGACGGCGAAGGTCATCTGGGCGATGTTGCCCATGCTGGGGGGGATCCTGTGGCTCATAATCCGGAGGGGCCCCGAATAGACGAACAAGGAGGAGGCGATCAGTGCCCCCCCGCTCAGGGCGCGGCAGCTGAAGCAGGACCAGAAAAAGGACCGTTTCTGCTCCGGTGAGGAAGCGGCGCGCTCGACGCTGGAAGACATGTCTCGGCTTTCCTGCGGGGCAGGAAGATGGCGGCGCCCAGGACA
The DNA here is from genome assembly GCF_965113315.1 of Podarcis vaucheri. NCBI lineage: Eukaryota > Metazoa > Chordata > Lepidosauria > Squamata > Lacertidae > Podarcis > Podarcis vaucheri. The sequence goes on from NC_138754.1 coordinate 11,875,312, forward strand.
CCACGCCGGAAGCGGCTTGCGCCCAGAAGCCGCTCTGCTTCCTGTCCCTCGTCTCGGTGGAAGCAGAAAGGGCGGCGTGCACTGCAATGGGTGTCCGGCATGCCAACAACTCCCCCATCGATTGGTTCCCCCATCGATTTGGATTGTCATGCTGGCTCCCGTCAGCGTTTGCAGGTGAAGACAAATCTCAAGAGGAGAGGAAGGGGGAATTTCCTCCCTCCAGGAGATATTAGTTAGGGGACATCAAGCTGATTACGTCCAGTTTTTGTCCACTTCTCCATCTGTATAAAAGCCAGCTTTCCAATATTCTTCAGTGGAAGAATAGAACTGAGGACAAGCCTTTTGCAAGGGAAAGGGGCTTATACAGGCTGTGCCGATAGGAGCAGGTTTGATTCTGACGGGTGGGCTTCACAGAGAGCAGGTTTAGACCATGCTTAGGCAGACCTGCTAGGGCAAATCATAGAGTAGGAAAACTCCAAGGGTCATCTAGTTCAACCCTCTTGCAATGCAGGAATCTCAGCAAGAGGGCCCCCATTCAATGTGAAACCATACGGGGGGGGGCTTCCCTGTCAATGTGTCATCCCACAGCTAGCCGTCACTTGCCTGCCTTCTGATATGCAACCAGTCCAGGAGTTAGCCCTGCCTGTCAGATTCCTACTCCTTTGTGTCAGTAAAACAGTAAAAAATTCTTGTAAAACTCAACCAGGAGGAAGATGGGGACAGTACAGTGGTACCTCGGGTTAAGTACTTAATTCGTTCCGGAGATCCGCACTTAACCTGAAACTGTTCTTAACCTGAAGCACCACTTTAGCTAATGGGGCCTCCTGCTGCTGCCGCGCCGTGGGAGCACGATTTCTGTTCTCATCCTGAAGCAAAGTTCTTAACCTGAAGCACTATTTCTGGGTTAGTGGAGTCTGTAACCTGAAGCGTATGTAACCCAAGGTGCCACTGTACTAGAATTAGATGGTTCCTGCTTCTGTTGGGCTCCCTGCCTTCTGCCCAAGCAGTTCCAAGGGGCACCAGCCACCACAGACTGCACCCAAATGGTCTTCATAAGGTTTCTCATTTTTTTCCAACCATGCCAATGAATAGCTGTCATTCAGTCTAATGGGGAAACATTTAAGTCAGGGATGAGGAACCTGTTTCTCCAGGTGATGACAAACTCAAACTTCCATCAGCCCTGATTAGCATACTGAAAGAACCATGGATTATGGGAGTACAACAACTTTTAGCAGCACACAGGTTCCCTAAGTACTGTTCATGGCAATGTCACTGCTGTGAGGGTCCAACTTACCATTCCATGCCTGGCCTGAACCTCAAGCGATAAGAGGTCATGGAAGACAGGGGTAAGGAAGCTTTCTTTCTGTACAAGAGGACCATGTTTCGTTCTGGGCAACCTTCTGAGCACCACATACCAGTGGTAGGCAAAGCCAAAGGCAAAAGTAGGCACGGCAATGAATGTTACCTTGGTACAGTGGTCTAGTTTCTACACAATTACCTCTGTACCCTCCAGCCAGGCAAACAAGACACAGGATCAGAATCCAAGGCTGCATTCCAGCCAGGCAAACACTTTTGGGGCACAAAGCAGGTGAGAGGTGCTACTTGAAGAAAGTTCTGAGAATCAGATAGGGAGGCCTGAAGGTCTGCATTCGGCCCCTGGGGCTGAGGTATCCTGCTGTGGCTGGAAAGTGTATGTTGTCATTGTACAGACAACTTGGCAAAATATAAGCCCTCTCTCTCTCTACACACGTATTACTTTCATAACTACAAACTTCTTTTTTGTTGTTGCTAGTTTACAACAAACCCTTAAATAAGTACAGATGTCACTGTGATGTACAAAGGAAATTTTATCGCTCAATGTTTACACCAAAGCAAGCCTTACAGCAAGAAGAAAAAAACGGAAGAGTCTCTCCATTGAAGAGACAGTAAAGTCCTCCTAGATTCAGCTTCTGCAAAGTTCTCAGTTTAGAACAGAGTCCAGCCAACACAGACTCTTTTTGCTTCACTGTTCTTTTTTCCAGGGCCACGGCTTGTGAGCCACATTCTCATCGGTCTTCGATGCCTCTTTCAGGATCTCCATTACCATGGCGTTATGTTTTTGCCGCTCAGTCAACACCTGTGGAGTAGCATCAGCAAACTCCTGGGGAAAGAAATAAAGACATTTAGAAAATCCAGGAGAGGTGCCTTCAAGGGTGAAGTCAAACCGCTGGAGAGCTGCAGCTACGGCTATAGAGACAGACACGGGAGGACTACATGTGCCCATTGGGGCCAGTATCCTCTACTCTGACTGGCAGCAGCTCTCTCAGGATCTCTGGGGTCCCTTTCTCGTCAGCTGCTACCTTTAGCCGGAAACGCCACGTTCTGAGCCCGGGGCTCCCCGCAAGTGCACCCTGGCTTCCTCTGACCTCCATCTCAAACCCCGGAGACTGGAGCTTTCGCCCACCTTCGCCATCTCCTTTCTGCGCGCTTCGTCCGGCGCGACCACGGCCCAAAGCACAAGCCCTGCGCCCGTGAACCCCGCCACGAACAAGATCCCCTTTGCTACGCGGTAGGCAGTCTCCATGGAAGCAAACGACACCCCACCGCTCCTAAAACACTCCCCAAAAGACAAGCGGGAAGAACCAGCCTCCCTGGAAGGGCGCGGGGAAGAAAAAAGATGGCGCACCACCTAGAGAGCAGAGATGTGTCTGGGCTAGAGTGTCCCGGCCGCAACCTAGAGATAAGAAAAGGAGAGAGTGATGGAGATGTTAAAGAAGCGCCAAAACGGGAACGGAGTCTTGCTCTTTCGAACTCGAGTCTTCATTTGTGTTAGAAGAATTATTTCGGATTTGGTTTTTAAAATTGGTTTAAAAAAATTGCCCTGAAAAGGCCGTAGCTCGGTGGCAGAGCATCTGCGTTGCAATGCCCAAGGTTCAGGCCCCAATGGCGTCTATGGAAGAAGCTCCTTGCCTGAAACCTTGGAGAGCCGCTGCCAGTCAGTGTAGGCAGTATTGAGCTAGAAGGGCCGGTAGATGTGACGGGTTTCTTTCCCCCCGGAAAAATAAAGCACAAGGGGGGGGGGAATCCCACCTCACATCACTGGTAAAAAGATGCCAAAGGGATGATTTTATAGTGCGTTGGAAACCGTATACAGCTCACAGCTTCCTCCCGCAAAGGATCTTAATCTCTCATAATGACCAAAGAGCAGAATGAGATTATCCTCGTATTCATTATTTTATATAATATTTATTGAGTTTTCCAATTTAACGATCCAACAAAAACCACATTAAATACATTCCAAATTATAATACAACCAAGAAGACCAAATTTTATGCCAAATTATATATCTTTGGGTGACTTCCCATGCTCTGAAGTTCATATTCATTATTTTAGGAATGAGTAATTAACAATAGAAATAAGTAGAGTGCATCTACCTTGAATGCAGCAGATTGCAGGTTCAAGCCACAGAATCTCCAGATCTGAAGCCCCGGAGAACCGCTGCCAGTCAGTCTAGAATCAGAATTGTATAGGGCCCTGAGGGTCATCTAGTCCAACCCCTGCAATACAGGAATCTCAACTAGATCATACATGACAGGTGGGCATTGGATGGACCTCTGCTTTAAAACCTTCGGGGAAGGAGAGTCCACCCGGTCTCGTGGGAGTGTAAGGCACTCCCTATGTTACTTGAATGGGAAGTTGGGTTCTGGCTAATATTAGCTTGCATTCAATTAAATTCTGCATACCCATTGAGATTCATGGACTTCAATTAATCATTTCCATTAATTCCAATGGGTCGACTCTTGAGTAGAGCTACCCCTGGTACAACCTACTGTTTTGGATTTTTGCTGGAAGCATGTTGTATACTCTGAGCAATTGTATTTCCACTTTCAATGCCTTTTCGTTGCCTTACAGAAAACTGTTACACAATAATAATATCGGTAATAGGGTAGTATTAAGCTAGTAATTATTTTAGAATAAATAAGAACATCGGAAGCTGCCTTATACGGAGTCAGACTACTGGGCCATCTAACTTCGTATTGACCAGCAATGCCTTTCCGAGTCTCTTTACACACTATAGCTCTGAAGCACATTCAAAGCAATGTTTCCTTTTGAATAATTTTGGGCATTGTGGTTTGTTCAGGGTTGATGGGAATAGTAAGTCTGTGAGAGGTAAATGACAGTGGCAATCTAGTGGGGCAGTGGTATTCTGAGGGTGTGGCATGCAACATTGGTGTGACAGGAGAGGGTGGCAAGTGTTGTGGGAAGATTCAGGGACAATCAAAGAAACCTTTAAACATTTCAGCGTAGTATAGTATCAAAATAATTATTTTTATTTGCAGAATGTGGATAGATATCTTTTCAAAACGAGAGCAAGAACATCAAGTGACACTGAAGACAATCGTAGCTGTGTTTTTCAACGTATTTATTATCGAATAAAAAATTGGTGTGGCACGAGCACATTTTTATTCCCAAGAAAAAAGTTTGAGAACCATTGTTATAAGGTGGTTTTAGCCTGGAACACTCTGGCATGGAGAGAAAGTTATCTTCTTCACCTCTTCAATTTCTGGGAGATAAGTTGCTTATAAAGGGCCAGGGGTGGGGCCGGTTAAAAACAAAGAAGCAACTGGCAAAATGTGGCAACCCTACACCTCACTATTGGCTTGTCCAGTGAAATGTCACCTTGTGCATTAAAAAACAACAGTATGATATCACAATGTACTTCAGTGTGTCCGCAGTCGGGTAACGTGATTTTGTGGCTATGTACAAATTGAAACATGTGGACATAGGGACATGGGTGGCGCTGTGGGTTAAACCACAGAGCCTAGGACTCGCCGATCAGAAGGTCGGCAGTTCGAATCCCCGCGACAGGGTGAGCTCCCGTAGCTCGGTCCCTGCTCCTGCCAACCTAGCAGGACGAAAACACGTCAAAGTGCAAGTAGAAAAATAGGTACCGCTCTGGCGGGAAGGTAAACGGCGTTTCCATGCGCTGCTCTGGTTCGCCAGAAGCTGCTTAGTCATGCTGGCCACATGACCCGGAAGCTGTACGCTGGCTCCCCCGGCCAATAAAGCAAGATGAGCGCCGCAACCCCAGAGTCGTCCGCGACTGGACCTAATGGTCAGGGGTTCCTTTACCTTTACCTTTACACACTGAAAGGCCCCATCGGTCGCGCTGTGTTTCAAGTCAAATTTCTGCATTCCTGTACACACCAGAGAGGGTAACAGTGTCTTCACCTGATACTGCTTACCTGATTTGTTTCCCCGAAATGGCAAACCCCACCTGCCACAGAATTCTTATTCAAGGAAGACATCTTCTGCACATGTGTTCCATCATCTGCCTGAACAGTACACATCTCAGCTTGCACTTTCAAATCGGGTGGCAGGTGGTTTGTGGGGAAATGTATCAAACAGAAGAATTTCTAAATAAGACTACAGGATACAGATGAATGTGAGGCTTCAAATGCCGGTGTTGGGAGCACATTGGAGCCAGAGTTTATGACAATGTGCACACAGCCAATGATGGGTTCCCTTTTTCCCTTAATTGGATTATCATCAGATCTGGGAAATCCAAATTAATTGGAGGGCAGGGGACTTGACTGAGGATGCTGGGAAACCAGACACAAGTAACTTAATATCCACATTAAATTTATGAGTGGATGAGGCCATATAATCTCAAGAGGATGCTTCACAAAAATGGATCACATGATAAGAGATGTGAGGTTGTTGCCTCGATGAATTGAGGTTGGATAATGCTGTAAAATGTTGATTGCCACTTGAGGGGCAATCCTTCAGGTACCATATTGTTTACCAGCCCCTGCTCCTACGCTGTTAGAAATGTTGGCTTGCATGTGTCAGCAGACTAGCACACTCATCTCCGTGCCGTTTAAATAGAAGCCTTGCCTTGCTGCCTGGGTGGACAACATTCTGATCTGAATATCGTTTTTCATCTCTTGTACCTTCTTCCGCAGTACAGTGGTACCTCGGGTTAAGAACTTAATTTGTTCTGGAGGTACGTTCTTAACCGGCAACTGTTCTTAACCTGAGGTACCACTTTAGCTTATGGGGCTTCCTGCTACCGCCGCCACACAATTTCTGTTCTCATCCTGAAGCAAAGTTCTTAACCCGAGGTACTATTTCTGGTTTAGCGGAGTCTGTAACCTGAAGCGTCTGTAACCTGAAGCGTCTGTAACCTGAGGTACCACTGTAATTTACTGATGCTGCGACTTTATTGTGAGGTTGCCTTTTTTAAATCAATGGATGCCTCCTTCAGCGATGCACATGCATCAGAAAGGTTAGATACAAAAATGTATTATTATTATTAGGTAAAGGTGAAGGTACCCCTGCCCGTACGGGCCAGTCGTGTCCGACTCTGGGGTTGCGTGCTCATCTCGCTTAAGAGGCCGTGAGCCGTCGCCGTCCGAAGACACTTCCGGGTCACGTGGCCAGCATGACTAAGCCTCTTCTGGCGAACCAGAGCAGCACACGGAAACACCGTTTACCTTCCCGCTGTAAAGCGGTCCCTATTTATCTACTTGCACTTAGATGTGCTTTCGAACTGCTAGGTGGGCAGGAACTGGGACCGAACGACGGGAGCTCACCCCGTCACGGGGATTCGAACCGCCGACCATGAGATCGGCAAATCCTAGGCGCTGAGGTTTTACCCACAGCGCCACCCGCGTCCCCATTATTATTATTATTATTTAAAAACCCAGAAGTCTCACTTGAGGGTCAAGCCACTATTAAAAGCAGAGGTGCAGGCCCAGCTGGGTTTGTCCCATCAGTTGGCAACCCACTTACACCTTGATATTTGCGATGAGGCACACACAAAGGACAGGCACCACTACTGTCTGCTTTAAGTAAGGCATTCCCCACCCTTCGCACTAGCCCTGTGACAATCTCTGCCTTGAGCTCATTAGCTGTGCTTTGAGTTTCCATGATCTCAGAGGGCGATTAATATCCAGGGAATAGAGATGGATGGCCAGTGTCCCGGGGTGACCTCACCCCCTGGATCTGGAAGCCCCTCCTTCTCCTCCCCCCCCATGGCTCTGTTATTTTGTCCAGAGCCTGGGGAAGCGAACACACTCTCTGCCCCACCAATTCCACCAGACAAGGAAGAGGATATTTCCCCTTCTGCCGGAAGAAGGTGAGCCCTGGGAATTGGAAGAGGATCCACCCAAGATCCCACAGGACCGATTTCCAGGAAAAGGTGAGAAACTGAAGGGGAGGGGTGGAGAGTTCCTCTTGGTGGATTCCCAACTGAACCTGCCTTGTTTTCAAGGAGTTCCTATAGGAACAGAGGAAGCTGCCTTAGGCTGAGTCAGGCTGTCGGTCCATCTACTTCAGTATTGCCTGCACGGACTGGCAGCAGCTCTTCAGGGTTTCAGAGGGGAATCTCTTCTTCCCAGCCCAACCTGGGCATAGTTGTCAAGCGTCCCTTATTTGGCGGGACAGTCCCTTATCCCAGCGCCATGTCCCGCTGCTGTCCCTTATTGATGATGTCTCTTAAATAAGCTACTGAAGGTAATGGGGCCCTTTCTATGTCCAGCTGTCCTTTGTCAACAACAAATTGTTGCTGTTTTTTGTGTTGGATATATGCTATATGGTAATTTATGGACCTAATAGGTATCTAAAGCCATTTGCACGCAACAAAATATGTAATTGTTGATCCCTTATTTTGACTGCTGATCCCTTATTTTCAAGGCTGCTGGTCCCTTATTTTCAAATCTGTAAGTTGACAGCTATGATCAGGGGCCTTCTGCATGCAAAACAGGGAACCACTGAACCATGGATCCCCCCTCCCAAATAAAGTAAGATTCCATGGTTCCTCATAGTTCTGAAGGCAGAGCTGATTTATTTCATTTTATTAAGTTTATATCCAGGCCCAGGGTGGCAACCAAGAAGTAATAAAACAATTAAGAAATACGGGAGTGGGGGAGCCAGTATAGGTGCAGACTGGGAAAGGCTTCTTCAAAGATGAATGCTTTTAGCAGGTGTTGAAAATAAAATATAGGAACATGTGAAACTCCCTTTTAGCTCAGTCCATCTAACTCAGTTATTATCTACACTGACATATCAACCATAGATAAATAGGTTGAAGGGTCAGTTCTGGCCAGGAATGTGTAACCTCTTTAGTTACACCAGCTACCTGTTAATTCCCAGACCCAATTTCAACATGCTAGTAAATGAGGACTTCAGTATGGTATACTACACATTCTGCAATTGCAACTTTCCCCTCTGTGCCTTGTGCACCAGAAATATTTTTAAGAAAAGTGAAGCTTTTATTCAGGGTAGAGACAAAATATTTGAGGTGGGGAGGAGGAGCTTCACCTCTTTAATTTCTGCATGTCAAGAACATGTTTGTTTCTTTGTTTGCTTGCTTGCTTTTTAGCGCGGCCAAGTTCCCAAACAGCTTCTCTTGAGAGCGCTCACATCCACACTCTCCATTTAAATCACATCTCAACCACTTTGTGCCTTCCCTCTAATAATCTCGGGAGTTGTAGCTTGTTACGGGTGCTGGGAACTATAGCTCTGTGAGGGGTCTCCTCTCAGCACCCCTTCGCAAATGACAGTTCCCAGGATCCTTTGCGGGAAGCCACAACTGCTTAAAGCAGTATAGGAGCGTTTTCAACATGGGGTGAAGATGCGACCTCAGATTCTGACCAGCCCAACTTTGACATTGCTGCAAATCCCTTGGAGTTTAGGGTTGCTTCAGGAGTTGTAAGACTCTGCATTTAATGAGTCTGCCATGCTTCAGAGGAGGATAATATCTCAGTTCCAGGGAGAGAAGGCTCCCCAAGCTGGAATATTTTTGCCACAGTAACACCCTGTTATAAGAAAAAACTGCTCCTTTTTCCCTTATGGGATACCCAAGAGCCCGTAGGTTCTCTGTCAGTAGGAGAAAACAACAAGAGCCCAACCAGAGAATATTGAGAAGCAAAGCAGCCTGATCTCTATTAAACTGCTGCAACAAGGTCCCCCACTCCCCCCCCCACTCCCCCCATGCAGAGAGGGAGGAGAGGAACCCAGAACATTGGTGTGCAAGCTCTTATATAGACTTTTGAAATTGCCCACCCTGTAGCTCAAGACCCCCCCCCCAAAAAAAAATATCATACATACATCACAGAAAGAGGTGGTCCCCAGCAAAAATGTGAGTGTGTTGCTTCTCTCCTGTCTGCCAGGATACCTGATAATGCCTTATTATCTGATTGCCTTTTCTGGGTAGCTTGGCCATTCCTTGGAGATGGTAAATACTTCCTGAATCAGATACTTGCCAGACTGTATTTACAGGGAGGTGTAAGCCCCTACAGTCCAAAGACAATTGGAAAGTTTTTCCCATTTCCTTCCTCCTTGCAGAGAAATATTTGAGGTCAATTTGGGAGAGTCAAAGTGGTTTCAGGATTGCTCTTGTTGTAAACAAAAATCTGCCTTTTCCACCTTGTGGGGTATCCAAGAACCCATATAGAGTCCTTATGTAGGTTCCCTATTGGTAGGAGAAAATAACAGAGGCCAACCAGAGATTATTGAAAAGCAAAGTAGCTAGTAAGCCTGATCTTTATTGATCTGTTGCAACAGGGTCCTCACTCATAACACGCAGGAGGGAGAAGGTGAAGGAATGGGATTCCCAAATCCAAAACTGACTGTGCAGGCATTTTTAAACTGCACCAAAATCCCCATTTCTCCTTAGCTAAAATGCATAAACTTGAGCCGTTGAGCAAATGCAATACAAGAACACAGCTCTCTCCCTTATCAGTTTGACGGCAAGACTGGCCTTGACTTTACCAGTAGAACAGACACAGACATATCTTATGTTCTGACCACAAATGACGGGGAGACCCAAGTCTGGGACTAACGCCAGAGCATGTTTTCGGAAGTAGTGACCTTTTGCTCCAAGATAGGAGTAGGAACAGGAATATCCTTTTATGGTCAGGAGTGCAGGAAGGAAATCCCTTTTATGGTTGAGAGTACCAGAGCAGGAACATATGTGATGTCAACCTGCATACATAGGCTGACGTGGTTGGAAGGAGGGAGAGGGTGCCTGGAGGATATAAATACTGCATGAAACTTGTCATTTCTTTGGACTTGCTGTGGACTAATCATGCAAGTGCCTTCTGCTATCCAGAGAGCAGAATAAACTCTTTCTTTGAACCAACTCGGTGTCATTTTGACTTCCTTCCTCCTGTCCCGGAGCAACGCAGACCCAGTCAGTGAACTCCGATAAGGCTACAAAGGAACCCAGAACAATGGTGTGCAAGCCCTTATATAGACTTTTGAAACTGCCACCCTGTAGATCAAGACCCCCCCCAAACATCATACATACATCACAGAAGGGGTGTAGCTCAAGACCCCCCCCCATATATCATACCTACATCACAGAAAGTGCGGTCTACAGCAGAAATCTGAGTGCTTTGTTTACCTCCTGTCTGCCAGGTTACCTGTTTAATGGGCACTTGATTGGATTGCCTGGGGAGCCTGGCCATTCTTTTGTAATGATAAACACTTAGTTCCTGAGCCAAATGTGCCCTTAAGACAGGATTTGTGAAGGAAAAGACAATGGGGAGGCTTTTCCATTTTCCTTTGACCTTGCAGAGAAAACATTTGGTCAGTTTGGGAATCAAAATGGTTTCAGGTCGGTCTTCCTGTGCTGATCTATGTACGTGCTTGGTTGGTACACTTATGAACATTTAACATATATCTAAGACCTCAAAATTCCTATCACACTCTCCTGTACTATTTCAGACACTATACTTATGCATGTGTGTTTGCCTTGTACATTTATGAACATTTATTCTCTCTCTCTCTCTAAGACCTTAGAATTCCTGTAACAACCCCTTCACGCAGCATGTTCCACGTGGGCCTGCTATTCTCAGAGGGAGGGAGCAAGCTGCCTATGCAGTCAGGGTCACGTCACCACAGACCCTTTGCTCCACATGCAGTGATGGGATATGTGGGCATATCTTATGGCTGAAGGATTATCTGGCCACGAGGACAAAGCGCTTTAGCGCTTCCGTGAGATCCCAGGCCAGAGTCAGGGCACTCAGACCCTAATCCTTCTTAAGCGGCCGCACCCTGAGCTCTCCGCTATCAGAGAGGGACACGATTCTGAGGCCGCACGCACACCACACATTCAAAGCAAAACATGAAACAATCATGGCTTCCCCCTCAAAAAAAAAAGGGGGGGGAGCCATTGTTTGTTATTACAGACCCTCCAAGTGTCCCTGTTTTCCAGGGACAGTTGTGGATTTTCAGAAGCCATTCTGGTTTCTGATTTGATCTCAGAATGTGCTGCTTTTCCTTCAGACATCCCTATTTTTTATCAGATTAATGTTGGAGGGTATGTGTTAAGGTTGCTGAAAGTTGCTCAGAGACCTCTCTCTTCCTCCCACAGAACTACAAGTTCCCCGTGAAAAGATATTGATTGTTATACCTCTTTGGGAACTGTAGTTCTGTGAGGGGTTTCCCAACATCTCTCTGCACCCTTGACAAAGTACTGCTGCCATAGTTCTTGTCGTATTAAAAGAGTTTCAAATGCTTGTAAAACTGTTGGTTCTGATGACACAAGATTAGGCTGTGGTGACTACGTCCCCTCAGATCTTGTTTTGCTTTCATGTGTATTCATTATTATTATTTTTGTGATGGATAGGGACCTCAAAAGCTGGAAGGGGCCTGAGTCTCTCTGGATCTCTCTCAAAAGCCTGCTCCCAGATGCAGTCATGACTGAAATGATGAGGGGATGTGAGGGCCCTGACACCCAGGGCGAAACGTGTGCTGCGTGCCAGATGTCTATGGGAGGTCTGGATCCTGCCATGAGTGGTGAGCCTGGTCCGAACACTGATCAGGAGATGCAGTGGATCTCAGCCAGGGAGGACAGTTCCCACCGAGAGCCTTGTTTGAACACCCAGGTAAGACGGGAACGCTCTTTCGAGCTGCTGTCCACCTCCATCTTCAGATAATATAATTCCCTCCTATGCAAGTTGAGGAACTTCCCTTATCCTTCTCATCCAGTGTGTAAAGCATGAATCAGAAAGCCAGTGAATGTCCTCAATGATGTTCCCTGTTCACTAGGGTCTTGGCAACTGGGACATTCAAATGCAAGCTTTGCAGGAGTTGAACTGCTAGCTCAAAGCAGTCTCTCTGTGTGGGCTCAGCTGCTTTGTCTACTGCAATTGGAGTCTCCCCCCCCAAACAAGTTTTAGTTATCAGAAGAGTTTTATTTACCAGAAAAGGAAATGGCAAACTGAAGATGACGTGAGCAACATAAACCTTATCACAATTTACTAACTGCAGCATTGTAAAGTTGGAGGTCAGCTAAGTTGCAGCTGGCATAGCCGATGGTCAGGGATGATGGGAGTTGGAGTCCAGTGAGGTTTTCGGACTCCAACTCCCATTGGCCCCTTGCCAGCATGTCCAATGGCCAGAGATGAAGGGAGTTGTAGTCCAACAACATCTAGAGGGCTACAGATTCCCCACAGGTGAGCTAGAGCAGCCCAGCAGGTGGTTGTCTGGCTTCCCCTGGAGGGAGAACCCACCCATTCCTCTAGGGCAGGGGGGTCAGCAAACTTTTTCAGCAGGGGGCCGGTCTACTGTCCCTCAGACCTTGTGGGGGGCTGGACTATATTTTTTGCGGGGGTGGGGGGATGAACGAATTCCTATGCCCCACAAATAACCCAGAGATGCCACCGCATCTCACCACACATTCTACTCATGTAAAAACACGCTGATTCCCGGACCGTCCGTGCTGGATTGAGAAGGTGATTGGGCAGGCCCCAGCCGCTGGGCCTTAGTTTGCCTACCCCTGCACTATCAAACTTGCTCTGACCATTGTGATAGGAATTTTATGGTCTTAGATATATGGTAATGTTCATAACTGCACATACATAGATCAACACAGGAAAGCCAACCTGGAACCATTTTGATTCCTAAACTGACCAAATCCTTTCTCTGCAAGGTTAAACTGGAAAAGCCTCCCCATTGTCTCTTTCCTCACAAATCCTGTATCAAGGATATGTCTGTTTGAATAAGGTGTGAGCCTGTGACCTGGCCCAGGAAATAAGTATTTTACCACTACAAAAGAATGGCCAGGCTCCCCAGGCAATCCAATCAAGTAACTTGCCAGACAGGAGATAAACAAGGACAAGAGAAAAACAACATTTAAATTTCTGTGATGTAGGTGGGATGTATCTGAGGGGTGGTCTTAGGTTACACCCCTTCTGTGATGTATGCATAATGTTTCTGGGGGTGGTCTTGATCTAGAGGATGGGAATTTCAAAAGTCTTTATAAGCCCTTGCACAGCAATTTTGGGGGTCCTCTTCCTCTCCTGCGTGTGAGGGGAGCACCCTGTTGCAACAGATCAATAAAGATCAGGCTTACTAGCTGCTTTGCTTCTCAATATTCTCTGGTTGGCCTCTGTTATTTTCTCCTACCAATAGGGAACCTATGTAAGGACTCTATATGGGCTCTTGGATACCCCATAAGGGAAAAGGGCATATTTTTATTTACAACACCATCAATAAGCTGCTTGAAATCTAACACACACACCCCGTAACTTGTAAAGCCCACCGTGGCTGCATGCACACCACACATTTAAAGCATGTGACTTCCCCCAAAGAATTCTGGGAGCTGCAGTTTTGCCCCTATTATTCCCCGCACCCTTGTCGAACTACAGTTCCCAGGATTCTTAGGGGGGAAATCCTGCGCTTTAATTAAACACAGGGTGCCCAGCACCAGCCTCTCTCTAAGTCCTGAATTCAAACAATCGTCAGCGTGTGAAAAGGCCTTCCGTTCTTTGATTTGGGTCAAAACTTCTTCTGCACTTCTCTCTCCAGCTCTTCCTAAGCCCTCCCCAGGGCCTGGGGGCAGATCCCTTCCGCGGCTCCCCCTCGGAGTCGTGCGGCGACCTCCCTGGCGAGACCTATGAGGAGATGTCCAGGGACCCCCTTGAGCTGCCCTGCGAGGAGATGTGCATCCGGCCAGCCCCTTGCGGGGGCCAGTGCGCGAAATCGCCATGTGAGGAACTGTGTGAGAGCGTCTTCAAGGGGCCAGCCTCCCGGAGGCTGTACGAAGAGGAGCGTTATGTGGAGACGTGGTCCGGGAAGGCTCGCCTGCCCTCCATTGTAGTGGAACCCATCGAAGGGGGCGATGTGGAAAGCGGGGAGCTGCGGTGGCCCCCCGACTTCACGTTGCTGGAGGAGGCGGAGCAAGACGAGCTCTTTGCTGACGGCGAGGAGGACTTGGAGGCAGGTGAGTGTCCTACTAGTGCCTACCCCCCAAATCTCAACTTGATCTTCGGGTGGGGCTTTTTTCAGCCAGAACTTGCTGGAACTCAGTTCTGGCACCTCTCAGGTGGGCGCCATTACAGTGGTACCTCGGGTTACATACGCTTCAGGTTACAGACTCCGCTAACCCAGAAATAGTACCTTGGGTTAAGAACTTTGCTTCAGGATGAGAACAGAAATTGTGCTCCGGCGGCATGGCAGTAGCAGGAGGCCCCATTAGCTAATGTGGTGCTTCAGGTTAAGAACAGTTTCAGGTTAAGAACGGACCTCCAGAACAAATTAAGTACTTAAGCGGAAGAACCACTGTAGTGTTATTTTTGTTGTTTTGGTTTAATTATTTACTTATGTTTTAGCTTGCATTTCATTCTTGTGAACTGCCCTCAGATCTTTTGATGAAAGGTGGCATAATAATAATAATAATAATAATAATAATGTTCATGGTGAGTTCTGGCACCTCTTTTTCTAGAAAAACAGCACCCTAGTATGCCACACTTTACTGAGTGAATACGGCCCAGAATCCTTTGCAAGAGATTTTCAGGTTATCCAGGTCCCCCTGTAACCTCCTCCCCTCTCTTCTTGTTTTCCAAGGATTGTCGTCTTTCGACAGCGACGTGGAGGAGGTGCTTCTGTAACGTTCTGACCAATGTTTCCCTGGGACGGATGGACAGAAACAGTACCTTCCCAACGTCACCCACGTCTAATCACGACTTGGCAACGTCTTGGAAAGGGACTCTGGGGCATCGCCTTGGAAAGAAGCAAAAGTAGCATCTCGCTGTTTCGTTTCAAGGTGTCTCTCAGAGGGGTAGCAGATGTCAGGAGCTCGTCCTACACTCGAGTAGGACCCTGGCAGAGACACATGCCCGACTGGCATGTTCTCTCCCTCCTGGTCGATCGTTCAGGAGCTTCAGAAGCTTTCTTCAGCCCGAACATCACAGCGACCGATGCCAACAGACATCGGCACACTTAGGGATCCGCAGAGTCTTTGCAGCTTGCGTTACAGACCTCAGCAACTCAGCATTTGGGTTAATCTACTTTATTTACATATAAACACACGTGGAGCACTGCAACACGGCTCCCCCCCTCTCTCTCTAGCATCAGACAGCAAAGAGAAAAAGCACAATAGTCCCACTTCGCGGAACACAGTAACACAGACATCCTGTCTCTGTCACTTCCCACTTTCCCAGGCAAAGGGGCCTGAAGACAAACATGGCAATGGTGACTTCAGTGTCATTCTATCAACCGGGATGAGCGTCTGTCAGCGGAGGATTAGGCCTGAAGCTCCTTCCCACAATTCCTACACAGTGCCACCTCCTTTTCCATTTAGCTCTTGGCTTAAACTGGGGCGAGAGAGGCAAGTGTGACTCTCTAGGTCTAGAAATGTGAAGGCTTGGGAGAAAAAAACATGGAATAATAATTTTTTTTAAAGAAACACCCCCCCCCCAGGCCTTCACATCTCAAGCCAAAGTTCTGTCTGGCCCTTGGGATTCTTTCCAGTCGCCTCTGCTCCTCAGACACACCCATTCCCCCCCAGGCCCCCAAAAGGCTGTCTAAAAGAGCACGTGGCCCTCAAATTGAAAGGGGTTCTCCATCCTTGGTTTTTTGCCTGCGGCTAAAGGAGCTGGAAGGAGCAGGTCTGTAGCTTGAGGGTACCTCCTGGATCCAGCCCTGTCACTGAAGCCTCAGATGCTTATTTTGGGCTTCAGCTGGTTCACCAGCTTTTGGACAGAAATGACTTGGCCACTGCATTCCGCACTCTGGTAACGTCCAGCTGGATTACTGCAACACACTGCATGCGGGGCTGCCCTTGAAGATAATTTGGAAACTTCAAATGGTCCAAAATGCAGCAGCCGGGTTAAGGTCTGGAGTTCTCAATTACTTAGGCCCCAAATAACCGGTATCTGAATGGCTGCCTCTCAAGTGTTAGGATTGGCAGAGGGGGCCTGTTGGTAGTTCCACCACCCTCACAAATTTGGGGTGGTAGAGGCCTGGGTGAGGGCGTTCTCCGTGGCAGCCCCTCTATTGTGAAATTTCTCTCTTCAGAGTTGTATATGGCACCTGCATTATGTAATTTTTGTCATATGCTGAAGATTAACCTCTTTGACACCTCAGATATACTGGTATGTATATCTTAGAACCCACCCTATTCTCTCAACTGTCATCTGTTTTAACTTATTTCAAAATAACGTATTTTTAAACTGTTGTAACCCGCCCTGGAACCTGATGGTGAAGGGTGGGTGAGAAATGTAATAAATGAGAATAACTCTCAAACCGGCTCATTGTCATTCCCTTTTGCCATTCCTGTTGTTTTCTGCCTCCAGCGCTTTCTTCCCTGGGTAGGCTTGCTTACACAGAAAAGTTTTTTGCAGACGCCAAAACAAGCACAACAGAGGCACTTGCTTAAGATCAAGTGGCAGGGAGTTCCAGAGAGCAGATGCTGCCACACTACATGATCGATTGCTTGAAGAGCATTAGCTAGCACCCAATTTCTAAACCCCTGCTGGCCTCGAAGGTTTTACTTCACCTCATAGGATACAGTTTTTCGGTCCCTCTTCTATTTGACAGCTCCACTGGTCCCTGAAGAGTCTGGGCTTAGTATGTAAGCATAGTAACAGATGCCACCGATATGCGCAATTTCCTTCACGGTAACTTTCACCACCCCTGCCTGTTCCAAAAACGGCACCCTGGCGTCCGGATCCTCATCGGAAAACTGAAGTAGGTTCCCTGTGGGCCTCAGCACCCTCAGGCACTCTGACACCAACGTCTTGGCTCTGCCCGGGCCCTGGGGGCATCGTAGCAGCGTATCACAGGTCCCCTTGTCGAGTATGAGGTGGAACGATCCCTCCTGAAAGGTGCTGGTCAAGGCAGTGGCATCGGCCAGGTAGCAGTGCAGTTCGGAAAGAGGGTGCCCCGGTGGGGGGCTCTCCCTCGCCAGCTGTTGCAGTGAGTCAATGGCTGGAGGGGAGAAATCCAAACACGAGATGTGAAGTTGCCGGGGCGAGTCTCGAAAGAGCCCCAGACTTAAAGCGGATGTGCCGCAGCCGACGTCTAGTATTTGGGTCCGGCCGGCCGGCGAGCTCTGAAGGAAGGAGAGCAGGAACCCCGAGACATCTTCGTAGGAAAAGAACCAGTCAAAGTGGCCAGGACGCGAAGCTCCTTTTTCCTTAGCGGTGTAGAAGCGGTCCCAGGCGTCACGCTGGTCCATTTGCCGAAGGAGATCATCTGGAAGATGGATGGAGGCAGAATGGGCCGCGTGTCAACTGCGAGGCCACACATTTGCTGGACCTCAGCTCGCCTTGCCTTTCTCTGACCCCACAAAAATTTAAAACTAAACACATGTAACGAACGAAGCTTTGCAGGGTTAAAGAAAGAGGAAAATGGTGCAAAAAGTAATCTACATTAGACACAACAATTTAGAAAGAGTAAAAATTTCGAGGTCTTAGAACGAAGGAAGTCAATATGTGTATATGTACATAATGATTAGAATGACGATATGGTTTTATTTGTAGATTTTTTTGTTTTTCTTGTGTTCTTTTTTCTCTTGTGTTTTTTTCTTGTTTGTACTCTTTTATTTTGGATTCAGTGTTTGTAATTTTTGTTGTAATTTTGCATTGGAAATTTAAAAATAAAAAAATAAAATAAAACTAAACACACAGGGTATTCTCCAGAGCGCAGTCCTAAGCACATTTACTCAGAAGTTAAATCCAAGGTGGTTTACTCCCTTGGCATTAACCAGCCCTTTTTTGTGACTTAGAATCTTAGTTGGAAGGGACCCCAAGGGTCATCTAGTCCAACCCCCTGTCACAAAAGCAGGACATTTATTATTTGATGTATATTCAAATTTATTATTTGATGTACATTCCCTAATTGTGTTTGTTATGTTCTCATTTGTTTTATAATTGGAGAAAATCATCATCATCATCATCATTATCATCATTGCAGGACAAAAATAAACCAGAAGATCTGTGATATAAAAAGTTACAGGATTCAAGCAGAAGGTTGCAGCATTATGCGCCGATTTGGGAAGAAGCAGTGTGGCTGCCCCAGGACTTTTGCAGGCTCAAACTGTATGGAAAGCTGGATTGCATACAATTGCCCCGACACAGTCATGATAATCACAAATCATCATGTGTAAGCATCAGACAGGATGTTGGGAGTGACCCTCAGTGCCTTAAAAGGCGGATTTTGCCCTTCTGTGGGACTCCCTTGGGGTAGCCATTTTCCCAAAGCATAATTCAAAATCAGAGTGGGGGAATCAGAGTGGGGAGGGACCCTGAGGAACATCTAGTCCAATCCTCTATTCCTTCCAATCATGAACACAGGTGTGCAGCAAAAATGGGATCACCAAGAATCAAAAGGAAGAAATCAGCATGCTCAAGGCAAACTGTGAGATTTGCCAGTGCACAAACACCATCAGAGGAGAAGGGAAAAAAATATTGGTTATACTGTATTCTTTTTAAAAAAATATTTTTTTTTGGGGGGGGATGATCACTTATACTTAAATCCTGCTCTTACATGACATGATCTCTCATCCAAGGACTGATGAAGCACAAAACTGCTTAGCTTATTGCACCTGATGCTCTCAGACCAATTGTGTGTGTGTGTGTGTGTGTGTGTGTGTGTGTGTGTACACACACGTAAAAAATGCAGACAAACAGCATAAGGCTCTTTACATAGCAAAGCATTCCTGTTTGGGGTGCCCTCGGTCTGTGGTTGTGTATACATTTAAAGCCCTCACCTTCCCTCAAAGAACCCTGGGAAACTACAGCTTACCCCTCACACCGCTACAATTCCCGGCACCCCTTTAACAAACTACAGCTCCCAGAAATCTTTGAGGAGCACATGCGCTTCAGATGTATGGCGCCTTTGCATTCATTTGAACAGGCAGCACCACCTAATAAATCTCCAAATCCAGAGCCCAGCCGCCGCCTAAGCTTTGATGCAAGCAGATCAGGATGAATGCTTGGAAGGAGCCTTTTTGCAAACCTCAATTGTGCAAAAGCTCCCCTGCCCTCCCTTTTTCTCCTTGGCGTGAGAGGCACCCACCTGACCAAGAGGAAGAGGAAGAGGCAGAAGAAAGCGAGGAGCGCACCAGCGTCCTGAAAACACCCCGAGGACCTTTCAGCCAGCTTGCTGCTGCTGCTGCCATCTTCAGTGGGGCGGGAGGAAGGGGGAAGGAGGAGCTAAGGAGATCTCTAGACTAGAGCACAAGGAGGAAGTGGCCCATCTCTGCAAAGCCGCATCTGCAGCCCCAGCAGCAGCAAGAGACAAGCGGCATCTGGGTCAACTGCAAAGCAGATCCAACTTTTGCTACCGTTTCCCCGATGTGTTTCGTTACAGCTCTGCCCACGTGGGAGGATGTTGACTAATGCTTGGAGGGAGCACGCACCCACCGATGTGAACTAGGGAAGGGGGTTGATGAGGTTGTCGTTATCTGCTAATTGGGTGGGTTTGTATTGCTTTGTTTGTTGTTTGGGTTTTGCTAAGGTTGCTTGTTAGTGTTTATGGGGCTGCAGTGCTGTGGCGATTTATTTATTTTTAGTTCATAAAATTTATACACCACTAAACCCCTCAAGGTCTAGTGTTCAAGACTTTTGAAACGTTAAAATAACATCCGACTAAAAATAGATTAAAACTCGCATCCACTGTATAAAAACTTGCCCACGCTTGCAGGAACAAAAATATTTTTAGCCGGCAGGGGAAAGAGTAAAGTGAAGGCATGATATCAATCGGCAGAGAGTTCCAAAGGGTACTTGTGCTGCCATCCTAAGAGACTTGAGTTATGTATTAAAAATTGCAGAATGTGTCTTATGTGGCACGTCCACGTTGCACAGACGGTTCACCTTTAAGCTCCATATAGGATCTAATTCCCAAAGCTTCAAACATTCTAATGGGGTCGAAGCCCTTTGTTTTTGTGAATATATGAATGAGCATGCTGGGATAGCTCAGTCCGTGTAGCATGAGACTCAGCTTCCGGATTGTGAGTTCAAGAGCCGCCGCCCGCCTTGGGCAAAAGAGTCCTGCATTGGAGGGGGTTGGGAAGATGACCGCGGGAGATTCCTTAGCATTGAGAAAAAAAGCTAAACTATAGTTGAGAATAAAACAACAAGAAATTAAAGCTTTATCTATTTTTTGCACCAGCAATATTCCCCCCGAAAGGAGGTGCACCGTTCCTGGAGGTACTGCAATACCAGGTCGATGCATGGAGTGGACGGAGCAAGCCCCTATTCCATCTCCCAGCTCCAAAAATCCATTTAATATATAGTCCTCAAATAGAGGACATATCAGATATTAAACTGATAAGAACAGATACTACACTTGATCTTAGCCAAAAGGCCGAGAAGCGATACCAAGGGAAACAAAAATTAAGCAGGTCTTCTTTCCCGATGCCTTTTCAGGTGTCGGTGGGTAGCTTGGTGCGGCAAACCTCTCAACGCCCCCTCGGAATCAGCACCGTTTCCAATTCCACAAAATACACTGTGACAACATTTCTACTTCTGTAGTCCAACTCAGCACCCTCTAGATCGACAATTTAACCTCAGAACTAGATTATTCTTTCGATTTTATCAATTTCTCAGCAATCTGCTTGGTTACTCGGATGGCGATTGGTGCTAAATCTGCATACTCCCGCCCATTTACAAGTCCGGGTCCTTGTATCTGTTAACTTATTGCGTGCCAGTACAGGTCCCCAAAGGGACGCGGGTGGCGCTGTGGGTAAAACCTCAGTGCCTAGGATTTGCCGATCGTATTATCGGCGGTTCGCTCCCGTCTTTCGGTCCCAGCTCCTGCCCACCTAGCAGTTCAAAAGCACCCCTAAGTGCAAGTAGATAAATAGGTACCGCTTTATAGCGGGAAGGTAAACGGCGTTTCCGTGTGCGACACTGGTGCTGGCTCGCCAGCTGCTGCTTCATCACGCTGGCTACGTGACCCGGAAGTGTCTTCGGACGGCGCCGGCTCCCGGCCTCTTGAGCGAGATGAGCGCGCAACCCTAGAGTCAGACACGACTGGCCCATAAGGGCAGGGGTACCTTTACCTTTACCTTACAGTTTCCCCGCTCCTAACTTCCTGTTCCCCTTGAGAGCATCCTGCAAAAACTCAGCTGTCAAGCCAAGCAGAGTTGCAGAATAAATATTTCCCTTATTCCAAGCAACTTTAACAAACTGCAGGTTCCAGGCAGTGGTGCCTGGTTTGCATTGGGACTGAAAAGGGAAATGCAGGCAGGAGGTGGAGCCAGAATGACAGGTGGGGCGGGATAATTCTCCCTTGCTCTCCTCCTCCAACGCCTCTTCCCTGCTGAGTTCTGCAAAGACAAGTCTGAGTCTACTCTAAGGAGAAGGAAGCTGGCAGGCAGCCCCCCCCCCTTGTTCCCTAGGAAGGCAGGCTGAAGGGGGCTGGCTGAGGTTAGTGGGGCAGCGGCCATTCCCTTAAACAGGCAAATGAGAACCAATGTCCCCATTTGCATGCCATTTCCTTTGCACGGGAATGAATGGCCTTTGCACTGAAACGAGCATCATAAAATAACATAACCATACTGTACAATAATTCATTGTGTAAAATTCTGCCACAGCAGACAGCTAGACAAATAACTTGACTCTTGATGGAAGGCAAACTGCAGCAGAAGGGGATCAGTGCTGCTTGTGAGGAGCAGGAGTAAGGACAGAAATTGATGCCTTCTGAAATCTCTAATTTATTGGGCTGCAGTGTTGGGGGGAGTTCCTGAAATCTGCTGCATATTTGTTAACCTGTTCATTGAAATGCCAGGCTTATGTAGTCAAAATGGCGCCCTCCCTGGAGATATAAGCGGGCAGGATGGTTTGGAAAGTACCACAAATATATATATTTTTAAGGAGGAAACCAATGATGACTAAGTAAGTGGCCATGGAATGCTGAGCGGTTGGGTGGGGAGGTGATTGGAATATTTTGGAAACAGAGTCTGGCTGGTTAGAATTTGGAACTAGAACATTCCGAAGCAGAACATTATGCTACTTATTTCATTTTTTATTTTTTTCTGAACCAGCCGTATTCCTCCACAGAGATGAGGTGCCGTGTTCCTGGAGGCACTGCAACCCCAGGCTGACACAAGGCTTTTTTGTATGTAGTTTTGACTAACACACACATTTTTGCAGGCAAGCTCTTTTTAATACAGTCATCCCTCTGGTTGTGAACGTGATCCATACGGGAGGCACATTTGCAACCTGCAGTGTTCACAGCCTGAAGTGGCGTGTCTGTGCATGCGCGTTATGTCATTTTGTGCTTCTGTGCATGCACAAGCGCCGAAATCCAGCGCAGTCTGCAACCTAAAAACCCGCAACCCGCAGCGTTTGTAACCCGAGGTAGGACTAATGCACTTTTGTGTGTCATTTTCATCACTTCATTTATTTTCTCCAAATATATGTATTTTTGCAAAGGTTGTTCGGTTAGACAACTCTATAAAACATCCAGAATAAGCGCAAAGCACCACTGCACTTTGGTTTTCAAAAAGCTTTGTAGAGCATAAGCTTGGTGAGAACCAGAACACAGTCCACGCTACTTTCATCTATTTTTTTATACCAATAATATTCCCCCCAAAGGGAGGTGCACCGTTCCTGGAGGTACTGCAATACCAGGTCGATGCATGGAGTGGACGGAGCAAGCCCCTATTCCATCTCCCAATTCCAAAAATCCATTTAATATATAGTCCTCAAATAGAGGACATATCAGATATTAAACTGATAAGAACAGATACTACACTTGATCTTAGCCAAAAGGCCGAGAAGCGATACCAAGGGAAACAAAAATTACGCAGGTCTCCTTTTCCGATGCCTTTCGTGGTTATGGTGGGTACATGGCGCCGCAAAGCTTTCACCGCCCCATCAGAATCAGCACCGTTTCCAATTCCACAAAATACACTCCGACAACATTTCCAACTCAGCACCCTCTAGATCGACAATTTAACCTCAAAAGTAGATTATTCTTTCGATTTTATAAATTTCTCAGCCATCTGCCTGGTTACTCCGATGGCGATTGGTGCTAAATTTGCATAGACCCACCCATTTACCCAGCAGGCACTGTGAAACTATTAATTCATCGCTTGCCGGCAGAGGTTCCAAATCTTTCCCTTTGATAGTTTCCTGTTCTGTTGAGAGCTTCTAACTTGAAAAGCTGTAAAAGGAATTATCTGCCTTAGGAACAATTTACCGGCAAATCCAGATCCTTTTCAGTTTACCAGATTTACTTGCTTTTACCCTTTCAACTTTGATTTCATCGTGAAATGCACAAGTGTACCGAATTATTAAGAACACCTTTTCATTTATATTTGTTTTCTTTCATTTAAAAATTGGAGATATATCCGCCCTCAAATTAACTCATTATGCTTCAAACACAATTAAAAGAAATAGCAAATATATTTGAGACAGGGTTGGAAGGATGTAGTTTGTGTGAGCCCATAAAAGCAATGGAAAGGCGTGGTGGTAAAATAGTTTAAGACTTAGCAGGATTTTTATATAGAAGTTTGTCGTTCTAGCCCAAAGCAATGTCAAACCCACAGCAACAGTACCAATAAAATAAAATAAGACAGTACAGAGCTTACATCCCCAATGAGCCAACATCCATGATTTGAGAGGACACCAATAAACTCAAATCCAGCCTTTCAGCTGGATTTATAGCTATTTTATCTAATGTTCTGTTTCTAATGTTCTGTTGAAAGCCGCCCACAGTGGCTGGGGAAACCCAGCCAGATGGGCAGGGTAGAAATAAATTATTATTATTATTATTATTATTATTATTATTATTATTATTATTCCTCCTCCTTTCCCCCACTTTTCTTTCCTTTTTTGAAGCCAGTGCATAGGGAGCCACTCTGTGTGTGACAAAGCTATTGTCCTCATTAAAAAGAAACTAGACCATTTCTGTCAGGGTGTACCTGCTTGCTTGCGTCAACAATGGTTTCAGAAAGTGACCTCTTGGGTCTCTATATGAGGAACAGGCTAACAAACGAGTGATGTCTTCCACCTAACGTTGGCCACAAATACCAAGGCTGTCTGCCTAGGGGACAACACTAGTCATCAAAGACTGCAGTTGTGTTTATAAAGTGATGCCTAATTCAATAAAGACATTTCTAAAGGAAGCTGGTAAGTTTGGTCAGGTAACTAGCTCTAAAATGCTGTGTTCTCAAGAGTGGATACCAAGGCAAAAATCTGGTTAATAATAGTCTAAAACAGGGGTGGCCAACTCCCAAGAGACTGCGACCTACTCACAAGTTATAAACTGGCAGTGATCTACCCCCCTTTTGGGGGGTTCATGTCAAAGTTGTTGAGCATTTTGTAGGAAGGAAAGCCCTGTTTTGGGGGGTTCAGGTCAGTTGCTGAGCTTTTTTAGAGAGGGAAGTCCCATTTTTGGGGGGGTGCAGGGCAAAAATGTTGAGCTTCTTTTAGGAGAGCCAAAGTTGTTCAGCTTCTTTGCAGGGAGCCACTGATCTACCACGGATGTCCAGTGATGTAATGGTAGATCACGATCTAGCTGTTGGACGTGCCTGGTCTAAAACATCTTGACAAGTGGTTTTTCAAACTTGTTACCGTCCAATTCCATATAGCACAGTGCAGGAAAACTCTCAGTAGGCATAGTAGCAAATTAAAAAATATATACTTTAGCTGAGCTCAGTCCACTCTTGCCTTTAATTGTTGACCATCTGTATTCTGTATGAATAAGAGCTGCTGTTACTTCTGATAGTAGAATATTGCTAGCGGGGTGTGTGTGAAATATACTGGAGTTTCCAAAACTTTAATGGAGTTTGAATCAGAACCTGAGTTTTCAACACCATAGAGCATTTGGGTAAGCGCTTTAAACCTTCCCTGAAGATATTTGATAGTAATCAGCTGCCCTCTCCCTTACGGTTGACAAAATTTCGCATCAATGCCCCAATGCTTTTCTGTGCTTTGACTCTCACTGGCGCCATATGACCAAGACAGTACAGAGGTACGTCTGGTTACGAACTTTATTTGTTCTGGAGGACCGTTCTTAATCTGAGGTACTTCAGTTAATGGGGCCTCCCACTGCCGCTGGCACGAATTTCTGTTCTCACCATGAGGTAAAGTTCTTAACCCGAGGTACTACTTCTGGGTTAGCGGAGTCTGTAACCCAAAGTGTTTGTAACCTGAGGTACCACTGTACACCCAGGTATCTAAATGAGCAAGTTCGTTCTCGAGCCTGCTGATAAAACACCATCAGCATACTTAGGGCTGTGTCTGCCAAAACTCACAATATCGTGATAGGTGCTGAACACCTCCAAGAGATTTCTGAGGCCCAAACGAGGAGAGCACAGTGGCTTTTTCTTCACCACCTACATCATTCAGCTTCATTGGCTGTCCACATATTCTAGAGAAGTTTCCCAACCTTGGGTCTCCTAGCTAGCAACACCAGTGGTCAGGGATGATTGTACAGTGGTGCCCCGCAAGACGGAAAACCCGCTAGACGAAAGAGTTTTCCGTTTTGGAGGTGCTTCGCAAAACGAATTTCCTATGGGCTTGCTTCGCAAGACGACAATGTCTTGCGAGTTCCTGGTTTTTTTTCCTTCCCCTTTTTCTAAGCTGCTAATCAGCTGATCCGATCAGCAGATAAGCCGCTAAAAGGTCAATGGGCTTGCTTTGCAAGACGAAAAAACCGCTAGACAAAGAGAATCACAGAACAGATTCTTTTCGTCTTGCGAGGCACCGCTGTAGTCCAAAAAAACAGCTGGAGACCAAAGGTTGGGAAACACTTGATCATTGTGGTTGCCCTTCCCATCACTGGGCACTGCTCCCCACACAACCCAATGGTTTTCCATGTGACCTAGAACATGTCCTTGAAGGCTAATAATACCTCTTACTTGCCTGGAGCTAAGAGGAGTGCACATAGAAACTGACCTACCGTACAAACTTTAATCAATTGCTCCAACCGCGGGCCCCACCAATGGTTTGTGGCCCCTGGAAGGTTGTAGAAGGGAAATTGCCCTCGAGTTGGAAAAGGTTTCCCACCCAGTTTATAGTGCCACATTGAGAGTCCAGAGGGTAGTTTTCAGCCACATTTATTATAAACATATATAATACACATACATGCCCATCAGCAAATACTTCATGGAAGACAACAATGTAAGTTAGCAAAAAAATCAAAGAGAAAAGTTTACAACAGAGACAGCCTAAAATGCTGAATTTAGCACAACTACAAGTCCTGGGGGAACTTTTAAGACTGCCATACCTGCCACTGAAGAATACAGTGAGGGTGCCAGGCAAGCCACTAACAAGTTAATCTATAATCTACAGCGCTAGCTGAAAGGCTAGTGGCAGCATCCCATCAAAGCCTAGTTCCGTGCATGAAAAATCAAGTTGTTCCAACATTAACGCTTGAATTAGATTTTGGCTGCTGTGTAAAACCTATGCCAGGACAAAGCCAGCTACACAATTGCATTTTTATCCAGCATCATTTGAACCCGGATTCCCAGGGGCCCTCAGCAGACTAGCTGCTGCCCCTACTGCCAATATCCACCTCCCTGTAACTGGACACCCCACCCCACTGGGTCTGTGCCTTTCTCTTTGTGGCAGCAGCCACACCACGCCCCTCTTCCCTCTCGTATTTTTGGCACCATCAGCACCGAGGGCTTCTCTGCCACTTCCAGGCTCTGAGAAATGGCATGGCAGGTCAAGCCAATTAGGTAACTAGGGACTCTTCTAATCCCCGAGGCCTATAGTCAGTGCCCAGTAGGGCTGTGTGCTGGCACCTGGCTTGCTAAACCTCCTGTCCAGATGCGGGGGCCCAGCCTTTAAGACCCTTAGGCACCAATGCATTCTTCTACAGTAGCCTTTAGCAGCTTGAATAGTCTTGCGCCTTCAGTTCCACATCTCTGCAGAAGTCTTAAAAAGCCCTGTGGAGAAAAAGGAGAAAATATGCTTAAGGGTTTCTCCCCCCACACAAAACGGCCCCCTCTCTACAGGCTCTAGCTCAGGCATAGGTAAACTCGGCCCTCCAGATGTTTTGGACTACAATTCCCACCATCCCTGACCACTGGTCCTGTTAGCTAGGGATGATGGGAGTCGTAGTCCCAAAACACCTGGAGGGCTGAGTTTGCCTATGCCTGCTCTAGCTGTTACAACCAGCCACAGGTGCCCCCCCCCAATTTCCACCGGCTCTAACCAGGATGGCCAAAGGCCAGGGCTGAGGGGTTGTAGTTGTCCCTTGTCTGAATGGGCACCATGTTGGAAATGGCTGTGGTAGAGCCTTGACAGCTATAGGGCTTGTACCTGATCCAACATGCCTTTTGTCCCAGTGCTTGAGGATAGAACCAGCAGATGGTACAACCGCTGGCACCGAAGACAGAACACTGGGTGGGCATTCCTGTACCTCCGGACATTACAGAGCCGGGCACTGGGAGACCCGGGCCTGCCAAGAAAAGGAGGAGCTGGACTGAAGTGAACCCCCACCACCTTTGTAGCAGCTACACAGTTAAGCAGTATGCAAAGCCCCCTGTTTATAAGCCATAGGAAGAGATCAAGAGATCAATGCAGCTTCGCAACTCCTATAATCTTTGACAATATTAGCCTGGGGCCTGATGGGAGATGCAGTCCTAACAAAAAGTAGAAACAGGTGGCTCTCCAGATCTTGCTGAACTACAACTCCCATAATCCCTAGTCACGCTTGCTGGTGTGGATGGGGGTTGAAGTTCAGCAAGATCTAGAGGGCTAGAGGTTCCCCCCCTATCTTTATAGCTAGATGCACCATGTGAAATGCTTGAAAGCAGTGTTCTCACAACGTGAAGTGTTCATAAAGTAGGGTTGTCATATTTTGAACAAAAAAGGGGACACATTTGCAGACTTTTACTTTTAACTACGGATCACTATGGCAGCTCTAATTTTAAACACCCCTACTATATGTAGGCGATAGAACCTGTGATATATTGCTAGTACTAATGCTCTTAACTTTCAACAACAA
This sequence comes from Podarcis vaucheri, assembly GCF_965113315.1. Classification (NCBI taxonomy): domain Eukaryota; kingdom Metazoa; phylum Chordata; class Lepidosauria; order Squamata; family Lacertidae; genus Podarcis; species Podarcis vaucheri. Next base: position 11,903,497 of record NC_138754.1, read on the forward strand.
AATAATAACAACTTAAACTCATGTATCGGTACAAATATAAACCAATACCTTTATGTCACTTTCAGATGTACTTTATTCTTCTTTCTGACACTGTCTGGCCTAAGCTTATTTCTCTGTAGATCTGATCTTGTTCAACAACTGCTTATTGCTTAAGAGATAGGCATGAAATTCCTTGCAAGTAAAGGGCTCATAATTATATTGTACTAGCAATATACTTCGCAGTGATTCAAAGGGTAAGTTGCCTCCTTCTTTGCTCCACTGACTTTGCATCAGAGAGAAGATGCGTTCCACATTCGCATTATGTGGTACAATAGCAAAAAAAAACTGTGCAATTTTCAGAAGTTCTGACTGGCACATGTTTTCGGAAGTCTCAAAGTACTTGGCCCACTTCTGATGTGCCTGTAGATTAATGAATTCATCATCACCTTTGTATTGATTTACAAACTTCCTGAGGTTGAAGAATTGATCAAAGCACTTCCCATAATCTATGGACACATGCCTGTCCAGGAGAAATTTCATGGAAGATTCTACCTTGTCCCACTCTAGTGACTCACTAAGAGACATCCACATGAAGCATGAAAACTCCTTCATGGGCTCCATCCATTTTTCCAGATATTCTATGCACCTGTCGTATAAGCTATTTACTTCTGCACAGAATTTGTCACACTCGGCACTAAGACCATGCTTACGCTTTTCTGCTAGGAGGCTCTTAACTTTGAGGCACATAAAGTTGTTGCTCTTACGTTCAGTAAGCATGTTATGAACACAAAGCAGAACTTTCAGAACCTCTACAACTGAATTATTTTCCCTTTCGAGTTCCAAAATATTTGAGTGAAAGATACTCATGAGAGACTGCAAGTGCAATAAATAAACCTCACTGAACTCATGTTCAAAAAAGTTTTTTAACACTGTTGGTGGTTTATTCTGCGAGAGGAAAAACGCCTTGACAGCTGGAAACAGGTGAATGAGTCTAGTGATACTTGGAAATAATGACAACCACCTTGTTTTGCTATGCGATAGCAGCTGTTTGTATTCAGTGTCCACAAATTCACAGTACTCCTTTAACTGCTCTGTTCGGACTCTATAGATATGAAAGTACTGGTATATCCTGAAAAGGATGCCCTCAACATCGACGTCCAACGTTTCTGCTGCCTGCTGTATGCAGTTATTCAAAATGTGTGCTGGACATCCCACACCAATTAAAGTTTTGTTATCTAGCTCATTCTTCAACTTTGGAAACACATTTCTTCCTTCAGAATCCCATGGCATCCCTCCAAACATCGTGTTGCAGTTGTCACCTGTGAACGCTATACATTTATTTAATAGTCCTTTACTATCAAGAGTTTCCTTCACGTATGAGGAGATTGTATCTGCACTCTCATTGGGTTGGCTTTGCATTTCAATTATTTTGGACTGCAAACCACCACTTTTCCAGTCAAAATATTGAATAACTATTGGAAACACCTTAACCGAACCGTGGTCACTCCCGCCAGTAGAAACTCCGCAAAAATCTACTTCATTTTCTTCAATGCTTTTCAAAACGTTTTCTAAACAATCAGGTGCCAAGACAGAATTTACAATTGCCTCAGTCTTGGTTTTTGCACTTGAAAATATCCTTGCAATATCGTAATCTGGGAACGTGGTCCTCAGTGGGCCTGATGTGCACACCATCATGTTATAATTGCTGTGGTGCTTAAGAGCGTGAAAAGCGAAAGTTCCCTCTGCTGCGGTTACTTCATCTTCCAAATTGCTACCAGGTTTTACGAAAAAGTCTGTTAAGAAAGAAGCTTCTCCCTGAATTGCTCTTTTGTGTTTTTCGGAGTCCACATGCGATTGCAGGTTGAGTCCTCCTTTACATGCCACAGAAACAAACATACCTGGTTTACATATCATGCATTCACCTTCGAAATCATCTCTACCTCTTCTAAAACAGGTATACTTCTTCTGTAGCTTGACAGAAAATTTACATTTTCTTTTTGGCATTTTGACACGTAGAAGTACACCTACAAAAAACAGTTGTGAAATAAGTTAATGAATACAATGCTACAGTATATGACCATTAACTTTCCCAAGAGCACCTAACAGAGGGACACGTGACTGTCCGTGTGGCATCTATGGTAAATGAAGCACATTCTGCAGCTTATGTTGAAAGCCCTGTAAAAAAACGGAATGATCTTGACCCACACAGAAGCGGGTTGCGTTCGCTTCAGGATGCGAATGGGGCTCCAGAACGGATCCCATTCGCATCCAGAGGTACCACTGTATTCTAATACATTAAAAATCCATCCCCATTTCCCTCCCACCCCACAGGCTTCCTTCCTTCCCGCAGCCCAGTTTTAGAGGAGGGGGGGGGGGAACCCACAACTGTAAAAAAAACACAACACAAATCTTTGGTGGTCTATTCCAAGCAGCCTAGAGATCCACCGGCGGCAGGAAAAATCTGAAACCAGTGAGATCAATTATTCCAAAAGGACTGGAGTTAATTTATACAATGTTTGAAAGATTATTGTAAGCAATTAACATCACTTAGCAGGGTTGACTTAAGACTTGTAATGAGAACCCTTCTCCCTTTTTTATTTTAAGTAAAACTTGAATGTCTTTTCGTAATGAGTGAAATTAGAACTGGAAAATGTATAAAAGGATATAAAGGTTGACTCTGAAAGCCATGAGGCGGGAGGAAAGGAAGTCGACCGGCTCTGAAGAGCCAGAAAGATAAAGTGGATAATAATGTTATGATTGTATATCACTAAATGGGAAAATAATAAAAAACTATATATTTGTTGTTGTTGTTTAGTCGTTTAGTCGTGTCCGACTCTTCGTGACCCCATGGACCAGAGCACGCCAGGCACTTCTGTCCTCCACTGCCTCCCGCAGTTTGATCAGACTCATGCTGGTAGCTTCAAGAACACCATCCAACCATCTCATTCTCTGTCGTCCCCTTCTCCTTGTGCCCTCCATCTTTCCCAACATCAGGGTCTTTTCCAGGGAGTCTTCTCTTCTCATGAGGTGGCCAAAGTATTGCAGCCTCAGCTTCACGATCTGTCCTTCCAGTGAGCGCTCAGGGCTGATTTCCTTCAGAATGGAGAGGTTTGATCTTCTTGCAGTCCACGGGACTCTCAAGAGTCTCCTCCAGCACCATCATTCAAAAGCATCAATTCTTCGGCGATCAGCCTTCTTTATGGTCCAGCTCTCACTTCCATACATCACTACTGGGAAAACCATGGCTTTTACTATACGGACCTTTGTTGGCAAGGTGATGTCTCTGCTTTTTAAGATGCTGTCTAGGTTTGCCATCGCCTTTCTCCCAAGGAGCAGGCGTCTTTTAATTTCGTGGCTGCTGTCACCATCTGCACTGATCATGGAGCCCAAGAAGGTAAAATCTCTCACTGCCTGCATTTCTTCTAAATGGGAAACTAATAAAAAACTATATATACACGTATATAAAGATCCACCGGCGGACCCCCGACCTGCTCCTTAAACGACTTTCCCCGGTGCTTGTTTACCCAGGAGGAGGAGGAGACAGGAATGCTCGGTGGCTGGATTCCGGCGGGGCTTATGATCCCTGCTATGGCGCGCAGGGCGAGCCGAGGAGCAAGCGGGAGAAGCGAGGATGGACAACAGGGAGGCGCGTTAAGGCGCACAGGCCTCCAGACCCGCCACGTGGCTCCCCTGCACCTGCCCTATATAGGCTCCCCCAGCCTAGCAAATAGGAAATACGATCAGGCCACCTGCACAAACCCGACCCAAATGCCCCTGCGGATCCCATTGGACCCCCAGCCTCTGTAGGGCAACTAAACCCAGGCAGCCTCCCTCCCTCCCTCCCTCCTCGCTACTCACCTCCCTTGCAGAAAAGAAAGAGGAATCCTCCGCCTCCTCTATTTATATTTCAGCCTGGAGCTCTCGGGCGCCACCAAGTGGTCGTTTTTTTTAAAAAAAGAAGAAGTACAGTAGGAGGGGGAAATAGTGAGGAGCCGATCCACAACTCCTTCCCTGATTGGCTGTTTCAACGAATCAGGGGGCGTGGCCTTGAGGAGGGGGCGGTCCTTCTAGCGGAGGTTCTCGCTAGGCCTCTCCTACCCGGAAGTTAAACTACACAGTGCAGTATAAGGAAGTAGGCAAGGGAGGGTGCCACGTGGGTGAGGCATGGGAGCCACGGGAAAAATCAACCGGCCCCGGACGGTAATTGATCTTTTCTCTCCCCTCCCGCATCTTGTTCCGGGCTTTTGTTTTGTTCCGTTTCATGGCTCTTATTTTTTTGATGTTTTTTTCCCAATGGGGCTAATGATGTCTAGCATTAGTCTAGAGGAGGGAGGGGGAGCCCGCGGCCTCTCCGATCTTGTTGGACGCCACGTCCCGTCAGCACCAGCTAGTATGGCTAGCGATTGGCGATGGTTTGAGTTCAATTTCAGCAGGGGTTTGGAGGGCCACAGGCTCCCCTATCTCTGGTTTGTTTGTTTATCACATTTGCATCCCATGTAAAAAAAATTAATATTTTTTTTACTCCAAGGAGCTTAAGGTGCTATACGTGATTCCCTTCCTCACAACCACCCTGTGAGGTAGATTAGGCTGAGAGACTGACTGGCCCCAGTGAGTTTCATGGCAGAGTAGGGGTTTGAACCCTGGTCTTCCAGTCCCTCCCTTTAAAAAAGCAGCATATGAAATGGGAAGAGTCGTAAGGTGGTAGACTGAGCTGCATTTGGTGTGTGATGTCTTTTTTGAAAGCATGCCTAGTTTCAGATTTCCTGCCTTTTGAAAACTAATGCACAGGGAAGATAAACTGAAGGCCGTCCTTCTTCCTTGTGTGCTAGCTTTTTACTTGTGAGGATGGTTGTTGAAGCTGAGCTTTTAAAAATACCCTCAGCCGTCAGTCTCAAGTATTGTAGTATAATCTATTATACTGCATTTAATAGGTTATTGTATTGTAGTCTTTTGTTGGAAGCCACCCAGGGTGGCTGGGGAAACCCAGCCAGATGAGCAGGGTATAAATAATATATTATTATTATTATTATTATTATTATTATTATTATTATTCTCCCCTTTTATTCTGCTCACGCATGCGCAGACGCTCAAAATGATGTCACACAGATGCGCAGAAGCAGCGAATCGAGACCCGCTCAGTCATGGGTTGTGTTCGCTTCAGGATGCGAACGGGGCTCCGGAACGGATCCCGTTCGCATCCAGAGGTACCACTGTATTTCTAAAATCCTGCTAATGTACAGTGGTACCTCAGGTTAAGTACTTAATTCGTTCTGGAGGTCCGTTCTTAACCTGAAACTGTTCTTAACCTGAAGCTAATGGGGCCTCCTGCTGCCGCCACGTCACCGGAGCATGATTTCTGTTCTCATCCTGAAGTTCTTAACCTGAAGCACTATTTCTGGGTTAGCGGAGTCTGTAACCTGAAGCATATGTAACCTGAGGTACCACTGTACATTAAAAACAGTTCAAAACAGAAACAGCATACACCTGAAACTGGACCGCCAACTAAAGATCAGGCAAATTCATGGAGGCCAAGTGGCTACTAGGATGTTGTTGAGATGGTGACTTGTGTGTGTGTCAAAGTGACTTCTCTCTATTTTAGGAGCTACAGAAAAACCTTTTCAAAAGGCGCCGCGTCCTTAGCAAGCAGAAGAGGAAGAAGCACCGGATTGTAGGTGCTGTGGTGGATGAGGGGCTCATCACCATTCATCACCTAAAGAAACGTTGGTGAGTTATGCTTTGCCTTGGAAGCTCTGGGAGAGTTCACCCACTGAGAAACCAAAGAAGAAATCAGAGTCTGGTCATTAGGATAATTTGGAGGAAGGCAGTGCCCAGTCCTGCTCCCAGTCTTGAGATGGGCATGGGGACTGGAATCTAGAGAAGTGGGGAGAGTGTGAGCTGGATTGCTTGGCTTTTTTCTGTCATACTTGCAAGAAAAGTGGAAAGGATTCCCTTTCCCGCCCCGACCTGGCCACAGTGATCTATGTGACGGTCACCTCCAGGCTTGACTACTGTAATTCGCTCTACGTGGGGCTGCCCTTGAAGCTGTCCCAGAAACTCCAGCGGGTGCAGAATCCTGCAGCGAGGCTCCTCACGGGGTCTCTGCAATGGGAGCATATTCACCCAGTGCATTTCCAGCTGCACTGGCTGCCGGTGGAGTACAGAGTCAGATTTAAGGTGCTGGGACCCTCATACCTACGGGACCGCGTCTCCCGGTATGCCCCACGGAGAGCCTTAAGGTCCATAAATAGCAACACCCTAGAAGTCCCAGGCCCTAAGGAAGTTAGATTCAACCAGAGCCAGGGCCTTTTCAACACTGGCTGTGGCCTGGTGAAATGCTCTGCCTCGTGAGACCAGGGCCCTGCAGGATCTGATTTCTTTCCGCAGGGCCTGTAAGACAGAGTTGTTCTGCCTGGCCTTTGGCTTGGAGCCAATTTGATTCCCTCCCCCTCTTTCTTTTTTCTTTTCCTTTCTCCTTCTGTGATGAGGCTGCATTTTAATATTTTAATGTTTCAATATTTTAATGTTGTATTTTAATCTTGTTTTTAAGTTGTATTCATTCAACTTGTTTTTATTATTGCTTGTTAGTCTCCCTGAGCCCAGCCTTGGCTGGGGAGGGCGGGGTATAGATAAAAATTATATTATTATTATTATTATTATTATTATTATTATTATTATTAGTACTACTACTACTATTTGGCTGGGGGTCACATCTGTGCCGTGCATTTTAAAGCACATTGCAATCCAGCAATGTGTGGTTTAAAAACCCAAACTTCTCCTCTTTGCGCATCACCACCTCACTGCCATTTCCCTCTCCAGTTCTAGCTCCCGAGCAAACATTACCCTCTCTGGGAAAAAGAAAAGGAAACTGCTGAAGCAAATCCGCCATTCCACAAAGGAGAAGACAGAAATGCAGGGTAAGCCTTTTTTAGGGCCAGACCTTCAGTTCTCCCCCACCACCTACCCTTGTCCCTTAAGCAGGGAAGCCTTAAATCAGTACAGTGGTGCCCCGCAAGACGAACACCTCGCGAGACGAAAAACTCGCAAGATGAAAGGTTTTTTCGTTTTTGAGTTGCTTCGCAAGACGAATTTCCCTATGGGCTTGCTTCGCAAAACGAAGCTTGCCCCCGGACCCCTTTTGAACCAAGGGGCGGCAACGGGGAGAAGCGATCTTCTCCCCTCCGCCCCTTGCTTCAAAAGAGGGGACAGAGGGGAAGGCACCCGCGCATTCCCCTATCTCCCCGGACCCCTTTTGAACCAAGGGGCGGCAACGGGGAGAAGCGATTCTCCCCGCTGCCCCTTCCCTTGCTTTAAAACAGGTCCCCTCTGTCCCCGGATGGTCTCCATAGGAACGCATTGATTGATTTTCAATGCATTCCTATGGAAAACCGTGCTTCGCAAGACAAAAAACTCGCAAGAAGAAAAAACTTGCGGAACGAATTAATTTCGTCTTGCGAGGCACCACTGTATTTTAAATACTGAAATACTTAGGTGCCATGGACCATTTTATGCATTCAGCAGATGTAATGGGTGGGACTTTTCTTGGATTTTGCCACTTTAGGTTCTGGAAGGGGTACTTGCATATTTGAATGACCCTGTCCCTGTATAGTAGAAAAAGATTAAGCTGAGTCCACTTTCTGGGCATGCTGGTTTTCTGCATGCAGGAATTATTATGTTTTGTTTCCAGGGGGTGAGGGTAAGGCAGATGGGAGCCCCACTTGCACTCTGAAGTGGTGCTATCAAAGAAGAGCTTTAGTCAGTATTTGGTTTTGTGGAATGTGTAAAATTGGTTCTCTGCTACAGCCTGATTAGTTTTGAATATATGAAGCCTCCTTTTAACAGGGATCTCATTGCCCCCCAACTCCCATCAGTTCTAGCTATCATGGCCCAAAACATCAGGGGGTGATGGGAGTTGGAGACTAGCGACATCCAGAGTGCCACAGACTTTGCACCCCAGTCCTTGACACATGTCCCAGCCAACCTGGGATTACATATGAAAGGCACCGACAGAGGTGCAAAATAGGAATGGGGCTCCAATCCCCATCAGCCCCAACAAGTATGGCCAACAGTCTTGGGTGATTGGAGTGGCAGTCCAGTAACAACTAGAAGGCCACAGTTCCTCCACTCCTACCTTTGTTGATGCGGAGAGCAGGCAAATTTGCTGCTCAAATGAGGGACTGCTCAAAGGAGTACCTTGTTCTCACAGGTGTACTTAGCTTTTAGTGTTGCAGTTCCAGCCCTCTGGATACAAATGATTGGCTGAAATTAGGGGGGTGCTTGATGTCATGTTTTTTGGGTACCCATTGAAGACATGTTTTGTTCAAGGACGCTTCCCTTGATAGGTGTTACAGTCATGTATGAAAATTGATTGTCTGTTTATGGATAGTTTTATTGTTTTTAGAAATTACAGCTTTTAGAAACTGGGGTTTGTGTTTTATCCCATTTTTAAATTGCTTTCATGGCAGTTGCTGTACCACTGAGCTACTGTTTTTAAAGTTCTTTTTCTCTCTCCGTATTGCAGTTGACCTTTCTCCAGGTCCAAATAAAAATGCCCAGAGTGGCAAGCGGCAGAAGAAGAAGAAGAATGGGGGGGAAACAGCTGGCCCAGATGTAGAGATGGCAGAAGTGGCAGAAGTGGAGCCTGCAGCAGAACCCGGGAGCTCAGATCTTCCTTTGCAGTCTTAAAGCTCAGTCTCTTCACTCTCTTTCGTTGCCTGCTGGCAGAACTCTGGGGTTAGCAGCAAAGGCCATCCATGGCTGCAGAACCTGGAAAGTCATAAGGATTGGGCTTGGAAGCTCTTTAACCCCATGGACTTTGATGTGGCTAGATTTCCGTTAAAAACACACATAGTCTTGAGAGGTTTGCTGGACAGGCTGCAACTGTCTAGTTCCTTTGGCTCTCCAGATATTGCTGAACTACAGCTCCCATCATCCCCTGGCCTTTGGCCATCTAGATGGGGGCTGATGGGAGTTGATGTCCAACAACTTCTAGAGGGGCCCAAATTCCCCATCCCTAATCTAAAAGTAAGGGTGAGGAACATTTCTCTCTCTCTGAGGATTGCATGTTGATGTTGGGTGGGGTGTCAAAACAAAAGTGAGTTGGTGAAATGCATACCATGGATACTGTCACACTTCTATCATCCCCCCCCCCCACCAGCCATGGGGCTTATTGATGGTAAAGCATTTTGGGGAGTGTGTGCACTTAATGGAGACTACAGCTGAGGAGGGACATTTTCTGCTCAAAGATCTCTCACCCTCCTGTGCAATAACTGGAAATGCTGGAAAGCAGTCTTCGTTTGGCACCAATATAGAAGGCTTCCCCCCCAAGCCTAATTTTGGGGTACAATTTTTGGCAGATGTTCCAGGGTTGAAATATTGTCCCAATAAAATAGCAGAAACCCAGTTCTGTGTCCTGGCTTCTAATTTCTTCCTTGCTCTTTGTGTGTTTATAGGTGGTGGGGAACAACATGTTTATGGGTTCTTGGAAGGAGGTCTCTGGATCAAAAATAAAGGAAATCTGAATCTGAAATCTATAATTTACTATACAGTAGTTTAGAAAAATGGACACGGGTGGTGCTGTGGGTTAAACCACAGAGCCTAGGACTTGCTGATCAGAAGGTCCCTGCGACGGGGTGAGCTCCCGTTGCTCAGTCCCTGCTCCTGCCCACCTAGCAGTTTGAAAGCATGTCAAAGTGCAAGTAGATAAATAGTTACCGCTCCGGTGGGAAAGTAAACGGCGTTTCCGTGCGCTGCTCTCATTCACCAGAAGTGGCTTTATCATGCTGGCCACATGACCCGGAAGCTGTACGCCGGCTCCCTCGGCCAATAAAGCGAGATGAGCACCGCAACCCCAGAGTCGGCCAAGACTGGGCCTAATGGTCAGGGGTCCTTTTACCGTTACCTTAGTTTAGAAAAGGAGGGAGTGTAGCAACTATTTACCAAGTTGGGAGCTGCTTATGTGAATTGATTGCCACCAGCCCAAGTGCTGGCGCTTAGTTGACATATCAATAGAACGGAACCCCCTCAAATCACGGGAGTAAGTCCCTTTGAACTTGTAAAGGTAAAGGTAAAGGTACCCCTGCCCGAACGGGGTACCTTTACCTTTACCCCTGCCCGAACGGGCCAGTCTTGACAGACTCTGGGGTTTGTGCGCCCATCTCACTCAAGAGGCCGGGGGCCAGCGTTGTCCGGAGACACTTCCGGGTCACGTGGCCAGCGTGACAAAGCTGCATCTGGCGAGCCAGCGCAGCACACGGAACGCCGTTTACCTTCCCGCTGGTAAGCGGTACCTATTTATCTACTTGCACCCGGGGGTGCTTTCGAACTGCTAGGTTGGCAGGCGCTGGGACCGAGCAGCGGGAGCGCACCCCGCCGCAGGGATTCGAACCGCCGACCTTTCGATCGGCAAGCTCTAGGCGCTGAGGCTTTTACCCACAGCGCCACCCGCGTCCCCTTTGAACTTGTACTGTGTGTCAAATAAAAAAACAACTCCAAAGGGGTCTTGCGGCACCTGAAAGGTTAACAGGGTAATGAATAATGCAACAGCGAGTGGGAGGGACCCGCGGCGGAGCGGCCGGCCGGCCGATTCGAGAAGCGGAGGGGCGGGCTCATGCCGCGGGATCCAATCAGAAGCCTCGGTGGTGATAGCGCTCTGCGAGACGGGGGAGTCAAGCGGGATCCAAGATGGCGGCGGCAGCCGCGGAGAGGTGAGAGCCGGCCTCACTTGTGGGGTGGCGGCTATGCAGGGTAGGGCGTGGGGGGGGAGGGCTGCTTTCAGAATGGCTTCCCTCCCTCCCCACCGAAGACCACCAACTCTTCATTCCTCCTGAATGACCCTTCAACTTCCGGGGCTTCCCTTCAGCCCCCCCGCTCCCTTCCCACAGTCGCCTCATTCCCGCCCTCCAGCCCCACATGGTCCCCCCGCCCCCATTGTGCTTCCACGTCGCTTCTGGAATAGACCTCCTTCCCTCAGGCCGCCCCACAGGTGCGCGTGCTGCTCCTTGCCCCGCATCGCCGCCAGCCCCTGCTCACCCACCCAGCTCATGGCCCCCGAATCCCTTGCAGGACCCCTTTCCATTTCTCCACCCCCCACAAGCCCCTCCTAAGGCTTGCAGACCCCTTACAATGCCACCTGCCTACCTGTGCTGCGCGCACACGATGCATTTAGAACACCCAGTGCAAAGAATCCTGGGAACTAATTTACCCTGTCAGGGATCTACAGTTCCCAGCGCACTTAACCAACTTCACATCCCTGGATTCTTGGAATCACAGAGTTGTAGAGTTGGAAGGGACCCTGACAGTCATCTAGTTCCGCTCCTTGCAATTCAGTTGGTCATCTAGTCCAACCTCTCCCCACCCCCAATTCTTTGGGGAGAGCCGTGTACTCTAAATGTATAGTGTGGATGTGATCCATCTCTGCAATTATTTTTTATTATGAGACAGGTAATCCAATATCTCCATTTGACAGACCGAGTTCAAGAGACACTAGCCCAGGACCCCCAAACAAATCCGTGGCTGCACGGTGATTTTGAATGCAGTTTCTGATGGGCATCTGCTTTAGACATGAGAACAGGATGTTGGGACTAGATGGACCTTTGATCCAGCAGGACTTTTCTTATGTTCATATGTTGCATTCCACTGGTCCGTCTAAAACAGGGTCCCTACCGCCCACTAGTAGGCGTTTCAGGATTCTAGGTGGGCAGTAGGGGGTTCTATGGCACAAGCTGAACCCTCCTTCCATCGAGCACTGGTGGGCGGCAAGGAAATTTCACCATCGAAAAAGATGCATTAGTGGGCGGTAGGTATAACAAGGTTGACTACCCCTGGTCCAAAAGAAGTCATAATGACACCTTTCAAATTACAGGCCCAAAGCCTGCGTGAAAAGTTGCGCCCACAGCTTTTGATTTTCAGAATTATTTTTAAATAGTGTAAGTCAACGAAATGTATATTCCTTCCCCATTTGTTTCCCCGTTTGAGGCCCTTGAGGTCAGGGATCTGTTTTGTTACTCTGCCGCCTGCTTCTTTCCCTTCCTGGTTAATTGATTACTGTAGTCTTTTGTTTTCCCTTGTATTTGTACAGAAATCTGAAAGGACTGGTATAAACCGGTGGGGGGTGGAGGGTGAGAATGTGTCATGCACTTTCATGATGGTGATGATGATTAATGATAATACTAAAAACAGATCATGTAATTAAAAAAAACCTGTTGGGCTTTTAAGGTGCCACAATTTTTCTTCTTTTTTTAACAGGTGACACATACACCTCAGTTTTGGCAACTGCCCTGTAAAAGAAGCAAAAAAGCATTCTGACTGGCAATTGGCAAGTCAAAGCAATTGAGAAACGGTCCTCCGGCTACAGCAAAGAGTGACACAGTGCTTGCCTTCCATGGGTGCCAAGCTTTATAACGGAAAGTGGAAGGCTAATCTGAAGGGACGGCAGGCCTGCACGGAACTATTTTCCAAGGGGGCCCTTTCTGTGTGCTGTTTGTATGCTTCCCTCAACGCCACTCAACCGCGCGCAGGCGCAGAAGGGAAGTAGGGGGGACAAAGGGACTGGTTCTTCTGCAGCTTTTCTCCCCCTGGGCGGTATGTCTGCTCTGTGCGACCCCCCAGGGGTGGCAGGGCATCCGGGGTCCACCCCCAGCCCCAAACCAGCAGCTGCTTCTCCATCACTCAGGTACTGATTCTCTTACCTCTTCTCTCTCCTCCCTGCCACCTGTAAGGGACTAGGACATCCCCTTTACGCTGGCACCACCCAGTCCCCTCATCTTTGAACAGAGGGTGTGTTGATGGTCACTTGCTCTGGTGGCTCTGGAAAGGAATAATTACACTTGCAACATTTGACAGAGGTCCCTGCCTCAAAGAGCATGCAGTCTAAAATCCGAAGAGAAGTGGTAGCAGGGAGGGTTAACACAGGGAAAGCATATGTACCATTTATGTGCATTTTGGGTGAAGTTGTGGCTACTATTGTGCACAGCAACGAGGGTTGGATTAGATGACCCTTGGGATCCCTTCCAACTCTGCAAGTTTATAAGGCTTGTTGGGAAATTCAGAAGTGACAGATAGGGTGCCTTGGGATGGGAAGTAGGACTGGAGGCAGAGCATCTGCTTTGAGCGCAGAAAGTACTAGATTCCGTACCCAGTAGCATCTCCAGGCAGGGCTGGGAAGAACTGCCTGAAGCCCTGGAGCTACTGCCAGTCAGTGTAACCAGTACTGAGCTAGATGGAGAAAGGATTTGACCTGGTATAAGGGAGCTTCCTATGTTAACACGCTGGATCAGACTCAAGGCTAATAATTACAGAATAATTTTTGAAAAGAAGCTCTCACCACTGGACAACTTTCCCCTACCCTGGTCATGTTTTTCTTGTGAAAAGACACATGCATAAGTTCAGATATTTAGCAAATCACATTTTAAAGCAAATTTTAAAAATCATTAACACCAGTCATCGTTTATAAAGTGGACTGTGATCTTATGAATTAAACAGAACACTTTTTCAAGCTGGATGGGGGGGGGGGATTGAAAAGAGAGAAATGCCTCTGTGGGAACACATGGTGATAAACCTAGTTTCTGTTGTGAGATGGTAATAGAGTAAAGCAGGCATAGGCAAACTCAGCCCTCCAGATGTTTTGGGATTACAACTCCCATGATCCCTAGCTAACAGGACCAGTGGTCAGGGATGATGGGAATTGTACTCTCAAAACATCTGGAGGACTGAGTTTGCCTATGCCTGGAGTAAGCCCTAGCAAGCAAATTAAGGCCCCACCTGCACTACACATTTAAAGCAGTATCATACCACTTTAAAACAGTCTTGTTTAGGAACATTGACCCAGGAATGATGCTATGTTTCCTTCTTTTTCCTTTGCCTCCTGCAGTTCGCAAGAGCTGGCCCAGGAAATCAAGGCCTTCCTTAGTGGTGTAGACCCTTTGCACGGCAACAAACTCACCCTGAAGGAGCATGCCCGATGCGCCATCCTGCTGCTGCGCAGTCTGCCACCTGCTCGCAGCGCCGTCTTGGACCACCTCCGGGGGGTCTTTGATGAGTACGTGTGCACCTACTTGCTGGACCTGGAGAGCAGCGAGGGTGGGCTGGGCTCCATCTGCTCCCAGGGTCCCAACCTGGACGACGTGGTGCAAGAGATCCAGGCCGTGCTGTCCGAGTTCGTCCGCATGAACCCCAAGGCATGGGCAGGCTTGGTCTCGGCCTGGTCCATCGACCTGATGGGACAGCTGAGCAGCAAGTATGCTGGCCGGCATGGTGTGCCCCACGCCAGCAGCCTCAACGAGCTGCTGCAGCTGTGGATGTCCTGCAAGGCGACTCGGACGCTGATGGAGATCTACACGCAGTGCCTCTCCTCCATGATCAGCACCTGCCCAGATGCTTGCGTGGACGCCCTGCTGGACACCTCGGTCCAGCACTCTCCGCACTTCGACTGGGTGGTGGCCCACATCGGCTCGTCCTTCCCCAACACAATCATCAACCGCGTGCTCTCCTGCGGGCTGAAGGACTTCTGCATGCACGGCACGGCCTCGGCCGACCTCCTCCTCTTCCCTAGTGCCACAGCAGCAGACAAGAGGGTCCCCAAGATCGCCTCGGTGGTGGGCATCCTGGGCCACTTGGCCTCCCGCCACTCCGAGAGCATCAAGCAGGAGCTGCTAAGGATGTTCCATGGGAGCCTGGGCCCCACGCGGGACCAGCAGCAGAAGGCCACCGTGCCCTTCTTGCTCCAGCTGGCCGTCATGTCTCCCACTCTGCTGGGCACCATCTCGGCCGAGCTGGTGGACTCCCTCAAGCCAGGCGTGCTCAACCAGCTGCACCAGCACTTCGCCTCGCTCCCTCGGGAGGATCTGGAGAACATGGTCAGCATTGTGGTGCACCTCATCTGCCAGACGTCGGGAGGAGCTTACCGCACCCTGCAGTTCCTCATCAACACAGCCATGCCAGCTTCTGTCATCACCACCCCAGGCCTGGCCGTCCACGACAGCGTGCGGGAGGCTTGCGACCGTGTCATCCAGCTGCTGCTGCTCAACCTCCAGAAACTGGTGTACAACCGGGGCTCGGCCAGCTTGGCGGAGGCCCCTCCGCGGCCGGTGCCTTTCCTGGATGAGCTGAAGGGCCACGTGCGGGAGCTGTGCGTGGAGACGCTGCGGCTGGAGAGGAAGAGGTTCCTCTGGCAGCACCAGCTGCTGGTCCTCCTCTCCGTCTACTGCACCCCCAGCTGCGCCAGCGAGGCCCTCTTCTTTTTGCTGACGCTGGCCAAGAGCCAGGAGGAGCTCAGCCTGGCCACTCAGCTCTACGCCGTGCTCAGCTCTTGCATGAGCGACCTGCTGCCGGCCACCGTCAAGAAGTGCGTGTGCCAGATCCACGCCGGCAGCCTCTCGGAGCAGCACATGGCTCAGCTCTTCCAGAACCTGGCCTTGATCATGCAGAGGGAGAGTGAGGGCCCCGCCTCCATGGGCCACCAGCTGGGTGAGGCTGTCGCGGCGCACCTCTATGACTTTGGACAGCTCCTGCTGCACTGCAACCCGGAGGTGGCCCAGGTGGCGGCCTTGCTGCTCTCCGTCTGCCCCATGCCAAAGGCCATCCGGCCGGCTCACCTCCTTTTCCTCATCCGCTCGGCCGTCCACCACTTCTTCCTGGTGCTGTGCTGCAAGTGCCCTACGGGCATCAGCTACGGAAGCCGCCTCCTCTGCTGCCTCAGCGGGGCTTCACCCACCGCTGGCAAGGCCATACTTCAGTACCTGGTGGAGGGGGCCCTGCACCCCGGGAACGCCGAGCTCTTTGGTGGGCTGCCCGAGCCTCCTGCAGTCGGGAACGACCCTGCCGCCCTGGAAGGCACCAAGGTCTCCCTGCTGGATATCAACCGGCGATTTATGGCCGCGGTAAACTTCTCGGGGAGTGTGTGGTCTGTCTTCCATGCCGGCGTGATTGGGAGGGGCCTGAAGCCGCCCCACGCCCCCTACCAACGAGAGCCGGAGGAGGTCTCCCACAACGTCCAGACCTTCCTGGGGTTGCTGCTGCGGTGCTGCGGAGCTGAGCGCTGCGGCCCGGAGCCCTCCCAGCACGCTGCCGTCAGCCCCGAGGCAGCGAAGACGGTGGCGGTGGTGCTGGTGGAGACCGTCTGCCCTGACATTACCAACAGCGAGTTGGCGTGGCCTCCGGAGGAGCACACCCGCAACACAGTGGAGCGGGACATCCAGATCGGGAGGGCTTTTCGCGACAACCCCCTGCTCTTCCAGCTGCTTAGCCTGGTGGCGGCGGGGAGGCCGGCCCTTTGTTACTGCTCGGTGCTTCTCCGCGGCCTCCTAGCGACTCTGATGGCGCACTGGGAGGCTTCGCGGGAGAACGACACCACCAGCTCCCCCTGGCACCTGCAGGCCTCCTGCGCCCTGGTGGCCTGCATGGGCGAGGGCCACCTCCTCCCGCCCGTGCTCAGCAACATGCATGAGATTTTTGACCAGCTGGCGCCCTTTGAGGTCCACCTCTTGCTCCTCAGCGTCTGGGACTACATGCGCGACAACAGCCCGCTGCCGCAGAAGTTCACCTTCAACGCTGGCACAGGACTCTTCTTCCGGGACTTCAGCAGAGACACCGACATTGGCAAATACCTTTGCGTTCTGCACAGCGTCCTGCATAAAAACATTGACCGGCTGGGGCTGCTCTCGGGGCGCTTCCAGATCTAGCGCCTCTTTTGGTGTTTTTGCCCTGTGGGATTGGTCAGCCCGCCTGCCACTGTCAGGGGAGAGAACACCCTGACTTCCTGCCTTTTTAAAGCAAAGGGGAAACTGTCATATGACTTGTCCAGGTGTGCAGCAGTTGGGGGTTGTCATGAGAAAGAAGGAACAGAAGGTCCTTCTTTCCCAGGCCTCATCTGTATCCTCAGCTTCGATGTGATGCCACCCCAGCTGGTGTTGGCAGCTTAGTTTGCAGAAGGACCTACAAAGTGTGAGCTGAAAATGCAGTTGTAAGTCATGAGATGTTGCTTCAAAAACACAATATGCAGCAAGTAGAGAAGTTGCCAGGATGACCTGGCACTTGAGAGGGTCAGAGGCCTCGGTTAAAGCCAGATGGTACCAGTATGGACACAGTCTTGTGTACTCTGCTCTGTGCCATGTGTCAGTGTCAGTTGACATGGCCATATCCAGGTAGCCTGAGGGGAGAATGTCTGAAGCTTTTGCATTTCTCTATCTTGTTTTTCCAGATCTGTTAGCTCACTTCCTATAGTCATATATGGCTGGTTTCTCAATGTCTTGCTATGATCTGGAAATCTGTTAAGATTCCCACGGAGGTTACAATCGCTGAGCAGGTACACATTCCTAAATGCACAAGAATAGGGAGGGAGCAAGGAGGGAAAAATTGGTGAATAAATTCTGGTACAAACCACCCCTCCCCGCAAAAAAACCCAAACCCATTTCCCTGTAATAAAGGACAAATAGATTAAGTAATAATCACTTACTGGGCTGCTCAGTTGGTGAGTGGGTATAAGAATGTGCAAATATTTCTAGTTACACAGAGCTGGTGAAATGTTGCCCTCCTGAAGAGCTCTGCATAACCTGAAAGACTTTCATGTTTCTGGGTTATGCAGAGCTCTTCTGTGGGCCCAAAATGCAAACGTTTCAACATGAGCAGGGCCCAGTCAGTACTGCCTTGCTTGACGTGAGAGTGTTTCCCCCAGACTGCTTCACTAAAGTAATGATTTGGGCAGGTGAAGCCATTTGCCTGTTTGGCTGCTTCTTAGAGTGGCTCTGAGCTGGCCATTGATTGCCCCCCCCTACAATTCCTGGTGATGGGGGTTTGCCACATGGGGTTGTAGCCAGCTAAGTCCTATTCATTGAAACTTTGATTTCAGTGGGCCTTCTCTGAGTAGCACTTGGATACAACACTTTGCATAAACAGATGTGGCCAGCTTATCTTACAAAACTGAGGGCTCTTCTCCAGAAGGTTTCTGATGCTGTTGTGTGGGAACAACTGACCATAATGCCAGAACTTGCCTAAACTTATCCATGCATACTTGAGCACTGATCTATATAGCCAGTCCAAAGAGAGATGTCCCCCTAATGGTACCAGAGCTCCGCTTGTGTGTGACAAGAGTCTTGCTTGACCTCCTTGTGCCTAAATGCCGTCTGGGCAATTACTACTTTCCTTTTCAGGGACGATTCAAGTGCTAGAAAGAGGTTGTGTGTAGCACGGGGTTCTTGCTGTTAGTCATTTTCAGCAGGGCTGGAGGGTTGCTGGCCTTTCTGCTTTTGCATCATCACAGCCCAGTTGGGTGGTTTTTGTGGGAGGTGATGGGTTAAACCGTTTTCTAAATAATAAAAAAGTGATGAAGGAACTTCTGTCCCTTTGCTTTTTCAGTTAGAGACAGAGGGCTAAGAGAATTTCCATCTGGATGGCGAAATAAGCAGTTGCAACAATGAGGTTGAGCAAATTTCAATTTCTTTTTTAAAAAAGGAAAAGGAGCTTATATGACTCTGCAGCTGGCTTGGCATACAAAGAGCAGCTCACACAGCACTGGCACTTTGTCCAGAAACAGTGGTCCTGCAAATTCTTTGTCATATGTAAAAAATAATCATCATAATTAAATGACAAATTCCAGCCAATGAAAGAACACCAGCAGCCTTCCACCTGGGGTTGCTCAGGGGTTTAGGAAGCCAAGGAAGCCAATTTTGTGATCTGCGGTTAGAATCAGTGCTGTTTCAAAAAGTTCAGTCTGCCATCTTGATTTAAAAAACCCGTCCAAACACAGAGAAAAACTTGTTCCTTGATCTCGGGAAGCATTGTGCAAAATTTGGTTATGGTATTTTAAGAGGTGTTCAAAATGCAGAGGGAGCCAGCAGTAAATCACACTCTGCAAGTTGGAGTTAACTCTTTATTAGCAAAAACACAATCTGCACAGGAGTGTCAGGCCTAATGAGCAACTCATCTCCAGTAGATCTTGCCTCCATGAAGCAGCTGCTGAGACTAAAGGTCCCCGCCGCCCCACAGCTGCCTACGTCCCCTCCTCTCCAGGGTTTTCCCCAAGCAATTGGCGATGGCGACTATGCGTCGCCAATCCTTTCTCCACCCTTTTCATGCGTCTTCTGGTTCTGGGAGGCAGGGAGGAGAGCTTGCAGCAGGAGTGGGAGACACCCTTGACCTCTCTCCTCCCACCCTCCTGCTTCAGCTTCTGCCTCTGATTCCAGACTTCTCTCTGACACAGACTCTCCAGCTCACTAGGCCCTGTTACCTCTTCGGCTTCTGACACCTCCTCTTCCCAGTCTTCTCCTTTGGGCTACTACTCATTGTTATCCCACCACCACTCCCCATTCCCCAAGTTCTCATCCTTCTCCCCTTGGTGCTTCTCCCTCTTGTTTCTCCCGCCATTCCTTTTTGTCCAGCCAGTCCATAACAACAAAGAACTGTCCAAAATATGTAGCAGATATACATAAAGGTAAAGGGACCCCTGACCATTAGGTCCAGTTGTGACCGACTCTGGGGTTGCGGCGCTCGTCTCGCTTTACTGGCCGAGGGAGCCGGCGTACAGCTTCCGGGTCATGTGGCCAGCATTACTAAGCCGCTTCTGGCGAACCGGAGCAGCACACGGAAACGCTGTTTACCTTCCCACCAGAGCGGTACCTATTTATCTACTTGCACTTTGACGTGCTTTCGAACTGCTAGGTTGGCAGGAGCAGGGACTGAGCAACGGGAGCTCACCCCGTTGCGGGGATTCAAACCGCCAACCTTCTGATCAGCAAGTCCTAGGCTCTGGTTTAATCCACAGTGCCACCTGCGTCCCAGTAGATATACATACAAACAAACAAACAAACAAACAAACAAACAAAACATATAAGAACCCTGCTGCATCAGGCCATTGTCTCATCGAAGTCCAGCCTCCTGTTCACACTGACTGATCAGATCCCTCGCAGGTGGACAGAGTGCTGCTGTGCTCATGTCCTGCTTTCAGGTTCTCCACAGGCTTCTGGTTGGCCACTGAGAGAACAGGATACTGGACTAGATGGGTCAATGGCCTGATCTAGCGGGTGTGTCTTACCTTCTTAAGACATTCTTACCCAGGGATGTGTTGCCCTCCAGGTGTCATTGGGCTTTAGCTCTCATCAGCCCCAGGGAGTACAGGCAACAGGGAAGTTGCAGTTCATCAGCACCTGGAAGGCCACAAGGTCACCTCAACTCTAATCACTACACCACACTGCCTTTCTTGATAGCTTAGAATTCAGTGCAGCTTTTACCATGTCAAACTTATTGGCAGCAGCTCTGTAGGGTTTAATTCGGGGTAAATTCTTAGCCCTACATGGAGACACTAATGACTGAATTATTGGGACCTTCTGCATGAAAGCAGGTGCTCTGCTGTTGAGCTATGGCCCTCTCGCCATCACCAGCTACCTGACCCTGTTAACTGATGACTGGTGCCATATCCACACTGTACATTTAAGCCGCATGGCTTCCCTTGAATAATAATGGGAACTGTAATTTAAGGGTGTTAGGAATTGTAGCTCCTAAGGATAAACTGCAGTTTCCAGGGTTTGGGGGTGGAGAAGCCACGACTGTTAAAGGGGTAGGTTTTTAGCTTTTAAAATTTTATTTGACTAAATCATTCAAAGGGAGATGTGTGTTGGAATAAAAGAGGATATATACAGCCCCAAATGAACAGAGTGTAGTATAAGCCCTCAAAAGAAAAATAGCTCCGCTGGGTTTGGGGCATTGCGGTGGGGGACAGCTGGGTTCTCGTTTTTGGCTAGATGAACACACATCCTACTGCTCACTTTCTAAGATTTCAGAAAGGAGCCAGCACCAGTCGAAGACTCCTTTCTCAGAATCGGATCCCTGACGTTCATTCCCCCAGGACGGGACCCAGGCGTTCGAGTTTCCTATCTCACAATAGGATCCAGGCACCGAAGCTTCCTGTCATCATGATTTCCCAGAATGGGACCCAGGCGTCCGAGCACTGCCTGCCCGCATCCCCATCCGCTCCCGGGAAACGTGCCTTTGCCGCCGTGCCTTAGCGGCCTCCGGTGTACGCACGCGCCGGGAAAGCCCGCTCATGAATAATGCAACAGCGAGTGGGAGGGACCAGCGGCGGAGCGGCCGGCCGGCCGATTCGAGAAGCGAAGGGGCGGGCTCATGCCGCGGGATCCAATAAGAAGCCTCGGTGGGGACGGGGTGGGGCTGATAACCCTCGGCGGGAGGGGGGAGTGAAGCGGGATCCAAGATGGCGGCAGCAGCAGTAGGGAGGTGAGAGCGAGGCTCACTTGTGGGGTGGCGGCTATGCGGGGTAGGGCGTGGGGGGAGGGCTGTTTTCAGAATGGCTTCCCTCCCTCCCCACCGAAGACCACCAACTCTTCATTCCTCCTGAATGACCCTTCAACTTCCGGGGCTTCCCTTCAGCCCCCCCGCTCCCTTCCCACAGTCGCCTTATTCCCGCCCTCCAGCCCCACATGGTCTCCCCGCCCCCATTGTGCTTCCACGTCGCTTCTGGAATAGACCTCCTTCCCTCAGGCCGCCCCACAGGTGCGCGTGCTGCTCCTTGCCCCGCATCGCCGCCAGCCCCTGCTCACCCACCCAGCTCATGGCCCCCGAATCCCTTGCAGGACCCCTTTCCATTTCTCCACCCCCCACAAGCCCCTCCTAAGGCTTGCAGACCCCTTACAATGCAGCCACCTGCCTGCACGTCTGTCTACCTGTGCTGTGCGCACACGATGCATTTAAAACACCCAGTGCAAAGAATCCTGGGAACTAATTCACCCTGTCAGGGATCTACAGTTCCCAGCGCCCTTAACCAACTGCACTTCCCTGGACATTTTGCGGTGTAGCTAGGCCTCCCAATGTATGGTGTGGGTGCGACCTCTCCACAATTATTTTCTATTATGAAGCAGATAATCCAATATTTCCATTCTGGCAGACTGAGTTCAGGGGACACAATCCAAAACCATCTAAGCAAAACCAAGGCTGGGCTTTGATTTCAAACTTAGTTTGCAAGATTCCTCTAGGGATCTGGTTTGACTGTGAGAACAGGATCTTGGACTAGATGGGCCTTTGACTTGATCCAACTGTCCTTTGTAGCCCATTGGCTAGCCCGCCGTGCTCTGTACCAGTTATTAAGAAGCACAGCACTGACCCTTTTTGCTTGTTGACTATTTCATTTTCAATTACTTTTATTTTGTATGTTCTTGAGGACTGGAAGCTTTCTTCTGCTGAGATTTACAGAAAACTATGAAAATGATTTGTACTGTGGACTGTGCTCTGCTCAGTTGAGAACACTGATCCACACATTTTTGCATAGCCATGGGTCTGTGCTGTAGAGCATCTGATTGGAGATGCCGCTGGCAGTCAGTGTCAAGAACGCTGGGCTAGATGGACCATTGTGCCAACTCAGTACAAAGCAGCTTCCTATGTACCTGTGCTGTGTTCACAGCTCAGTGGTAGAATATCTGCTTTGCATACAGAAGGTCCCAGGTTCAGTCCGCAAAATCTTTAGATAGAGCTGGAAGAGATCCCTGCCTAAAACCCTGGAGAGCTGTTGCCAGTCAGCTTAGACAAGACTGGGCTAGGTGGACTAATAGTCTGATTCTATATAAGTTGGTTTCCTATGTTCCCTAATACCCATCCCAATTGTAGCTCTTGTGATTGAACCATGGCATGGTTGTGATGATTTCCCTTACGTTTGTTCTTGTTCTGTGCTTCAAAATACTTTTCAAAATAATGTGAACCACCAAAAAGGACAGATCCCTGCCTCGAGAAACTATGTTTTGAAAAAGATGAGGAACCAAAAAATAAAGGGGCCGCTTTTCTTTTTATCTTTTTACTGAAACTTCCTTCAGAACTTCGTGCTTTTGCATGTGAGGTCTTGGCCAGCCCAGTGTGCTGATCCTTCTATTAGCACAGTGTTTCCCAACCACTGTTCCGCGGCACACTAGAGATGTTGCCTGGTGTGCCGCGGGAAAAATTAAAAAATTTGAAAGATTTTTTTTAAGTCAAATTTTTGATTGGGGCGCCGTCACTAGATGACCCCTGGGGTTCCCTCCCTCCCGCTCTGCACCTCCCTCCTCCTCCTCCTCCGGGGAGGCCTCCGGGGAGGCCCTTCCTGCGAGGTGGGTCAGGCGAGTGGCCCAAGGGAGCACCCAGGGATTGTCCTGGCCAGGTGGGGTGATTTGAACCCTGCTCTCTGCCCGGTCTTCGTCCTCATTTAGCCCCCACATGTGCATGACTGTGCATGACTGAGGTTTTCCCCCCTCCTCTTGGCTATGGTGTGAGTCTGTGCTGTTAATTAATGGGGTTCTGCCTTCGGAGAAGATGAGCCAGCCCTCAAGGAGGTGATTATGTAATTTGCTAGCAATTCATGTCCCTCCCGGCGTGACGCTGCGCGCTGACATCACGGGGCTGTAATGGTGGTGTGCCTTGAGATTTTTTTCATGAAACAAGTGTGCCTTTGCCCAAAAAAGGTTGGGAAACACTGTATTAGCACATGGCTCCTGCTTTTCAGCCTTTGATCACTCAAATGCAGCATGTGTGGAAACAGGCACTGACCTTCACACCAGCAGTGGAGAGCTCTGTTTGCCCTTTGCACTCTCCCTGTGCCCATAGTTTTGTCTCTAGAAGCTGCTTCCTGATCACTGAATACACAGCAGATGGCTGGATCACATCTTGGCATTCCTGCTATGAATGAGTCTGTTCTTCGAGAACAGGTGTTGGCAGATTTTACAGTCGCATCTACTCTATACATTGAAAGCACTCTCATGCTCTTTTAATAATCATGACTCCCTGTTTCCCGCTCAAGAATCCTGGGAACTGTAGTTTGTTAAGGGTGCTGAGAATTGTTGGGAGAACCTTCAAGAGCTATGATCCTCTACATCCTTAACAAAACACAGAATTCTTTGGGGAAGCCTTGATTGCTCAAGTGGTATAAAAACACTGTTCTTATTATGTATTAACATACCCATTTATTTATTAAAGTGTTTATAGACTGCATTTTCAAAAAATTTATAGCAGGTTGGTATACAGTGTACAAAATTACATTAAGAGACATAAAAACATCAGTAAGAATATCAGTAGATATTTATTGGCAAAAAGAAATCCACATTGCAAAGGCCTGTCTGAATAACAGTTTTTTTGGAGATACATGAAAGGAGGCGGAGATGATTCCTGCCAATCCTTCACTGGCAGGAAGTTTCACAGAGCAGGGGTCACCGAAACCCAGGGTTATGGGGGACCACGAGAAGCACCCCATTGCAGGATGCCAGTGGTCAAGGTAGAACATAATGCTGAGGCAGGGCTTTCAATGTGTTGTGGATGTGAGCAAGGGCCGTTTAGGCGGAATCCCACTCTGGTGTTTTTACTAAGGCCCCAAGCTCCACCATTCAGAGACAGGTATAGTGGCTGGAGATGAGAAGGAAGCACCTCATGAGCCAGAAATGGGGATAATGTATGTGTACAAGTACAAATCCCCTTGAATGAGCTGCATATGTGGAATTCTAACTGCCTAATTTTGAGAGAGAGAAAAGCTTTTTCTTGTTGCTGTTGTTAAATAATTAGGAGCCAGAACCCCTTGTTGATGTTCTGCCAATGCTGATTTGTGTGTGAGTGCATTTTTGCATGCCTGCCCAGACATATAATTTGGTTACCTACATTTTACTCTTTTATTCTGCCTTTTAATCATAATGGTTTTGTGCATTTCTAATTGGTTAGTAGATTTCAGCTATTGTTTATCTATAGTTTTAGTTGTACACCATGTAAAGAGGTTTGTAAAAAATACGTGATTTATAAATCCCCGGCATAAAAAAAAAAAAATCATGTTGTGTAGATCAGGCACATGTTTAGTGCTCTACAGATCCTAGCTTCGATCCCCAGTACATCTAGGTCAGGCTGGCAAAGCCTGTTGTCTGAGACCCTGGAGAAATGATGCCAGTGTAGACAGCAGTGAGTTAGATGGAGCAATGGTCTGCTTTGGTGTAAAGCGGTTTTCTGTGTTCCTATCTGGTGATCTTTCTTTTCGTCATTACTACACTACAGATGAGATAAGCCAATCCAGAAGCCATCTTTCAGTTGAGAGCTTGCGCAGGACCTGTGTTTTTTAAACACTGTGGGGAAGGGCTGTAGTTCAGTGGTAGAGCATCCGCTTTGAATGCAGATGGTCTCAGCAGTCCTGATTACCCCCCACCAAAGGATTTTGTTTAATGCTAGAGTATGATTCTCTTAATGAGCCACACATTGGGCAAAAGATTCCTGCATTGCTGGGGTTCTACTTGATGACCCTCATGGTCCCTTCCAACTCTACACTTCTGTGATTCCATTACTCTATCTATCTTCTGGGGACCATTCCCATTCTCCTTTCCCTTTTTCAGTGAAGCAGTTGAGCTGCCTGTGTCAGTGGGATCTTAGCTTTGAAAAGGCATTCTGTGTCTGTGCTGCTTGGGTTAGGCTGGTGTAGGAATTCCAGATGGCACCTGGGCCTTAAACATCCCTTTTGAGCACATTCCAGGTAGTTGTAGGATGAACCTTGTTGGTTAATGCTAGCTGGCCTGGAGCAGGCACCTTTCGTGAGACCCTGGTCCATCTAGCTCAGTATTGTCTGCACTTACTGGCAGCAGCACTCCAGGGTTTCAGGCAGGGAGTCTGCCCTACCGCTGCCTGGAGATAAATCCGGGGCCGTTTGCATCAAAACGCACTTGCTATCTCTGTGAGCCAGCAGCCCTCAAGTACAACTGGTGGTGGGGAGTCTGCAAGTTAACAATGTGTTGCATGGAGAAATGTCTTCCTTCTCAATAGACTCGAGATGGCAGCTCTTGCTTGGTTAGCTCTTTCCCTGGGTGTTGTCACTGCTGTGGACAGAAGCAACTTCAAGACATGCGACCAGAGCTCCTTTTGCAAGTAAGTTGGGCGTCTTATCTCTGCTGTCAGAGGAGGACTCTCCAGTGGGGAAAGCGTTGCTGTTGCACTCAGGGTCTGCTTGTGGTCTTCCCTTACTGCTTGTGGTCTTCCCTTACTGTTTGACCAGTACAGTGGTACCTCTGGATGCGAATGGGATCCGTTCCAGAGCCCCATTCGCATCCTGAAGCGGACGCAACCCATGCGTGCGCGGGTCGCAATTCGCCGCTTCCGCGCATGCACGTGACGTCATTTTGAGCGTCTGTGCAAGCGGCGAAACCTGGAAGTAACGCGTTCTGTTACTTCCGGGTCACCTCGGAGCGCAACACGAAAACGCTCAACCTGAAGCATATTTAACCCGAGGTATAAGAGCAGGATACAGGACCAGGTAGGCCTCCGGCCTGATCCAGGAGGCTCTTATCTTCTTACAATAAAAGCATCAGCCAGCCACTGATTTTGATTCCCCCCACCGGCCAGAGTGTGCCTCTGAACAGCAGTTCCTGGAAATCATTTACTGTTGTCGTCAACAGGCTTCCCACCGAGGTATCTGGCTGACCAGTGTGGAAACAGGATGCTGGACTTGATGAGCAGTGCTTGTCTGATGTTCTTGTTATTTATTTCTTCATTGTATTGCTCCAAAGGAGCCCAGAGTGAAAAATAGCAGCATTAAAACAATATTAGTAAAATCAGCTTAGAAACATTTTTTTAAGAAAAAAGTTTAAATGTTTGCCCTGGCTGAGGAAAAAGGGCTGGCACTCATTTCCTCAACAGGATTCCTGTTCCCTGAGGAAGGGCTGCGGTCCTTTCCCTGTGCCGTGAAGTTTCCTCTTGTGGCTACGAGTACAGAAACAAACAAGCTTCCTAAAATGGGAGGGGGAGATAGTAAAAGGTGGCCCTGATCATTTGCCTCCAGTAACCATGGTTTCCTCTCCCTAGGCGCCAGAGGAATGTGGAAGCTGGGAGTTCACCCTACAGAGCGCTGCTGGAGTCGTTGCAGCTCAGCCAGGATTCCATGAAAATCCAGCTCATCAATGAAGCAAACAAGGTGAATTGATGAGTTGAAACCCTAGGTAGCCGTGGTGGTGTAGTGGTTAGAGTGTTGGACTAGGACCTGGGAAATCGGGGTTCAAATCCCCACTCAGTCATGAAGCTCTATGGGTGACCTTGGGCCAGTCACATTATCTTGCCCTACCTCACAGGGTCCTTGTAGGGAATAACTGAGGAATGGGATGAACCATGCACTCTTGGGAGAAAAAGGTAGGATATAAATGCAGTAAATAAGCTCTTCTGCTTACCTGCTTAAGAAAGCTGAAGCGGCCAGCCAGATGGAGATGTCAGTCACCAACCTGGCGTCCAGGGATCTCCATGTGGTCGCGATGGGACCCATGTAATTTGCAAAACACGCCTGGTACCTAGCTAATTTTGAACACTGGTTGGAGGGCATCTGCAAGAGAGACCTTGGATAACTGCTGCCCTAGAGGAGAGAGTGCTTGACTACAGTGCCAAATTTATGACCTGGTATAAGGGGACGCGGGTGGCGCTGTGGGTTAAACCACAGAGCCTAGGACTTGCCGATCAGAAGGTTGGTGGTTCGAATCCCTGTGACGGGGTGATCTCCTATTGCTTAGTCCCTGCTCCTGCCAACCTAGCAGTTCGAAAGCACGTCAAAGTGCAAGTAGATAAATAGGTACCGCTCCGGTGGGAAGGTAAACGGTGTTTCCGTGTGCTGCTCTGGTTCGCCAGAAGCGGCTTAGTCATGCTGGCCACATGACCCGGAAGCTGTCTGCGGACAAACACCGGCTCCCTCGGCCAATAAAGCGAGATGAGCGCTGCAACCCCAGAGTTGATCATGACTGGACTGGTCAGGGGTCCCTTTACCTTTTTATAAGGCAGATATCCTACATCTGTGTAGCTCAGTGGAAGAACAGATGGCTGGTGTAGAGAAGCTCACAATTTCAATCCCCCTCAGCTCTTCACTAAAAACAACCTCCATTTGCAAGGCTGGAAAGTCCCTTATCTGAATTTTTGGAGAGCTGCTGCCAGCCAAACATAGGCCACGCTTGTAAACATACATGTATCAGGCAACAGTCTCAGCTTTGGGGCTGGAGCCTCAGTGTAAAACAGGGACAGGGAACCTGGGGGCCCTGCATATGTCATTGGACTCCATCAGCCCCAGCCAGAATGGCCAGCACTCAGGTACAATGGGAGCTGTACTCCAGCAACATCTGGAGGGCCACAGATGTTCCCCACCTCTGGAAAAAGACAGGACTTGACCCTGCTCTCTGCCTCCAGGTCCCTCTCCTCCTTGAGCTCTACGGCTTGAAAGGGAACATGACCCGGATCCGGATCAATGAGTTGAACCCGCTCAAGCCCCGCTATGAGGTACCAGATGTGTTAGTCCAGGACCCGCCCACTACCAGGTACGCAGATGGAGGGTCATTTATGCATCCTAGCTCACCGTGGGTTGTGAGGAGAAGGCACAGCGGTTTAGTGTAGGGGCAGGGAACCTCAGGCCCAGGGTGGGATGGGGAATTTGTGTTTGTTGCCCCACCCACTTTCCCTCTCAAGCCCCACCCACCACTTGCATGGGGCCTCCAGAAGGTTATGTCACACTTGTAAAGTTTCCCTGCTTTAAAGGGAACCCTTTCTCCTGGGGTGGGGGAGCAAAACAGCATCTGCCCTTCCTTTCCGCGTGGGAAGATCCAGCACGATCTTGTCGACGCCTAGTTGATTCCCACCACAAAGAAGCAGCAGTCTATAGTAGGGCTGGGTGATAACTGGTTTTCAACATCGCAATATATCACCAGCTAAGCTTCGCAATATACTGAGGTGTCACAATGTCAGAAATAAGGATGGAGCTATGTAGAGGCATTGGTTGGCTTTATGGTTTTTCTCACATCATGATTTTTGCATAGCAAAAAATAATATTTGCTATGCGAATCACACATATCATGATTTGTGGTGCATTGATAGGTCAAAGATCACGTTTTGAACTTAAAACTGGGTTTGGACAATACATCAATATATCGCCCAGCCCTAGTCTATAGAATAGTGCCCAGGATCTCGCATGTAGCCATGAGGATATCTTCCTGCCCTCCCTTTGGACACTTCCCTTTCTTCATGCCACCCGCTCTGTTCTTTCCCCTTAATCCTCCCACCCCCGCCTCCCACCAAAGATTATCTGTCACAGGCCGGGACGATAACAGCGTGGAGCTGTCCCTGGGCGAGGGGAACCACAAGCTGATTCTGACGGCCAAGCCCTTCCGCATGGACTTGCTGGAAGGGCGGGAGCTGGTGCTGAGCGTCAACTCCCGGGGGCTTCTTGTCTTTGAGCACCTGCGGCAGCGGAAGGACTCGTGAGTACTGGGGCCGTCGGCACAGGGAGAGGGAGGGGAATGCTGTTCCTGGCTTCTAGGCAGCTTCTGTCTTCCTCAAACGAAAAAGCTCAAGCAAACAAACAAGGGAAAGGGGATCTGTCAACAGGCAAGATTGGGGTGTACCTGACAGGTGGGAGCCTGCTGCTTTCAAGTCTTCTAGGAAAAGCGGCTGACCTGGGGAAATGGGGTGTAGAAAAGAGAGGTCGACCTCCTCTTCCAATTCACATCCTTTCCCTCCCTATTCCAGAATGGGTTGGGAGGGATATTCGGTATGAGGCAGGAGTCCTGATTTGTGGAAAGCGGGGCGGCCTGTTTCATAGAATAATAATTTGTAGAGTTGGGTGGGACCCGAAGAGTCATTTAGTCCCAACCCTCTGCACTGCAGCTAAATAACCCTTTTAGCTGCAGTCCGCTTTTTCTTCCAGCAGGAGCAAGGGGTGCTCCGAGTGAGCTATGTAAGTGCTTCACAGGTGTCTGCAAAAGGGGCCTGTGCCAGAAGCCTTTCTGGATGTGTTTTAACCCCACTCTCTCATTGGGAAGTTCTACCAGGCAAGACCTGGTAAGAAGATGGGGCTCTGTGGTGCTTTTCGTCTCCAGCTTCCCACCAGCGGGGGTCACTGTAGTGATGTCTCAACCTCCATTCGGGGCTGGGCGAGCGAGCACAGGCCTCTTTGTATGGGTCTCACACCCTCTCTTTGGGACACAAGGCCAGAAGTTTCTATCATCCAGGGTGTTGGAGAAGAGGGAGGGGTATAGCTTAGGTCGGCCTTCCCGTCCTGGTGCTCTCTGGGTGGTGTTGGACTATGGCTCCCACCAGGCACAGCCCAGTAGTCAGTGGTGATGGGAATTGTAGTCCAGCAACATCTGGGTGAGCTGCGCTGCAGTGAGATCCTGGAGGCTGAACTACGTCATCTCCAAGATCTCTTCTAGCCCTGTGATTCATTCTCTGGAGCGAGAGCATGTCACAAGCACATCTCTTCAAGCAGGGCTAGGAAACCTGCTTCCTCTGCTGTTGGGACTCCAAATCCCATCAGCCTCAGCTGGCCTGGCTGGGTCTGATGGGAACTGAAGTTCAAAGTGTCTGGAGGACACCAGGTTCGGGGAAGACTGTGCTAGGGAAAGCAGCAGGCTTTCTGTACAAGGGGTGGCAAGGGGGTCTCAGTTTACCCACCCTCCCCCCTTTTCCCCACCCTGCTCCCCAGCCCCGGTTGTCCTGGAGGGGAGAGCAGGGCCCTTTTCAGGGGTGGTTGGGGGGCTGGCTGGAGGGATGTGTCTCTACGTCTCTGGGATTCCTTGCACTGACTCTCGTTGTGTTTTCTGTTTTTGTTGGTTTGTGCCTCCCCCTCCCGCTCGGCCCCCCCAGTTTCTCGGATAAAGTTAGTAGCACGGTCGTTAGCATTTGGGATAGGATCAAGAACCTTTTCTCTAGGTAAATCTGCAGCTTCTGCTACTGTTTCTAAAACCTTCCCCACCCACCCCTGCCGCCGCCTAGACAGTGGCTCTGCCATTCCCTGCGCCGTATTTGGGAATCCCTGTGGTTAGTTGCTGCCCTCTCAAATCCTTGAGGGGTGTGCGGCAACCTTTAGCTTTGTTTCCAAGGTGTGCATGAACGCATTTGACTGTCCCGATTCCCGCAAACCTTGCCTTGAGTAAGTTCATGAAGTTGAATTCATTGCAACTCAGTGCTGTGCTGGCAGCAGCCAAATCAAAGTGTCCTTGTTAAAAATAAAAGTAAAAAGTCTGGGTGTGATCTAGCCAGAGTTAAGTCGTTTTACTTTCAACATAGTAAAGTTGAAACCCAATGCTTAGGTTTATTCTGTTTTTCCTGAAGTTATATTATTATCATTGTTGTTACCACCCCATCAGTGTACATGGCATCTTAGCAGTACATAGGGAGGTGTGGGCAACCTGTGGCTTTCCAGATGTTGCTGAACTACAACTCCCATCATTACTGACTTGACAGGGCTGATGGAGGTTGCAGTTGAGCAACATCTGGAAGGCCAAAGTCCCCCCACTCCTGACATAGGCAGCCTAAAATCTTTAGACAGTGGAGAATTACAGCAAAGGGTTTGGGCAAAATCCTGGGTTTTGGTTAGGAATGAGTTCTGGGAGGATGAGCCAATAGCCTTGGGGTGAATGGGATTTTGAACGGGATTTGAATAAAAAGGAAGAGGAAGCTGCCCTACCTCCAGCTCAGTATTGTCTACACCAGCTGGCAGCAATTCTCCAGGGTTTCAGGCAGGGGACATTCCCAGCCCTGTCTGGAGATGCTGGGGACTGAACCTGGCACCTTCCGCATGCCAGGCAGATGCTCTGCCACTGAGCTATGGCCCTTGCTCACAAACACCCATGCTCAGAGAGATGAAGTTCTAGGCATAAAGGCATCAAAGCATGCTTCACTTGGGCTGGATCATGTCCTTTTGTCCTTGCCGCCTATGATTTCTAACTCTGTCCCAGGGTGTTAAGTAATTTTCCCAACTCTTTCACACATTTTGTTTGCTTGCTCTTTGAGAAGAAACACAAAGGTAGTGTGCAAATGAGGCAAATAGATTACCAGATATGATACAAATGCATACCAAAGAAATATTGTGGCACCTTAAAGCAGGGGTGGAGAACATCAGTGGCCTTCCTAAGGGTGCTGGTCTACTACTCCCATTTCCCTCGATCATTGACCATGCTGACTGGGGGCTGGTGGGAGTTGGAGTCCAACATCATCTGGAGGCCCACAGGTTGCCCACCCCTCCTTAAAGCCTTATGCCAGTGTTTCCCAAACCTGGGTCTCCAGTTGTTTTTGGCCTACAACTCCCATCACCCCTAGCTTTCAGGACCAGTGCCCAGGAATGATGGGGATTGTAGTTCAAAAACAGCTGGAGACCCAAGTTTGGGAATCGCTGGCTTACATGCTTATTGCGGCACAGTTTCATGTCTCTTGAGTCCGCAAAAACATCTGCCGTGATAAAAGCGTAATATTCAGAGATAAACGTGTCCCTATATTCAGTGAGGTTTACTCCCAGGTAAGCGAGTATGGGATTGTAGCCTAAATTTATTAGTCTGTTGCTGAGACTCCAGCTCAGCTAGCATGGCCACCAACCAGGAATAATGGGAGTTGTAGTCCAGCAATCTCTGGAGGGAGCCTCACTGTCTGCCACTGCTTAAAGGTCCTGCAGTATTCTTCTCTTTGTACATCATGCAGTTAAAGGACTGTTTTAAGAGTGCCATAGCTGGTTGCCGCGTCTTTAGAGTACGCTGGGTGGCAACGCTGGGCAGTGGTGGAGACCCTGTGGCCCTCCAGTTGTTGTTAGACTCCAACTCCCATCAGCCCTAGCCACCATGGCCAATTGTTAGGGATGCTGGGAGTTGTAGTTCAACAAATGTTCTCATGCTCCATCAGCCCCAGGCAGCATAGTCAATGGTCAGGGACGATGGGAGCTGTACTCTAGCAGCATTCGGTGGGCAAAAGGTTCCTCATGTCTGGTTTACTGCCATGTAACGTGTGGAAAAAGTATTGCGATCGTATCTGCAATTTGCAGGCTGCGATAAGCCTAAGAGACCAGTCTTGATGTCAGATCCAACTTTCTGATATGTTTCTTACGGTCTCGCATAAAAAGCAAAGAAAACAAATGAAGTGAAATTCCCAAATGTTTGTCTTTTGAAGCAACGTGTGCCAGTGTAGGAGATCAAGACCCATTTTGCCACTCATTGCGTATAATGCATTTCTAGTTGCAGAAATGTTGGACTTTCTATTGCCTTTTTTGGTTATTCTCCGTGCTGGTTGGTATCGGGAGGTTGCTGCTAATCGAAATTGTTTCATATCGGAGAGGGAGCTCACGCTTTTAAGTCCTTGCCAGAAGGACATGCTGATGGGCTGCTTGCTGCTGTCTCCTTTCTCTATTTCTGTGTAGACCATGTTTAGTCCTAGATGAGAGCTTGCGTACTTCCAAACCCATGGCCCTGCCGGATTTCCTTTAAACTCACACACTGTGCATCAGGGGTGTTATGTATGGCTTGGTGACAGCAATCCAGATGTTTTTCTCCCTTAAAAAGTACATAGAGTTGAAACTGGAAGTTGGAAGAAAGATGTCCCGTTTCAGCTCCATGTGCTTTTTTAAGTCTTAGATTAATTCTGCTATATATGACTTTCACCCAGATCTCTTGGAAAAACAAGGTCCGTATGTGTGTGCTTTTCTCTTTCTGTCTTGTGGGGGGCAGCGGGGAGAGATCCAGCTGAGGGGAGAGAGAAGTGGCTGGCAGAAGACCCTCACTCAAAATTCCAAATGTGCCCCCAGACATTAAAAAGTTGATGTGCCCCAGTCTGAGGGGAACCATTGGCCTTCTAGATGCCGCTGGACAACAAATCCCATCATCCCTGACCATTGGATCACAGTGGCTGGGCCACAGATTCTCAAGCCTAAGTGAAGACCTTCACACCCACACCCACCCACACGTAGCAGGCAGTTCCACTCTCTGAGAAGTGAGTGTAGTTTTCCAAATTTTGCAGCACCTTGGAATGCATTCCAAACTGCTTACCTGCCCACGGGGACCCCTTGTCACACCTGCTGATGAGCCCACATGCATTTCAGAGAATATCTGAGTGAGCAAGTGCTCTGATTGTTCAAGGAGCCAGCTGTGCTTGTTTAGGGTGCCCTCTTGTTTATGTGCTATCTAGCTGTTGCCCCACGCAAACCAAATGTGCCGAGAACACACGCAATATCCCTCTTCTCTGTTCTTTATGGGGTAAGGATAGTAATGCCTGGGGCAGCCGCTCCACTGTAAGACCTCTCAGGCCACAACCCCAGGCACACTTGCATCTTGAAGTGCAAACTCACTGAACACCACAGGGCTTGCTTCTGAACTGGTATGCATTAGACCTGCCTGGTTTAGTTGTTTGGCCGTCTGGGTTTTCATCAGCTGCTTGTTAGATGTGCAGATGAAGAAATAACATTTCTAATGAGAAAACCACCCTTGCAAATAAGCCTACAGCAGGCATAGGCAAACTCAGCCCCCCCCCCCAGATGTTTTGGGACTACAACTCCCATCATCCCTAGCTAACAGGACCAGTGGTCAGGGGTGATGGGAATTGTAGTCTCAAAACATCTGGAGGGCCAAGTTTGCCTGTGCCTGACCTAGAAGCACAACTGCAACACCCCCTTCTTCTTTAGGTGCAGGACGAAAAGCGGCCAGTCTAGAATGGGATTGGCAACCATTTCCCAAGAGCCCAGTGGGTTTCGAGCTGAGGGAACCAGAGCCTGGTTTTGCACTGTCCTCCGCCCCACAGCTGCCCACACTTCCCTTTCCCCTGCTAACTGGCTGGGCTGTGAATTGGTGTGTGCTGTGCTGCTTGTAGTGGACTAACGGTTCCAGCATTTCATTTGGGCTAGGACAAAGTTGGGATTTTGGTTTCCTTTTCCTTTCCAGCTGCCTGGATGGGGTCATGGGGTAGGTGGGGATTCTAGGCCTGAGCCTTCCTTTCTCCCCCCCCCCCCTTATTTTCTTCCAGAGAACCACCAAAGGAACCAGCATCAGAAGGGGAGGGGGCTGCTGAAGCCCCGGATGCCCCTTCGTCAGCGGAACCGGAGTCTACAGAGAAAACCGAGCAGGTGAGCACAGGGTGGGAAAGGTGTTCACCTGCAGTAGCAGCGAGGAACCTGTAGGCCTCCTGATAATGGGGGGCAACCATGGCCAAAGGGTGATGGGAGCTGTGCTCACCGACATCAGATTCTTCACCCCTGCTCTGCAGAGAGTAAGGGAGCTGAATGCTGAACCATTGTGAAGTGAACCACAGTCATGCCAAGCCCATGGTTTTTAATGAAGTGAATGAGCCTCTTGGGCTCACTCACTCTTCCCCCAGCCCTGCTCGGAGGAAATCAGAAGCTTCCAGTTCCAGTTTTGCTTAACCACAGTTTGTTGGATTTGAAGACTGAGAAGCAGTTAACAGTAACTGTGGTTTGCGTGAAGCACATCGACTTGAAACGGTGGCTTGAATTTCCTTTGTGTTGTTCTCGCAGGGTGAGGAAGCACCCAAAGGGGCTAGTGAGACAGAAGAAGAGCCAGGATCTTGGGAGGAAACATTCAAGACACACACAGACAGCAAGCCCAATGGTAAAGTCCTCTTAAGGAAGGCAATCCCAGAAGCATTTTGTTACTGCCCACTTGGGTTAACAGACCATGGTTTCAGATCCTGCTTTAGTAGCCTCTTGCAAACCATGGTTTGTTGCAAGTGTGCCCAAACCCTGCTTTGGTATTGAAGTGTAAGACACCTTAATGCCGCTCCACTTCCCTTCTTCCTAGCTCCCCCTCTCTTTCTCACTCTCTCTCTCTCTCTCTCTTTCTGCAGGTCCAACATCCGTGGGGCTAGATTTTTCGTTCCCAGGTGTGGAGAACGTGTATGGGATCCCAGAACACGCAGACTACCTCCGGTTGCGAACCACTGAGTAAGCCTGGGGCCTGACAGTGTTAATAGCAATGGTGGTGGGGTTCCCTGCGCACGCCCCCCCAATGGAGCTTAAGCAGTTGCAGGAGGGTTGTATGTGTGTGCCCTAGAGATTGAGGGGGGTGGGTGGTGTGTTGCTTTCCTAGGCACCCCAAATGGTGTCACGAGTATCAGGGAGGCAGCTGCGCCATTGGATTCACCCTGCATTTCCCCCTGCTGTTTCTAATTGCCAAATCCTTGGCAGGGGAGGGGACCCATACCGCCTCTATAACCTGGATGTCTTCCAATACGAACTTTATAACCCCATGGCTCTCTATGGCTCTGTTCCTGTCCTGCTGGCCCATAATCCCCAGCGCACTCTGGGCATCTTTTGGCTCAACGCGGCGGAGACCTGGGTGGACGTCACCTCCAATACAGCAGGCAAGGTACTGTTCCTCCAAGGGCGCGTCACCCCTTTTACTCCTTGTGTAAAACATGTTTTCATTCCTGCGTTGCAGGGAGTTGGACTAGATGACCCTCGCAGTACCTTCCAACTCTACAGTTCTATAATTCTAGGACAAGGAGATGGCTATATTTTTCCTCCACTGTGGCCGCAGTATTCCTCCAAATATCAATTGCTCGGAATCACAGATGGGGAGAGTTATTGTCACGCAGACTTGCAGGCTTCCCAGAGATCTACATCTGTTTGGCCACTATGAGAACAGGGACTAGATGGGCCTTTGGCCTGGTCCAGCAGGACTCCTCTTATGTTCTCCCTAGCTGAGACACATTGCACTCACCTGCACGAGACCCAAAGCAAATTGAGGTCTATTGACTTATTCCTCATCCAGCTATAATGCAAACTATAGGCCACATCTGCACTATACATTCAAAGCACTGTGATACCCCTTTGACGGTCACAGCTTCCCCCAAAGAATCCTGGGAACTGTAGTTTGCTAAGAGTGCCGAGAGTTGCTAGAAGACCCCTGTTCCCCTCACAGAGCTGTAGTGTAATTCCCAAAGTTCCCAGGGAAGATGGATCAATTGTTAAACCAATTTGGGAATTGTAGCTCTGTGAGGGGAATACAAGTCTCCTAATAACTCTCTGCTCCCTTTACCAGTTCCCAGGATTATTTGGGGGAAGCCATAATGGTTAAAGTGGTATTGTAGTGCTTTGAATGACTAGTGCGGATATGGCCATAGTTTGTTTCTTCTTCAGTTTCTTCTTCCATTATTAGTTGGTCTCTTTCACTTTGCTTCAGAACTGGCATCTCTATAGTGAGAGGAGCCTCTTCCATTTTCAGTCCTGCTGGCTTCAAAGGAACAGAGCTGTCAGCTCTTAATCTATCACCCGTGCAATGCCCACAATAGCAAGCTAGGATGAACATTTCATTTGCCTCTTTGCCCATGTGTATTTCAGTGGCAGTTGAAAAGGGGATGAAGCGCAACACCTTTGGCAATCTCCCCCCTGCTGCTGGTAGCTTGAAAGCGATCCTTATTGGAAGAGTGGCCATTTTGCATCCTTCAAAACACAGAACTGAAATCTGTGTGTAAGCTCCCCTGGCAAAGTGCCTTTTATCAAGCACACACATACACACCCAGTGCAAGCCATTCTGATTACCCACAATACTTGGATGTCAAGTGGACTTGGTGCACCCAAACCCAGGAAGGAGGGGGCAGAGGCAGGTGGATGCCAGGGGCTGACCTGGTTCAGGTTGTCATGGCAAAGTGGCCTGCTGCAAAAGAGGAAGACAAGGCAATGCATGAAAGCTTGTTTATGTAAAGCCAAACTATGGTTTGTTATTCCACCTGAGCTGATTGAATAGTTTGTCACCAGAGCCGTCTTTCCCATAGGGCTTAGTGGTGTGTTGCACCAGGGCGCCCGCCTCTTGGGCGCCCCAGCAAGTGGGGGAGCTGCGCAGCTTTGCCGGCAGCCTCCCCTTTCCCTGCACGCCCACCAGCTGTGCCCCACCAATCATAAGGCTGGCAGGCATGCAACTTCCCTCCCAAGCCTCTGCGAGGATCACTCTCCTGTAGCAGCATGGGGGAGAGTCCCCCCCCCCCAGGGCTTGCAGTGTGTAGCTAAGGCCTCCCGAACACTAGTCGTGGTAATTTGGGGGTGCTGGGCGGATATTTGCACCCCGGCGCCGCATCTGCTAAAGACGGCCCTGTTTGTCATCCCCAAACTCTTTCACAGACTCTGTTTGGGAAGATGTTGGATTACATGCAAGGAGGAGGCGAAACTCCGCAGACGGATGTTCGCTGGATGTCTGAGAGCGGGATCATAGATGCGTTTCTCTTGCTGGGCCCTACACCCACTGACATCTTCCAGCAGTATGCATCCCTCACAGGTGAGTGGGACAGAGATTGTGTTTACTCTGCTTCTGGAGGAAACTGGCTTTAAACAATGGCAGGGATTATCTATTTCCTTCTTTTCTTACCATACTAGTCCTAAGAGTAGACTGAAGTCAATGGCCATTATGTAGTCCTTTTTAAAAAAACTTTACTTTAAGCAAATAAATTTTGAGTTTATCCAATAAACAGAAGACCCCCAAACAGATATACAAGTATGTAAATATCATTAAGCTTCTGCTACAATCAAATGACTATTTTCATCAAGTTCCTAACAGTATATGTAGACTAGCATTCTCTTAACAAGGCTCCATTTTTTCCACAAAATGCATGTCTGTCTCTCCTCTATGGCCCTTACTATATTTATTAATTTTATAATAATAATTTTATTACGTACACCCTGCTCATCCAGCTGGGTTTCCCCCAGCCAATCTGGGCAGCTTCTAGCACATAGAAAAACTTAATAAAATGCCAAACATTAAAAAATTCCCGATGCAATTCAACCATAGATGCAATATCCCAAACTTTACTTTTCTGTTCCTCCAAAGTAGGGGCTCTCATATTTTTTCCAAATGTAACAATTGTTCAGGCTGCAGTCAAGACTGATTTTCTGTCCCTAAGTCCATTGCTTTCAAGGGGTTTGCTTTGAGTGAGACTTAGTTGGAGGCTCCAGGACAAAGTAGGCCCAGCAGTCTGACTTGCTTTAAGGCAGCATTTCTCTGGCCCACCCTCTGCGGGCATGAAGATGGGCAGGCGTCCTCGGCTGACCTTCCTTTCTCTCAGGAACCCAGGCCCTTCCTCCGCTCTTCGCCCTGGCCTATCACCAGAGCCGCTGGAACTACAACGACGAGGAGGACGTGAACACAGTGGACAACGGCTTCGACGAGCACGACATTCCCTACGACGTCATCTGGCTGGACATTGAGCACGCTGACGGCAAGCGCTATTTCACCTGGGATCCCAACAAGTTCCCCCGCCCCCGGGAAATGCTTCAGGGCCTGGCAGCCAAGAGGCGCAAGGTGAGGTTTGAGGAGACGTCCCTAGCTCTGGGACGCAGGTGGCGCTGTGGGTTAAACCACAGAGCCTAGGGCTTGCCAATCAGAA
The DNA here is from genome assembly GCF_965113315.1 of Podarcis vaucheri. Lineage (NCBI taxonomy): Eukaryota > Metazoa > Chordata > Lepidosauria > Squamata > Lacertidae > Podarcis > Podarcis vaucheri. The sequence goes on from NC_138754.1 coordinate 11,942,569, forward strand.
GGTCGGCGGTTCGAATCCCTGCGACGGGGTGAGCTCCTGTTGCTCGGTCCCAGCTCCTGCCAACCCAGCAGTTTGAAAGCATGTCAAAGTGCAAGTAGATAAATAGGTACCACTCCGGTGGGAAGGTAAACGGCATTTCCGTGCGCTGCTCTGGTTCGCCCGAAGCGGCTTAGTCATTCTGGCCACTTGACCCGGAAGCTGTACGCCGGCTCCCTCGGCCAATAAAGCGCGATGAGCACCGCAACCCCAGAGTCAGTCATGACTGGACCGAATGGTCAGGGGTCCCTTTACCTTTACCCTAGCTCTTAAGTTTCCCTGCAGGGACCTTGGAGCTTCCGCACACCCCATGATCATCTGATATGTGCCAGACATTAATGACATGTAACCATGGGCTAGAGCCTGGCTGGGGAACCTCAGGCAACAGTGCGGCCCTCCAGGCCTCTCTGTCTGGTCCCTGGGACTCTCTCCCCAGGCCACACTCCTCAGTGGCCCTGCTTTGCACTGCAGATATTTTTTCTGGCTGGCATGTGGCCTGCAGCTCTGATCATCATCTTCCTTCCCTGGAGGGGAGGGGTGCTTGAGCACTGTACGAATGTAAAATTAACATTCGTTGCTCCGCCCATTTTTGCATCTGATCTGGCCCCCCACTGGCATCTGGTCCTCAGAGGGTTACCTAGAAGGAAATGGTGTCCTAGTGCTGAAAATGCTTCCCCACCCCTGCCTTGTTGTTGGCATCCATCTGTCCAGAGAGACAATGGAGTGTGCCTCCAGGGGTGAATTCAAACTGCTGTGTTAGCAACTTAGAACTGACCTCCCTGGGGCACAAGCCTGGACAGGGTGTATGGAGGTCCTGGGCTACCCAGAAGACAAGACCCTCCTCTTGGCCTCTCTGGTGTGGTCCAAAGGAAAGCAGAGCAATACACTTGGCTGCAGGAGTTGCTGGAGGGAGGCATACAAGGCGTCATCCCACCGTTTTAGAGGCTCCACTCCGGATTTCTGTAGGGTTTCCTCCTTAGCCTTTTCTTCTCCCAAAGATATCCTGCAAGGCAGCGGAGAATAAGGATCAGAGTTTTCCTTCTCCTAGATGGGCTACCTTCCCAGGTGGACAAGCCCCACCTGCCCCTCACTTCCCTCTGCAGCACATGCAGAAACCACCTTATTGACCGTCGGACCCACTATTGGTATCACCTGCTCAATCCTCCGGAGCCTGTCTTTACCTGCAGGGGAAGTCCCTAGCTCATCCGAGGGTTTGCGACCCATCCACCTTCAGTGCCCTGCATAGCAGTCTCCCCTGTCACTTGCAAACCCAGAATAAACGACGCAGAGGAAGACAAACAATTCGAATTTGGTCTTTCTCAAGGCAGGGGGCGGTGCTCAGCCCAACTACTTTCATCCCTGACCCCTCTGGTTTTTCTCAACTCAGATGGTGAGCATTGTGGACCCGCACATCAAAGTGGACAGTGCTTATCGGATCCACAACGAGATTCGCTCCCGGGACTTTTATGTCAAGACGAAGGACGGCAGTGACTACGAGGGCTGGTGTTGGCCAGGTGAGGAAAGTGAATTCGGTTGATGAGGCAGGAGACTTGTTTTGCTGTGCTCCTGGCGTTTGGGGCCAGCACCGACTGGCAGTCATGTGGGTCGGCCCTCTTGAGTGCCATGAAAGGGCAGAGGATTCTCAGCTTTCATTATACATTATAGCAGTCATCAGAATTTCCCATGGGAAAAGCTGCAAAGATGATAGGAAATAAAATAAAGTTGGTTTACTTAAGGAAGCTGAGGGAACAACTAAATATTGTAAAATGAACAGCTATGCTTAGAGGCAAAGAAAGATTTAGAGAAGCTATAAATGGTTGGAGCCTAGTAACACAATATTTAAAGAAACCTAAAACTAGCAATCTCAGGAGAAGGAATACATCACAAGTGGCCCTCCTGATGTTGCTGAACTACAACTCCCATCATCCCTCACAGTTTGCCACACTGGCTGGGGCTGATGGGAGCTGGATCCAAAACCTTCTACAGGGCAGGCACCACATTGACTACCCCTGGAATAGATTGTATGCATTTTTTAATATAACTTACACACACACACCGAAATGTGGGTGGATTATGGCCAATATTTAATTTTGTAAATACCTTGTAAAGTACCTTGGTACTTGAACGGCTTGACTCCTGAACAAATCGGCTCCCGAACGCCACAAACCAAGAAGTAAGTGTTCCGGTTTGCGAACGTTTTTCGGAAGCTGAACATCCAACGCGGCTTCCACTTTAGTGCAGGAAGCTCCTGCAGCCAATCAGAAGCCACGCCTTGGTTTTCGAATGGTTTTGGGAGTCGAACCGACTCCCAGAATGGATTAAGTTCGAGAACCAAGGTGCCACTGTAACTGACTTCAGTGGCAATTTTAATATATATATTTATACTATATAATATTTAAGCTGTTAAGTAAATCTTAGGAGAAAGCAAACCACTCAGAAATATGCATACATCTACCAACGGTTCTATAACAACAATTTTACTGATTTGTGTTTCTTAATATATTGCACTATATTACTTGTTTATAGTGCACAATACATACTGTTTATCATTAATTTTATATACTGCTTGACTATAGAAAACCTCAATGAAAGCGGTTTACAGAAAAGAATAAAGCAGCAAGATTTGTAGTAGAAACAAACCATTTTTAAAAACCAGCAATAAACTAAAAAATAATATCATTTTATTCTGCTTAAAAAAGAAAAGAAAAGAACTATCATGTGTTGAATATTTGTTAAACCAAAGCGGCAGGGTCTGGCCTAACGCTTTGCTTCCTTTTTCCCAGGCTCAGCAGGCTACCCGGATTTCACCAACCCAGAGATGCGTTCCTGGTGGTCCAGCATGTTCGGCTACGACCACTATGAGGTAGGCAAGTGGTTTATCTCTTTAGCCAGGGCCTTTTCAACTCTGGCTCCGGCCTGGTGGAACGCTCTGCCTCATGAGACCAGGGCCCTGCAGGATCTGATTTCTTTCCGCAGGGCCTGTAAGAAAGAGTTGTTCCGCCCGGCCTTTGGCTTGGAGCCAATTTGATTCCCTCCCCCTCTTTCTTTTTCCTTTTCCTTTCTCCTCCTGCGATGAGGTTTCAATATGTTAATGCTGTATTTTAATTTTGTTTTTAAGTTGTTGTCATTCCATTTGTTTTTCTTATTGCTTGTTAGCCGCCCTGAGCCCGGCCTTGGCTGGGGAGGGCGGGGTATAAATAAAAATTATTATTATTATTATTATTATTATTATTATTAAGCAGGCTTCTCTTCAGTTTTGGGGCAGATAGCCCTTCTTGGGCCCTCCCCGTCAATTGGCTTTCCCTCTCCTTCGGCTTCAGGGCTCCATGGAAAACCTCTACACCTGGAACGACATGAACGAGCCCTCCGTCTTCAACGGCCCCGAAGTGACGATGCACAAGGACGCTGTGCACCAAGGGGGCTGGGAGCACCGTGACATTCACAACCTGTATGCATTCTACGTGGTGAGCGCTGCCTTCCTTTCCCACTCCCCCTTTCTGGGTCAAGAAAAGCTGAAGTCCACGACATGACCGGTCTGTTTACGAACGAAACAGCTTTTGCCAGCTTGCTCCCCTCCAGGGTGGCTGGGGTTGATGGGAACTGTAGTCCAAAGCATCTGTAGGGAACTGGGTTGGTGAAGGCTGGTTTGGAACATCTCTCTCGTCTGGTCTTCCAAGGAACTCAAGTGGGCTGGGAAGTAGATCAGGATCTGCAGGAAAGATCGCTGGAGGCTTGCGGACGTATTTCTTATTCCCATGGCCAGTGGTCAGGGTTGATGGGAATTGAAGTCTACCAGGCAGAGAGCCTTCCCGGTAGTGGCGCCCGCCCTGTAGAATGCCCTCCCATCAGATGTGAATAAAGATCTATCTGACTTTTAGAAGACATCTGATGGCAGCCCTGTTTAGGGAAGCTTTTAACATTTGATGAATCATTGTATTTTAATATTCTGCTGAAAGCCACCCATAGTGGCTGGGGAAGCCCAGCCAGTTGGGCGGGGTATAAATAAATAAATAAATTGTTATTATTAGGGTGGGTAGGGGGTGGGACAGGCTTCTCATCCCTGGATCAGTGTGGCGTAGTGATTACAGTGTCAGACTAGGACCTGGGAGACCTCTTAATCCCCACTCAGCTGTGAAGCTCTTGGTCAACCTTGGGCCAGACACTGTCTCTCAGCCTGACCTACCTCAGAGAGTGTTGTGAAGACAAAATGGGGAGGAGAACTATGGATGTCACTTTGATCTCCTAGAAGGATAGGTGGGACAGTGAATGAATGAGGTCACCTAGTATGCTTTGTGGCTGAGGGAGAGTCAATCCTAGGTCTCTCTGGTCTAAGTCCTAACTGCTAGAGCACATTTGAGGAAACTAAGCAGGCATGAATCTGATAAGTACAGTGGTGCCCCGCAAGACGAATGCCTCGCAAGACGGAAAACTCGCTAGACGAAAGAGTTTTCCGTTTTGGAGGTGCTTTGCAAAACGAATCTCCTATGGGCTTGCTTCGCAAGACGACAATGTCTTGCGAGTTCCTGCTGTTTTTCCCCCCTCCCCCCCTTTTTCTAAGCCGCTAAGCCGCTTATCAGCTGATCCGATCAGCAGATAAGCCGCTAAAAGCCGCTAATAGCGCTAATCCTCTAATCCATCAATGGGCTTGCTTCGCAAGATGAAAAAACCGCTAGACAAAGAGAATCACAGAACGGATTCTTTTCGTCTTGCGAGGCACCACTGTACTCTGGATGGGAGACAGGCAAATCATAACTTCTAAAATTTAAGAGTTGGATAAATGATAACCCATTAGGTTGTTGCATTCCCCACACAGATTGGTGTAATTCCTCTTCTACATAAAAACGATTGATTACAGTTCTGCACACTTTTGTTAGTCATGAGGAGAGGCAAGGCGGTGAGCCAGACTTCTCAGATTTCAACAGCCCCGTGCAGGAATCCAAGCATGTATAGCCATGAGGGCTAGAAGCTTGCTTTGGATGGATGGTGGCTAACAGATTGAGATTGAATCCTGACAAGACAGAAGTACTGTTCTTGGGGGACAGGAGGCGGGCAGGTGTGGAGGATTCCCTGGTCCTGAATGGGGTAACTGTGCCCCTGAAGGACCAGGTGCGCAGCGTGGGAGTCATTTTGGACTCACAGCTGTCCATGGAGGGACAGGTCAAATCCGTGTCCAGGGCAGCTAATTACCAGCTCCATCTGGTACGCAGGCTGAGACCCTATCTGCCTGCAGACTGCCTCACCAGAGTGGTGCATGCTCTGGTTATCTCCCGCTTGGACTACTGCAATGCACTCTACGTGGGGCTACTTTTGAAGGTGACCCGGAAACTAATCCAGAACGCGGCAGCTAGACTGGTGACTGGGAGCGGCCGCCGAGACCACATAACACCGGTCTTAAAAGACCTACATTGGCTCCCAATACGTTTCCGAGCACAATTCAAAGTGTTGGTGCTGACCTTTAAAGCCCTAAACGGCCGTGGTCCTGTATACCTGAAGGAGTATCTCCACCCCCATTGTTCAGCCCAGACACTGAGGTCCAGCGCCGAGGGCCTTCTCGGTAGTGGTGCCCTGCCTGTGGAACGCCCTCCCACCAGATGTCAAGGAGAACAACAATTACCAGACTTTTAGAAGACATCTGAAGGCAGCCCTGTTTAGGGAAGCTTTTAATGTTTGATGTATTAGAGTATTTTAATATATTTTTTTGGAAGCCGCCCAGAGTGGCTGGGGAAGCCCAGCCAGATGGGCGGGGCACAAATAATAAATTATTTATTTATTTATTAAATCCACAAAGCAGAATTCTGCATCTAGAACCACATTCTGCACTTGGTCCTGCGTTCCATCAGAATCTTTATATATATATATATATATGTGTGTGTGTGTGTGTGTGTGTGTGTGTGTGTGTGTGTGTGTGTGTGTGTTTGTGTGTGTACCATATTCTGTTTGATGAGGGAGGCATGGGCTGCAAGGTTTCTGGGCTTGGTTTTGGGTGTTAAGTTTGATCACGGTTTGAAGTGTCTCCATAACCACTTCTTTTTTTCCCCCACTGCCGGCAGCAAATGGCAACAGCGGAGGGGCAGGTGAAGCGGTCGGGAGGCTTGGAGCGTCCGTTTGTGTTGACTCGCGGCTTCTTTGCGGGCTCACAACGCTACGGTTAGTGGTGCATGAGGTGGGAGGAGGGAAGAGCCATTGCTCAGTGACAGGGCACCCGTTTTGCATGCAGAAGGTCCCAGGTTCGGTCCCCCGTGGCATCTCCAGGTTGGGCTGGGAAAGACGCCCCACCTGAAACCTTGGAGAGCTGCTTCCAGCCATTGGAGACTGTCCTGAGCTACCTGGACTGACGGACTCGCCCTGTACAATATGGCTTGCTGTGCAGCAGACCTGCAGGAAGAAAGCCGGGACATATTTGACAAATAAATAAGACAGAGAATCAGAGAACTGTAGAGTTGGAAGGGACCTTGAGGGTCATCTGGTACAACCCCCTCTAGTGCAGGAATATTTTGCTTGAACTCACGACCCAGCTGTCAAGGTAGTTTACAGCTGGTAGGTCGAACTGCTAGGTTGGCAGGAGCAGGGACCGAGCAACGGGAGCTCACCCCGTCGCGGGGATTCGAACCACCGACCTTCTGATCGGCAAGTCCTAGGCTCTGTGGTTTAACCCACAGCGCCACCCGCGTCCCAGCTGTCAAGGTAGTTTAAAGAACATGGCACAACATTAAAATAAAAAAGAACCAGTTTGCCATGTAAACTCTGCCGCAGGTAAAGGTAAAGGGACCCCTGACCATTAGGTCCAGTCGTGGCCGACTCTGGGGTTGCGGTGCTCATCTCGCTTTATTGGCCGAGGGAGCCGGCGTACAGCTTCCAGGTCATGTGGCCAGCATGACTAAGCCTCTTCTGGTGAACCAGAGCAGCGCACTGAAACGCCGTTTACCTTCCCACCGGAGCGGTACCTATTTATCTACTTGCACTTTGACGTGCTTTCGAACTGCTAGGTTAGCAGGAGCAGGTACCGAGCAACGGGAGCTCACCATGTCGCGGGGATTCGAACCACCGACCTTCTGATCGGCAAGTCCTAGGCTCTGTGGTTTAACCCACAGCGCCACCTGCGTCCCAGCTGTCAAGGTAGTTTAAAGAACATGGCACAACATTAAAATAAAAAAGAACCAGTGTGCCATGTAAACTCTGCTGCAGAGGTTATACCAATTCAGTAAAGACTATTAAGCTGAAAGCTCCTTAAGGAGCCTGGGGTGTGTCTGGAGGGGCAGGCATGCAGACTGTAGGCAGGCTTCCAAGGCAGAGCTGAGGACACCTTTGACCTTCCAAATGTCGTTGGTCCCCAACTCCCATCAGCCCCTGCCAGTATGGCCTGCGGTGAGGGGTGATGCGAGTCCAGCAGGTTAGGGTCACAGGTTAGCCTCTTGTGTGCTAAAGGCTGTCATCAAGGAATCGACAAAGCAGGCCTTCCAGGGGAGGGAGTTTCAGAGCCTAGGTGAGGCCGCAGGAAAGTGGCAGGTTAAGAGATGATCTGTGCACAGGTTGTTCACTATTGCACCTTCTTGTTGTCTCCCTCTGTAGGGGCTGTGTGGACAGGTGACAACGCAGCGGAGTGGGACCACTTAAAGATCTCCATCCCCATGTGTTTAAGCCTGGCTCTTGTGGGCATCTCTTTCTGCGGAGGTAAACCCTGCCGGGTTCAGATAACCCGTGTTGAAGAAGTTGGTCCGTGGCTTAGTCATTGTTAATATGGCTTCTGAATGCTCTAGACATTTGGCCTACTTACCATGTAACACTAAACTGTGGTTTAATTCTTCATGGATGAGCCTCCATAAGTCTGCGGGAAGCATCAGACTCCTTCACGCCCCCATCTCCTCCCCCTACACAGCGAGGAAGAGGACATACACCGAGTTAGAATCTCAGCTTGGTGTTGCATACAAACCGGGAGTCATGCTTTACAGGAAACAATGGTTAGTAGCTGAACAAGCCAAATGGTTTGCTGGAAACCGCGACCTGAAAATTGTACAAGCTACTAAGCTGAGCTTCATTAGAAGTGAAACTGAATTCAGCAGAAGTCATCTTTCCAGCTGCACAGGAGGAGGGGGGGTTACATGAGGCCAACATTTGGTTCGCTGTCACGGGAGGCTCATCCATGCGCTTTAATGTTACTTGTGGACACAACCATTTCTTGAGATTCTTAAGACCAGAGGTGGGGAGCCTCGGCTGAATTCAGCCCTCATGACTCTCCCCAGGCCACACCCCTTACTTTGCTTTGCATCCTGCTTGAGTTTTTGCTTTGGTCAGATGTGTCCAACTTGTGATAGGCTTCCAAGTTCCCCATCTCTGCCTTAACCATCCTGGCTCTTGTTGGCTTGTTAGAAGCAGAGTGCTGGACTACTTTGACCCTTGGTTCCAGCTGAACTGAGCTGCTCTTGGATTCTTAAAGGATACTAAAAGTCTCGATCTTTCTCCTGCCTTCCCTCCTCCAGCCGACGTGGGTGGCTTCTTCAAAAACCCCGAGCCGGAGCTGCTGGTGCGCTGGTACCAAGCGGGAGCCTACCAGCCCTTCTTCCGAGCGCATGCCCACATGGACACCACCCGCCGGGAGCCCTGGCTCTTTGGCGATGAGAACAAGGCCCTGATCCGGGACGCTGTTCGCCAGCGCTATGCCCTCCTGCCCTTTTGGTACACCCTCTTCTACCACAGCTACCGTACTGGCCAGCCTGTCATGAGGTGAGCGAAATGGTGTGAGGGGGGTCTCTCCATTTTAGGAAAGGGTGACTTCAGCTACCTGCACGTAGACTGGCTATATAGGTAGGTGGTCCAGTCTCAGCAGAGGTGCTGTTACACAAAGCAGGGGCAGCAACCCTGAAAGCCCTGCTCCAGGTTACTAGCTGTGGAACAGCTGCTCCACCTCCAGAGACCTCTGCCTGAAAGGAATGGGAACTTTGAGCAATGGAAAGCTGAAAGCAGACCTCAGAAACTGCATGAAATCTAAACTGAGTGATGCCTGAAGCCCTAGATTCTTTTTCAGATTTCTAGCCAGCTGCAAACCAGGGTTTATCCGTTCACACATTGCACCAAACCAGTAGTTACGTTTCCTCAAGTCTGGCTTGGTGTGTGAAATCAACTGCTATGGCAGATGGTGCTTTCCCTACTGCTGTGTCTCTACTGCTATCACAACTCTGTTTTCCCCCTCCACAGACCTCTTTGGGTGGAATATCCCCAGGACGCTACAACATATGCCATTGATGACCAGTATCTGCTTGGTGAGTGTGGTGAATCCCAGGGTTGATTTTGCTTCACTTCCTGTTCTCTGGCAAGAATCTTTACATTTTAACGTCCAACAGCCATTTTGGTTCTTGAGCATTTCAACTGAGAAGTTAGGGGCACACTTCCCTGAGTTATCTTTTCTGTGATCACCAGGTTCTATACGTTTTTGTACCATGGGGATATTTGCAGGCTCTGCAAAGTTTTCTGTATCCTAGCTGCTGCCAGCAGCCATCTTACCTATTCTTGAGATTATAAGCATTGACTTTTTCCAAGTTTTCACAATTGTTACAATTGTGTTAATATATATTAAAAAATAATATAGTAAAGGCCAGCAGCTCAAAAAGGGGATTAGACAAAATATTGGAGGATAAGGCTGTCAGTGGCTCTATTTTGCCTGTAGTATCATAAGCAGAATACCAGTTGCTGTTTTGCTCAGGTCCTGTTGTGGGCTTCTCTTTGGCATCTGGTGGGCCACTGTGGGAACAGAATAATGGACTAGATGGTCCTTGGATCTGATCCAACAGGTCTCCTCTAATGTTTCTAATTCAGAGGCAGATTACAAGAGGAGCAGTTAATGCAAGTTTCTAGATCTCATGCACTTAATCTGTTTTCTTCCCTTTGCAGGCGATGCCTTGCTGGTTCACCCAGTCACGGCACAGGGGGCCCGAGGCGTGCAGGTCTACTTGCCTGGCAAAGGAGAGGTAAGTGAGGCTGGCAGAGCGGAAATGAGGCGTGATGGGGTGGGAGAAGGAGAGTCGGCGCTCCTTTGTCAGAGTGTATAGCATAGAGAGTGAGCAACTCTGGCAGTTCCTTGGCGTTACCTGTGTCCAGTGCTAAGGAAATGAAGGCTGCGATACCCAGAGGGAGAAAGAGGAGACAGAGAAGGGGTGGCAAAGGGAGAGAGAAAGTAAAGGGGATGGCAGAGAGACAGACATAGGCAGAAGGGGTGGTCTTGCCCACTTTAGGCTCTAGACCTATCTACTTCTGGCATGGGGCCCCACATATTGACTATGAGGGGCTGCAGCCCCCAACAGAAGAAAGAACTAGATCGGCCAGCCCTGTTTTAAATTAACCCTGACGCTCCCCAGCACTCCCAGGATTCTGTTTGGAGTTTGGAGTGACAAGTCCTGTGGATGTCCATAGTCCTCTCTAACCATAGCTGTCAACCGTCCCTTATTTGGCGGGAAACTCCCTTATCCCAGCACCGTGTCCCGCTGCTGTCCCTTATTGATGATGTCCCTTAAATTTCCCGGGTTTCAAAGGAAGCAGCTCCTCTCCCTCCCTCCCTGCCGGCCAGGGAGGAGGGAGGCTCCAACTGTGTTCTTGGCTGCGTTGCTCACCCAATAAGGAGTCTAAGAATGACTGGGGGGTGGAGCTTGCATGCCTTGTGCCGATCAAATTGGCAGCGTTGCCTGGGAACTCGCCTTTGCTCAGCGTTCCCAGCGGAGAGGTAACGATGGTTTTCCTTGCTGCATCCCCTTTGTTGGGTTGCTGCGCTGTGGGAACCACCGCTTGAGGCTTCGTTTGGCTGCTGGCTGGGCTTTCTGCCTTTGGCTCGGAGGGGCTCAGAAGTTGAACATACCTGTGCCTGGAAAATCCCTTATTTTGGCTGCTGATCCCTTATTTTCGAGGCTGCTGGTCCCTTATTTTCAAATCTGTAAGTTGACAGCTATGTCTCTAACATGCCTTTTTCCACTATGCAGGTTTGGTATGATGTCCACACTCACCAGAAACTTCATGCGCCCCAAACCCATTATTTAGCAGTCACCATGAGCAGCGTAAGTCGAAAGGGGGGAGAGGGTTGATGAGGGGGCAGTTCCTGGAGGGAGAAACAGAACCAAGACAGGGCATGGAAGCCACTGGAGGCTTTTGTCTCTCACCCACCCCCCTTGGAACCACCACTTAGGATTGTATATTTGAATTCCATTCATGAATCTCTTTTTACGAAACCTCTCGAAGCCATAAGCAATAGTGGGTTGCCACAAGCTGTGTTGTACTCAGCGTAGACTCACTAAAATTAATGGACCTCAGTGAGTTTCCTCTGAGTAGGACTAGCAATGGCTTGCAACTCAGTAACACCAATATTTTTTTAAAAAACAACAACAACACCAGTTTTATATACAGTCGTACCTTGGAAGTCGAATGGAATCCGTTCCGGAAGTCCGTTCGACTTCCAAAACATTCAGAAACCAAAGCACGGCTTCTGATTGGCTACAGGAGCTTCCTGCAGGAAGCCCCGTCGGACATTTGGGTTCCAAGAACATTTGCAAACTGAAAGGCTCACTTCCGGGTTTGAAGTGTTGTAAAAAAAGCACCAAAAAGACAATAAAGACATTTCTATACCACCTTAAGACCACAGAGTGGTTTACAATATAGTAACATAGCATCATATCACTATTCTGCAAAAAAGTAAACCAGGTGGATAGCAATCAGTAGTACAGTACATAATTATTCCTAATACACAACACTGTACTTGTTTATACAGAATAGTATAGAATATATCATGAACAATGCAGAACAGTGTCAACACAGTAGCAAACTCTACAACTTAACCCCCTGATCCTCCACGCTTCTCTGCAGATTCCTGTGTACCAGCGCGGTGGCAGCATCGTGGCTCGGAAGGAGCGGGTCCGGCGATCTTCGGACTGCATGTACAATGACCCTTACACCCTCTACGTGGCCTTGGGCCCCCAGGTGAGGTGGGAAGGAGCAAAGAGGGACAGGGCTGTGGGAGAGATGCTCTACAACAGGCTTTCCCAAACTTGGGTCTGCAGTTGTATTTGGACTACAACTCCCATCATCCCTATCTAGCAGGCCCTTGTGCATTTCTGCCTTGCTGGGATGCATCCTTGAATTTTCATTTCCTGGAAGGAGGAAGGAAGCAGTGTGTGTAGGGAACTAGTCTACAGTGCTATACTTTACCAGCTTTGCCTCTGGCTCCACCCACCACTGGTATGTGGCGCCCAGAAGGGAATGGGGCTCCTCAGGCTGCAGAGGTTTAAAGGTATAGGTAAAGGGACCCCTGACCATTAGGTCCAGTCGTGCCCGACTCTGGGGTTGCAGCGCTCATCTCGCTTTATTGGCCAAGGGAGCCGGCGTACAGTTTCCAGATCATGTGGCCAGCATGACTAAGCCGCTTCTGGTGAACCAGAGCAGCGCACAAAAAGGCCGCTTACCTTCCCGCTGGAGCGGTACCTATTTATCTACTTGCACCTATTTATCTAGGTGCTTTCAAACTGCTAGGTTGGCAGGAGCAGGGACCAAGCAATGGGAGCTCACCCCGTCGCGGGGATTCGAACCGCCGACCTTCTGATTGGCAAGTCTTAGGCTCGGTGGTTTAACCCACATCACCACCCGCGTCCCCTGCAGGGGTTTACCCATCACTTAAATCCATTCCACACAACTGCCCTGATGGGGAGAGAATGAAAAATCGGGGAGAGTGGTAGCAGCAATGAAGAGGAAGAGGCTGCACAGAGAGTGTCTTGACCATGGTAGCTCCACTCTCTCCCAGAACCCGCCTGGTGCAGGATTTAAACTAGCAGGACCTCCGCACTTTCTGTGTCAACACCCCCCTCCCTTTTACAGGGCACAGCGCAAGGAGAGCTTTTCGTTGACGACGGGCACACATTCAACTTTGAGACAAAGGGGCAGTACCTCCATCGCCGCTTCAGTTTCTCCGGCAACACGTTGACGGCAAGGTACTGGGGTTCCCTCCTCTTTCCCACAAAATCCCCACCCCAGACCATCTATCCTGCCTGGTTGGTGCTGGTACTTCTGACTGAGGTGGTCGTCCTGTGATTGCACTTCAGGCTGCAGGTGGGGCAGTTGCAGAATTAAAGGCTCCTCTCCCCACTCACGGAAAGTTAACGTGCCAGGGAAGAGCAGTCCTGCCCAGCCCTGACATGCTAGGTTTCTACAGGCAAGGATTTTTTTTCTGTAACTGGTGGCCATTCAACCACCAACACCTCCACCTAAAGTTTGGAACAGTACAGCCCAGACATCAAGGGTCTGACCACCTTTGTAATACAAAGACCAGAACTGCCTATTTTAATGTAGTTTCAGAATTATTTAATTGATGCTTCTGGGACGGTTATTTGCTGATGCTGTTTTTGATAATGTTTTATGTGCGGCGGTTGTTTTAGCATTTTAATGTCATCATTTTGTTATTCAGCTGTGTAAATCTTATATTGCTTTATTGTAACCTGCCTTGCTTTATTGTAAGTTGGGTGAAAATGTTATGTTTTGAGGGTGGGATTTAGGTGCCACCTTCGTTGCCTTTTCAGTGGAGTTTGAGACTACAGTATCACTTCCCTGCCCTCTAACCCCGCTTTCCCTGCCTTTGTTTTCTCCTGTCCTCCAGCTCTGCAGACCCGAAGGGCAGCTTTGAAACTCCAGCTTGGATTGAACGGGTGGTGATCCTGGGAGCCGGGAAGCCAGCAGCAGTGTTCCTCAAACAGAACAGTGAGTGGTTGGAAAGGTCCTGGGCTCCATCCACTGGCATCTCCATGGTTTTTTTGGAGGACGGTAGCTGAGTGGAAAAACACATGTTTAACACGGAGAAGGCCCAAAAATGCATGTTTCAAAGTCCCTCCAAACTTTGAGATCCCCATATCTCCAAGCCTCTCACAATCCACTACATGCATTTAAGTACTACATGGAGCTCAGTTTGGACTGTGGAAAAGGGACGTTTTGGTTGGAAGGAGGTAAAAGCATTATTAAATTGGAGACCACACGTGTGAAAAGAAAACATGAAGAAAAACAGTGGAAGGGACATGGAAGGGATTTAAGAGCCTCGGATATCACCAGGTTAATGTGCTAGCTTAATGGGATAAATGGACTGACAAACCCAGGACCTGGGGGAAGGGACGTTGGATGAAGACTTTTTTTTTTTATTAGGACTATTTTATATAATTGATGAACACTAGAAGGATGCATGAAATGAAATTGCTTGGCTCTGGTATAAAAGTTTAAGGGATTAGAAAAGAATATAACGGTTAAGAGAAGTTATTAAAAATAAGATTTAGGTTAAGGTTTTTTATAAGACAATGAGGAGAATAGAGTAAGGTAATGTAATGAAAGATTAGAATAGGGTAAAAACTTGATGGTAAGTATTTGCTGAACTAACAAATTGAACTGGAATACAAAAAAGGGAGGGATGAGGAGGTCTGGGGAAATAAGTATATGAAGATACGTTATGAAAATTAATGTGTTTTTAATTGTTTTTATTTTCTATGTTTTTTGTTTTTTCTTTTTTCATTTGTTTTGGTATAATTTGGAAACTTTAATAAAATATCTTTTAAAAAAAAAAAACCATGGAGAAGGCCCAGGCTCGGTCCTGGGTGCCTCCAGTTATAGAAGGAAGTAGGAATCCACGTGATGAGGGAAAGCTCCCCTCTGCCTTAGGAACCTGGGCAGGTTAGAGAAATTGTGCCTCATTTCAGTAAGCTGAAATACGATCATCTGAGCTGGGTCATCGTGGGGCTTTCTTAGGCGGAAAAGGAGGGGGCCAACATCTGCTGGGAGAGGTTGTTGTGGCAGGCAGTGAATACCCCCCAACAGCAAAAAAAAATAATGCTTCCCCCTGCTATCCATAAAACTCGGGCAACAGTTTCCTCTGAACTGAACTATGGTGTTTTGTCTGTGTGCACTGTGAGAATTTTGGGAATGGGAAAAGCGGCGTATTAATTTTAATCTAATCTACGGAGCACTTTCAGCTAAGATTTACAGCGATGGGGGAATCTTTGGCCCTCCAGATGTTGCTGAACTACAACTCCCAGAATCCCTGCTCATTGGCCCTGTTGGCTGAGGCTGATGGGAGCTGTAGTTCAGCAACACCTGGAGGGTCACAGGTTCCCCATCCTTGAGCTAAACCCGACTTCAAACTGTTCTCTATTGGGAAAGGACGGTACTTCTTTTTCTCAGCTGTGCTCACCTCATCTCTCTTTCTCTCTCCCCCCCAATCCTAAAAGATGTTGCAGAATCTCGCCTGGATTTCACACACGAAGCTGAAACGTCCGTCTTAACCATCCGGAAACCTGCAGTCAACATTGGGGCAGACTGGAGCATTTCCCTGCGATAATGCCACGAGCTGGGCGGGAGGGTGGGCGGGCAGAGGGGTTCAGCTGGACAAGAGGGCTAAGGAAACACTCAAGCAGTGTTGGGGAGTTCTGGGGTGCCTCCCCTTTCACGGTCATGTGGGAAGGGAAAGCTAGGTGCTCCCCACCCTGCAGGGGCTCAAGTCCAAGATCCTGTACCACTCAGGCATGTCTTGGGAGGGGGCGGGGGCGACGATCGCTTCCACCCCTTCCCCTCCGATCCTGGCTTGGACTCTTTCTTTCCCCCTGCGTGTGGTTCCATAGATTAACTTTAGCAATATTTGCTGTAGAATGAAGAATCTCTGGGTTGGAGTTGGTTGAGACACTCGTTTCCCCTCTGCCGGGGGTGGTGGCCAGGAAAGATCTCTTCCCTTCCCACGCCACCCCACTCCCTGGAGTTGCAATGTTGGGACCAACCATTTTGAGGGGCTGGGCCTTTCCAGAGGGGAGGGAGAATTGATTTGGTCTCCTCCGTTTCCCATCCATCTCCACTTCCCTCTTCATCTCTCTCCTGCCCAACCAATTCCTGGCTCCAGTTACTGACCACAAAACGAGTGACCTTGGCAGGGGTTGCCTTTTAACCTTTTCCCTGCCAACAGGTGAATGTATGGAGAACTCCCTCTTTCGTTGTTCCCTGCCCCATGCCGCCATTCGCCACAAACAACAGGGCAACATGTACAGCTAGCTCACTTGTGGGAAACCTTTGGCCCTTGAGACATTGCTGAACTACAGCTCCCATCATCCCTGGTCACTGGTCATGCTATGGCTGATGGAAGTTGTAGTTCAGCAGCATCAGGTTCCTCACACCTGAACTAGGTTGTGGCCATTCTCTTCCCACGCTCTCTTTTACCCACCAGTCCCAATACTTTCTTATTTCTCCCCCCCCCAAAAAAAAACCCCTTAGTACTGTGAGTGAGAAGGGATTTCTATTTCTTTCCGGAGTGGGGATGGGGGTTATCTTGGTGTCAGTGAATCACTGGCACTTCTATTTATATAATTTCTTGGGGGAGGGTAGATGAGACAGATCATGTGAAGGGAAAGGGGAGGCATGCTGCGGTTTGGTTAGAAAACCAGGCCCTGGGTTATGAGAGCAAGCCAAAGCGAATGTGGAGCGGGGGGGTTGTCCTGCACAGAAATCTGGAAAGGAAAAAACAAGAGTGACAGGTGGCTGGGGAAAGAAGCTGCTAAGAAATCAGGCCCCTTTCCTGCCAGAAAGTGAGGAGAGGGGCCCATCCTCCTTGGGGTGGAGTAGGACGGGCAGGATTTTTTCTTTTTTACTCTTCTCGCTATGCCTTCCATCTCTCCCGCTCCTGCTTCCAGCTATCACTGCTCCTGCCCCCTCTCAGGCTAGGCTGCCTGGCTTGCGTTTGGCCTTGGCCGTCTTGTGTGTGTACGTGGATTAACATTCCTGGTCCTGGCTGGTTCTCCCTCGTGCATTTGCAGGCAAAAGGCCCAGAGCGAGTCTTTTTTCTTTTCTTTTTTAAAAAATGGTCAAAATCCCTTCTTTAACACACACACACACACACACACACACACACACACACACACTTCCTCTCCTCCCATGCTTTCTTGATTGTGATTTCATCTGCAGGTATAAAGCTTTCACTGACTGGGTGTTTTGATAAAAGATGGACAATAAAAAAAACCCATTAAAAATAAGCATTTTTGGTTTTTTTCTTCTTTTGATAGCTGCCATAGATTACGCATGACAATGTCAGAGGCGCCTGTTTTGCTGCATGGATGCATAGTGTATTCAAGTCAGGAGTTCATGAGAGCAAAGAAAAACCTCATAATAGTAGCACATATAAAACTTTTAAAAAAGGAATACAGTGGTACCTCGGGTTAAGTACTTAATTCGTTCTGGAGGTCTGTTCTTAACCTGAAACTGTTCTTAACCTGAAGCACCATTTTGGCTAACGGGGCCTCCCGCTGCCACTGCGCCTCCGCTGCACGATTTCTGTTCTCATCCTGAAGCAAAGTTCTTAACCCGAGGTAATATTTCTGGGTTAGCGGAGTCTGTAACCTGAAGCGTATGTAACCCGAGGCACCACTGTATTGAGCTGTGTTTGGATTTCCTCCCCTTTTCGAGGGTAGTGGCCGGGAAACTGGCCATTTGGACCAGTTTCTTATAGCAGGGAAGGAAACATGGCGCACTTTCAGATGTTATTGGACTCCAAACTCCCATAATTCCTGGCACCTAGGAAGCTGCCCTTGCATCCAAGCCATTTTAGACCATCTAGGCCAGTATTGCATATCCTGGCTTTCAGCAGGGTCTCAGCCATGCCTGGAGATGCCAGATTCTCTGTCACTGAGCTACATCTCTTCTGTTCACCATGCTAGGTGGGGCTGATGGGAGTGGAGTCCAGCATGTAGAGGCTCACATGTTCCCTGCGTTTGACCATGTGGGATAAGTTAAAGCTATGGTTTTCCCAGTAGTGATGTATGACAGTGAGAGCTGGACCATAAAGAAGGCTGATCGCCAAAGAATTGATGCTTTTGAATTATGGTGCTGGAGGAGACTCTTGAGAGTCCCATGGACTGCAAGAAGATCAAACTGATTCATTCTGAAGGAAATCAGCCCTGAGTGCTCACTGGAAGGACAGATCCTGAAGCTGAGGCTCCAATACTTTGGCCACCTCATGAGAAGAGAAGACTCCCTGGAAAAGACCCTGATATTGGGAAAGATTGAGGGCACAAGGAGAAGGGGACAACAGAGGACGAGATGGTTGGACAGTGTTCTTTAAGCTACCAACATGAGTTTGACCAAACTGCGGGAGGCAGTGGAAGACAGGAGTGCCTGGCGTGCTCTGGTCCATGGGGTCACGAAGAGTCAGACACGACTAAACAACTGGCTACAATTCCTCTTCCATAGAACCTTGTTTTCTCTGTTGAATTTGCGTGGGCAAAGTCTGCACTCAGTGGTCACCCACCTTTACATCATCCATATTGGGTCTCCCCATAATTGTGTGACAATAAAACACCTTATGCCAAAAGCTTATGTCAGACTATGACTGGAGAGACCAGGGTTCAAATCACCACTTGGTCAGGGAGCTTGGTGGCCTTGGGCCAGTCACAGCCTCTCAACCATAACTTATGTCATAGGGCAGTTGTGGGGATTAAATAAATATGGGGAGAATCGTGTATGCTACTTTGAGCTCCTTGGAGAAAATGGTGGGGTATAAATGTATGAATGAGAAAGAAAAAAGGAATAAGAAAATGAGTGTTTGATCTGAGGAAGTGTTACCTGGTCCACAAATGTGACACCATAATAAATTTGCTAAATCTTTTAAGTTGCAAGTCCTTTTGTGCTGTTTTTACTGCAACAGATTTAAGCATGGCACCTTCCCCCCCCCCCCACACACACAAACAAGGACACTGGTTTGCATAAAAACGGCCAATTTAGATAAACATTTTGCTCTAATTTAAATAGAAATGCATGGGGAGCAAAGCTCTGTTGTAAACAGAATCTGCCCTTATTCCCTTATGGGGTATACAAGAGCCCTTTATAGAGTCCTTTGTAGGTTCTCCATTGGTAGGAGAAAATAACAGAGGCCAACCAGAGAATATTGAGAAGTAAAGCAGCTAGTAAGCCTGATCTTTATTAAAGCTGTTGCCACAGGGTGCTCCCCTCACACACAGGAGAGAGGAGAACCAAGGTGTGCCTGCCCTTATAAAGACATACTAAACTCCCTGCCTTGGAGCTCAAGACCACCACCCCCCACAAACATCATACCTACATCACAGAAAAGGCGGTCTACAACAGAAATTTGAATGTTTTTGTTTTTCCTGTCTGCCAGGTTATCTGATAATGCTTTATCTGATTGCCTTTCCTGGTAGTCTGGCCATTGCTTTGAGATGGTGATTACCCAATTCCTGAGGCAATGGAAAGGTTCCCTCACCCCCTCCCTCCTTGCAGAGAAAACATTTGGTCAGTTTGGGAGTCAAAATCATAGCTGTCAACTTTTCCCTTTTCTTGTGAGGAATCCTATTCGGAATAAGGGAATTTCCCTTAAAAAACGGGAAATGTTGACAGCTATGGTCAAAATGGTTTCAGGACAGTCTTCCTGTGCTGCTCCAGACATGTGGTCCACATATCTATGCACATGCTTGGTTGGTACATTTATGAACATTTATTATATATATATATAAGACCTTACATTTTTTATTCCACTGTGACCAGGTGACTTCTGTGCCTGCTCCACCCACTGTCCCAAGTGGCACTGCTAACTGGATGCACAGGTTCAAGCCCTCTCCCTTCATAGGGTGCATTCTCTTTAATCTGGATTTGGATCACATCCACATTATATATTTAAAGGTGCTGGGAGTTGAAGCTCTGTGAGGGGTCCGTGGTCCTCTTTTTGACAGCCCTTCAAACAGTAGACTGTCCTCTGCAAAGTAAGACACGCGGTCACCCTATCTGGAAACGAAACAGCTAAAACCGCAGCAGAAGAGAACAAAACGGAGTACAGTCGAACCAAGGGGGAAAAATTCAACGTATTTCAACATTTCAGAAGAAAAGGCATGAAGCAATCAGGAGGCGGGGGGAACGGGCCAGGCGGGGAATAGCTGCGCCGGGGGACCCTATACGAGAAGGGACCTCTGAAGGACGGTAAAAGCGGCTGGACCGGAAGTGCTGTGTTGGCCGGCGCGGGGGACTCCGTGGGGACCCCGGATACGATGAAGGGGGCTTTGAGCAGCTGAGGATCCTAGTCCCCCTGACCCTTCTCCCTCCTTCGCCTCGGGGGGCAGTAACAGAAGCGTGGTGAGCCCGGGCCTTTGCTCCGTCGCCATAGCAACGGTGTCACACCGTCTCCCTTCCCATGCCAGGAGAGAGGAGACGGGGGGTGGGGTATTGAACGGGGGGGGGGGCGCCGGCGTGGGGTTGCTGCTGCGCTCCTAGGAGAAGATGGAGAGGCTCTGCTTCAAGGGGTGCCCGGAGCCTCCATGATGCTGCAGTGCTGAAGGTTGCCCAGTAACTGCAAGGGGAAGGGGAGGGGCTTTGGCATGGAAACAGGGAGAGAGATCTCATCAGGGCTTCGGAGTTCCTAAAATAAGAGGTTGCAGGGGCTTAGGAGTGCTTGCATCCCACAAGCCAGCAAGCCCTTGCTCTCTCGTCCGAGGAGTGCGCGTGATAGAGACGTAAAGGCACTCTGTATGTGCTCAGGTGCCATCTCTGCAACTCCAAAGGCATTTACGTAGCTTGCAGGCTTGTCGTTGGCCAGAGGGTTTCCTGGTAAAGGTTTGGGCAACATTTCCTCCCTACAGAGATGATGGGAAACACATTAAGATGCTCTATCCCTAGAGACTGTCATGGGATTTGATGGATTCTTGAATGCTCTTAGGGATATTTGGACAGTTAGACAGAGCTGGCAACCCTGGTCTCTGAAGAATGATGAGATGTGAGGTCCAAACATGATCGCTCCTGAAGCTGTAGAGCCCACACTGCTTCTTGGCATTCCCAGGAGCTGTAGGCAGTGAAACAGGCTACTGAGATAGGTTTGCTAGGCACTTTGAGGATAAGAACTACACTTCGGAACTCCCTGGCCTGTGATATTAAGCAGGAACCTTCACTGTACTGCTTTTGGCACCTGCTAAAATCTTTTTTGTTTAAGCAAGCCTATGCAGACATGTTAATCTGGGATGCATATCAGGACATAATTTTATTTTATAAAGTATGTATTTTTTAACTGCTACTTTCCTTTTGAAAATAAATTAGGCTAACTTGTTTTTATCATCAGATTCTATGGATAATTTAATGTGTATTTTGAGTTGTATCCAACAATGTTTTACTCACAGCAGACCTACTAAAAACAATAGTTTTTAGTTTCATTAATTTCAGTGGGCCTACTCTGAGCAGGACTAACACTGTATGCAACCCTTTATATTTTATGTAAACTGCTTAGAGGTTTTTATGGTTAAGTGATTTTTTTTTTAATCTTGTTAACTTTAAAAAAAAAAATCTCTCATTTTTGCATTACTTAGATGGCATGGTTATGACAAGTCCAGTTGAGGTGCCCAGTGCACTGTCTAGTCTGGCTTTATGGGATCAGGTTCAGCTTTTGAGGCCTGAGGATGTGGACAAAGTACATGGAATCATTTGGCTAAACACATGCCCTTTCGATCCTTGTTTGTTGTGGTTTCCTTGAGCTGGCCAGAGAGGGCTGACCAGGTGAGTCCAGAGTGTGGTAAGTGCATTATTGTGCGACAGTGCCTACTGTTTTAAAAAGGTGGTTGTTTGTCTGCTGCTTTCTGACAATTACCTCCTGGCTGCAAATACGCCCCTCCTCAGCAAGGGGCTCAAGAGGGTAGTGGTGGCTCAGGTTACATACGCTTCAGGTTACATATGCTTCAGGTTACAGACTCTGCTAACCCAGAAATATTACCTCGGGTTAAGAGCTTTGCTTCAGGATGAGAACAGAAATTGTGCTCCGGCGGTGCGGTGGCTGTGGGAGGCCCCATTAGCTAAAGTAGTGCTTCAGGTTAAGAACAGTTTCAGGTTAAGAACGGACAAATTAAGTACTTAACCCGAGGTACCACTGTATTTCTATCTAGGTTTAGACCGGGTTTTAGCACTGAATAAACCTTGGTTGAGGGGCAAGGGGAGTGTGACCGTGTTACTCTTGCTTAATCTCTTTGTCCTGTGAGTTGGCAGTGCCATTTTATAGTGGTTCCAATCCTACTTACAGGACCAGTTTCAGAGAGTGGCATTGGGTGACTATGAGTTGCCTCCAACTCAGTTGTGCTCAGAGTAGACACACTGAAATTAATGAACCTACCATGCCCATTCATTTCAGTAGGTTCACTCTGAGTAGGAACACTACCTCTAACCCTACATCTCGGCCCCCTGGCAATTATGCCACAGAGTGCTACGTGTTAGCATCTGGTTCCCGGTTCTGGTTGCTATCTATATGAAGCCATTGGGAGCAGCCGTTTGGGGATTTGGAACACAGTGCCATCAACACGCCAGTGACGCCCAGCTCTATTTTTCTGCTACATTGGAGTCAGGTGAGGCTGTACAAGTCCAGAACCAGTGCCTGGAAGCGGTGATTGGCTGGATGAGGGCCAGTAAGCTGAAACTGAATCCTAACAAGACAGAGATCTTGTGTGTCAGCGGTTTACAGCTCTAGGAATTGGAATGTCTGCCTACTCCGGACAGGGTAGCGCTCTCCCAAAAGAAACATGTTCATCATCTGTGTGTATTCCCTGGAGTTGTTTTTGTCACTGGAGCGCATGTGGCTTCAGTACTTGTGAGTGTCTTTTTGTGTCTGCTTTGGCTGGAGTGCCAGTAATAACCATTCCTGGTCTGGTATAGCCTTACTACCTTGTTGTACACATCGGTAGCCTCAAGTCTTGATTGCTGTAATGCGCTCAACGTGGGGCTGCCCTGGAAGCTGCAGCTAGTGTAGAATGCAGCAGCTAGGGTGGCAAGCGTGGTGTCCTTCTGTGTACATGTTTACACCACCAATTTAACTGTCATGAAGAATCCCGCAGTGTGTTAAGGGTGCTGGAAACTGTAACTCTGTGATGTCAGCACCGTTAGCAAATTACAGTACTGAGGATTCTTTGGAGGAAGCCCTAACTATTAAAGTGGCGTAAGAGTGCTTTAATTGTATGGTGTGGGTGGTATCTTAATTTTCTTCTATAGAGCCGTGTGTTGATCTTTGTTTGGTGCTCATCTCTGCAGGCCCTGCCATGAAGGTGAAATTAAAAAACGTGTTTGTCATCTATTTCCTGGTGTCGGTGATCGGCCTGATGTATGCACTGCTGCAACTGGGTGAGTAGCAAAGGAGGGATGGAGGTATCCTGCTGTTATTATTTAATGGACTTTCCAATATCTATTAGCAGGCAATACCTTTATTTAGGACCAATCAAATTATGAGCAAACTTTTGAATTCTCAGAACTCTTCTATTAGGCTAGATATTTAGCAATACTGGGTAAACAATACCTGACTCGATGTTAAAACAGCAAAGTCTGTATTCAATCATAGTCTTATGATGGCCTGCAGGAGGATATAGAAAATTTGACAATGCTCTACTGCAGAGAGGTATACCCTTCTGGGCCCTCCAGATACTGCTGGACTTCCAACTTTACACATCTGGAAGTGCATTTGATATGTGATCCCTGATTGGTTGGGACATGTGTCTAGGATAGGGTAGGTAATCTCCAGGTGCTGCTGAACTACAACTCCCATCATCCCTGACCATTGGCCATGCTGTTGAGCTCATGGGAGTTAAAGTCCAATATTATCATCTGGAGACCCACAGGTCCCCCACTTCTGATTTAGAATGGAACCCTTTGCCTCCACCCTACCTTACATTGTTCAGGGCTATATCCACACCATACGGCTTCCTTCCCCTTCTTCTCCTGGGAACTTGTTAAGGATTCTGGGAATTGTAGCTCTGTGAGGGGCTATTTACAGTTCCCAGAATTCTTATACATACTGTATTGGCCTGAATATAAGCCGCACCCGCAAATAAGCCGCACCTTTAAAATTCAAGGGGAAAAAAGAAAAAATACAATACCCAAATATAAGCCACTCCCTTAAAATTGGGTTACAGGCTGAAAATCGCTGTGGTTGGTAGAATTGTAACTCCGAGCCAATTTAAGCCTTTGATCTTGCAAGCCCGCAAAAGTTACCATACAATTGCAAATCGCTATTCAATTGCTACAATTCTGCAGGCACTCACACCCGTAAATGGCAAATGAACAGTCTGAAGCTTGCAAATCGGCAATAAAACATTTTATTGTTCCGTTTTACTATATTTCTGTTTCAGCAGCGATATCGTAAAAGCCCATTTTTGTAAGGTCGCGAATTTAAGCCGCACTTTAACTTTTGACGGTTGGAATTTGGGCGGGGGGGGAGTGAGGCTTATATTCAGGCCAATACAGTGTGTATATATATATATGGATATTACTGCAGCAGTTGTGTGCTGATGTTCCTCCCTCTGGCCTCAGGACAGCCCTGCGACTGCACCCAGCACCTGAAGTCAGCCAGCGACCTCATCCACGCCAAGGAGAAAAAGCTGTCCCAGCTGCAGAATGAGCTGAAGAGGCTCCAGGGGCGGGAAAAAGTCCCAGAGCCAGCAGAACAAGCCTTGCCGGTCATTTATGCCGTCACACCCACCTACGCTAGGTAAGGTGCCAGATCCTTGGGGGTAGGGGGCAGTGTCGGTTCTGGGTCATAGTTCAGCAGCTGAGGGCATGACTTGCATGAAGAAGTATCCTGGGAAAGAAGGACTGTGAGAGAGGTGCTGCTGATCAGAGGAGACTCAGGGGCATAGGAAACTGCCTTAGAGTGAGCCAGACCCTCTGGTCCCATCTAGCTCAGCATTGTCTACACTTCGACTGACAGCGACTGCAGGCTTTCATACAGGAGTCTATGTCTAGCCCTACCTGTAGAAGCTGAGGTTGAACTTGGGACCTTCTGTATGTAAAACAGATGCTCTAACACTGAGGTAGAGCTCTTCCCTTAAGACGCGGGAAGCTACTGTTAGAATTCCTGCTTCATGATTGCAGTCATGGGATTGTTGTCTATCACATGACGGTATATGTTTTGACTCCACAGAGTGGGAAGTGACGGAGACAGGATATTTGTGTTACTGTGTTCCATGAGGTGGGACTATTGTCCTTTGTTCTTTCTCTTTGCTGTCTAATGCTAGAGAGAGAGGGAGCCATGTTGCAGTGATCCGTGTGTGTTTATATGTAAATACAGTAGATTAGCCAAAATGCTGAGTTGCTGAGGTCTGTCACGCGAACTGTGCACACTCTGTGGATCCCTGAGTGTGCCGATGTCTGTGGGCATTGGTCGCTGTGATGTTTGGGCAGAAGAAAGCTTATGAAGCTCCCGAACGATCGACCAGGAGGGAGGGAACATGCCAGTCGGGCATGTGTCTCTACCAGGGTCCTACTCGTGTGTAGGACGAGCTCCTGACAGCTACCATATACCAAGTCAGACCACTGGTTCATCCATCTCTATGTGGCAGATGATCTCCTGGCTTTCAGGCAGAGGTCTCTCCCGGCCTTGCCTGGAGATGCTGGAGATCAAACCAGCAACCTTTAGCAGGCAGGGCAGGGGCTCTACAACTGAGTTAGGGCCTTTCCCCTAAAAATAAACAGATGTTCCCATCTTTGTGGTTCTGAATAGCAGTCTGATTTAAATAGGACCATATCCAATAAGCTTATTGTGCTGCCCAAAGCCCATGGTAATTACATTATAACGTACCAAATACATATGTAGTGATAATAGAAGATTCCTGTGTTGCAGGGGGTTGGAACAAATAGTCCTTGTCGCCCCCTCCAACTCTATGGCTTTATGAAACAAATAAATAACAAACATTGATAGTATAAAGAAAAGAAGAATCAGAAATACCACCAGCTAACCCAACTTCAGATTAAACCTCCCAGTCTCCAAAACAATTTATAGCAACATTATCTAATTCTCCCTTTCTAATCCAAAAGCCACTTTATGTGTCCCAAAGCAGTTAGTTTCGCTCCAAATAAACTGAGCCGTTTCTTCCAGAAATCTTTCTTTGATCACTGTATAAAGGACAGATGAATAGATAGCGAATAACGTCTTCCACCAGATCTTGGCCACAAACACAGAATCTGTGAAAGAGAAACCTAAGAGGCTGCCTTATACAAAGTCGGACCATTAGCAGTGACTCTTCAGGGGCTTCTGACAAGGGACATTCTTTGGCCTGCTTGGAGATGCTGGGGCTTGAACCTGAGACCTTCTTTCTGCATGCTCTGCTACCAAAGCTGTGGCTGGAGCCCCTCTAAATCTGTTCCCCGATTTCTCGCTTCCTTCCTTCTCTCTGGCCTCCTCTTCCCCAGGCTGGTCCAGAAGGCAGAGCTGGTGCGCCTGTCGCAGACCCTCCTGCACGTGAAGAACCTGCACTGGATCGTGGTGGAGGACGCGCCGGCCAAGACGCAGCTGGTCTCGGAGCTGCTGGCTCAGAGCCACCTGCGCTTCACGCACCTGCACACCGAAACGCCCAAGGAGCACAAGCGCAAAGAGAGCGACCCCAACTGGCTGAAGCCCCGGGGGGTGGAGCAGCGGAACCTGGCCCTGCAGTGGCTGCGGGAGAACCACGAGCCGGGCAAGAAGGCGGTGGTGTACTTTGCGGACGACGACAACACCTACAGCTTGCGCCTCTTTGACGAAGTCAGTGCCGGGAGGAAGGGGGTGCAACAAATTGGGGGGGCGGGATTGCGGTTCTCCTAGATTCCAGAATGTTCCATATTCTTCTTCTTCTTCTGAAAAACAAAACCTTTTATTTTAACAAATATAATGGGGAGGAGGCGAAAGAAGCATTGTCAGATGATACTAACCATACAAATCTTCCATCGGTTCTGACTTAGCCCCCATCTGTACTGTACATTTAAAGCAGTATCGCGCCACTTTAAATAGTCATGGTTTCCCCTGAAGAATCCTGGGAGGTGTCGTTCATTGGGGTTTTATTTTGGAATCGCTAGGAGGTCCCCATTCCCCTTTACAGAGCTATAATTTTCAGAGTGGTTTTACAATCAACCCCTCTTCCCAGGCAGGGGTGCCAATTTGAATAGGGACCTTGGCCCCTAAGAGTTGGCTCCCATGTTCCCAGGGATTTAACAAAGCTTGGGGTTTGGGTGGGATTCCGTGGGAGTAAGTGGATTCTCCTCTATCTATCTATCTATCTATCTATCTATCTATCTATTCTGCAGTTGTGTCAGTTTATTCAGACATAGGTGCAAGCCTCATAGCTGACAGCAGGGGAGGGTGGGGTTGAACAGAAGGAATTACTCCTTACATACTAAGGCTACAGTCCTAACTTATGTGACTTACATGGGAGAAGCCCACACTGAATTCTGTCAGACTTCTGTCTAAGTAGACATGGCTAAGGTAGTGTGGCAAATGAGCATGTGCAGGATTCTTGGGGTGCTTTATTGGGGAGAGGTTCCAGGTTACCACAAGAGATGGGAATAAACAGGTTGTTAAACAAAGAGCTGCAACCAGGCAGCGTTGGTCTCCAGAAGGTGGTGGTGTTGACGTTCAGTTTATATCCCACATCCACAGTTTTTAAAGAAAGTGTTCCAGAAAATGGAAGCATTCTAAAAGCAGTTTTATCAAACTCTCCCCCTCTTTTTCCTTCTTTGCTCCACCCTGTCCCCCACCAGATCCGCTCCACCAAGCGCGTCTCGGTGTGGCCCGTCGGCCTGGTGGGAGGCCTCCGCTTTGAGCGCCCCCTGGTGGAGAACGGCAAAGTGGTGGGTTTCTACACGGCTTGGAAGCCCAACCGGCCCTTCCCCATGGACATGGCCGGCTTTGCCGTGGCCCTCGATCTGCTCCTGGCCAATCGGGAAGCTCACTTTGACTTGCTGGCCGAGCGCGGCTACCTGGAAAGCAGCCTGCTGCAGTCACTGGTGTCGATTGAGGAGCTGGAGCCGAAGGCTGACAACTGCACCAAGGTGAGCAGGTTGGCAGACGTCAGTAAAACTGCTGGCACATTTGTAAAGCTAAGCAGGGTCTGGCATGGTTTCAAATTGGATGGGGGACCATGTGTTGAGATTTCTGCATTGTAGCGGGTTGGATTAGATGACCCTCAGGGTCCCTTCCAATTCTATGATTCTATTGAGTCCCCTACAGATTCCCCTACACCAGGGGTCTGCAACCCGCGGCTCCGGAGCCGCATGTGGCTCTTTTACACCTTTGCCGCGGCTCCGGGGCAAATACTAGCGAGGGGAGGAGGCGCATTGTGCGTCCCGACACTCCCCACTGTGGCGGGCGCTGTACTGACTGTGATGTCGCATGGGGGCGGTGCATGCGTTAGTCACGCACCGTCCCGACGTCACCTTCCCGCCTGCTGTCAGATCGCGGCTCCGGAGATATATTTGTTTTAAATGTCGCAATGGTTTTGCGGCTCTCAGTTTTTTTTCCTTCGGAAACGGGTCCAAGTGGCTCTTTTTGTCTTAAAGGTTGCAGACCCCTGCCCTACACACTCGCCAATGCAGCAACTATTTCAGACCTGACAATATTTTTGACCGCCACAAGGATGGGGAACCTGTGACCCTCTAGATGTTGCTGGTCTCCAACCCCACAAGCCCTGATAATTGGCCACACTGGCTGGGGCTGATGGGAATTGGAGTAAAACAACAGCTGGAGGGCCAGGAGTTCCCCATCTCTGCTTTACACCTCTGTAAGTGCATTTAATATTGTGATCCCTGATTGGTTGGGACATGGAGACTACAGGTCCCACCAGCTATTTATCATTAGCCATGCTGGTTGGGGTTGATGGAAGTTGGAGTCCATCAACGTACAGAAGACCACAGGCTCCCCACTCCTGGACTGCAACTTCCATCATCTCCCACCAACACAAAACTGTGCTGTCTCCAACTGACTGGAGTTGGTGTCCAAAATATCTGGAGGAAACCTGGTCAGGGAAGACTGCCTTGAATCCTGACTGGTGTTTTAGCAGATGACCAGGGCAAGGGGAGAGTGTGTGTGCATGACATTCTTTAATACATGGTTTCACTTCCTCAAGCAGCAGGAAGTTTGCTGCAGCTATTTTAAGGCGGTTTGTCTCGGACGAGGCAGGCCTGATGACAGTCAGATTCCCATTGAGAAGTTCCTTTTTGAGATGTCGAGAAGCAATTTAGCGCAGTTGGTACAGTCGCCCCCAAGGGCAGGTGGTCTTACTGCTCTTCCTCACATAATGGTTGACGGTGGTAGCCGCTGTGAGTGGAAAACCTTTGTATGTTTGCCTCTGAAACAGTACATGTTTGAAAAGGAAAAGGGGTGGGGTGGGAATAGGAAAACAAAAGCAAACTCGGGCAACCAGTAGTAGAGAAATTGAAACAGAAACACCTATTTTGATCTTGCAGGTGCTTGTCTGGCACACCCGGACCGAGAAGCCCAAGATGAAACAAGAGGAGTTGTTGCAAAAGCAGGGCCTGGGCTCCGACCCCAGCATCGAGGTGTGACTGGGCCCCGTTTGGCCACTGAGACAGTGGCAGTGCCTCCGTGGGGCGTGGGAGGAGCTAGAAGGACTCGGCCAAACTCGATTGGTCGCAGATGCTGAAGTCTTTGACTGCCACTCCCCTGCCCATCCATGGACATGTGCTGCCCCGGAACTCTTTTTATTTATTAAGGATGAGCTCCCTGTTTGTGACCCCCAGCATGGAAGGAACACTCTGTCTCCAGTGAGAAGAGACTTGATTCACAACTGCTGCTATCCCCCGCCCCCTCGCCTTCCTTCTGCTGGGGAAATGTCTTCTATTTCGGTGCCCTCCCTCTTTAAAAACGTTTCTTCATTGAATGCTGCAGCTTCCTACTGGTGAAAAAGCCCCCTTTGCTTTCCCCTGCTGGCTGCTCTGACACCCCCCCCCCCAAAAAAAAAATTTGCTTTGTTCCCTCCTCTCTGGCAACATTTGTCTTATAGTCTGACTGCTCTCTCCTGTAACAAGAGTGCTTGAATGGCGTTGATTGGTGTTGGGAAGGGGACCTAAGTGAAATCCAAAAGTTCGTTCCTTTGGGGGGGGACCCCCCATTTTAGCCACCTTTAATCTTCTACTTAGTAAAACCAGTTGCATAAGGGAGCAATCACAACACCACTGTAACAGTTCCTGAGCCACATCCCCACCCACAGGAGCAAAAGCAAAAAACAGAGGAAAGAGGATCCCCAAATATAAAGTCTCAAGAATCCAAGTGACAACGAAATCATGTCAGAAGTAATGGCTCTTTAAACGTGAATATGGAAGCATTTACAGATTATGTGTATGGAAATTACAAGATTCACATTTGTATTGTGAATTTGTATTTTATGCACATATATCGGCCTGTCTATGGGAAGGAAAAGGGTGCAAGGAGGTTAAGCCTCTAGTAGCCCTTACTGCAATTCTTCAGAAGAAAAGTTGGGAAAAGCTGGAAGCAAGGATAAATATTCCTGTGTCTCTCCTCCTGCTGATGTGTTCTTCCCCCAATCATAGCATTTTTCTTTGAATCAGGGATGGGGGAACCTATGGTCTTTTGGACATTGCTGGTCTCCAGCTCCCTTCAACTCTGATGCAGTTGGCCCTCTAGGACTGATGGGGGCCGGAGTGCAATGACACCAGGAGGCCCCACAGTTCCCCCACCACCACCCCTTCTTTCTAGAAAGGACAGCAGCCCTTGCCAAGCCAGGGGTCTGATCCTGGGGAGGGGCTGGTTCCTGTTCCCCATGAGCTCTTGAGTGTTTCTGCGCTGTGTCCACCCCAGTTTGCATGTGTTGGTGGCTGTTCCAGCAACTTGCATGCTGACCGCTCAATAAACATGTTGACTTCCGCTGCTTCCTCTCATTTGTACCTCGGCCTGCCTTAAGATGCCTTGATTGACCCCTGTGTAATGCGGGGTGGTCCTCCAGGGGTTCTTGGACTCCAGCTCCCATCAGCCAGTATGACTATTGGTCAGGGGCAGGGCTGATGGGATATGTAGTCTAGCCATATCAGGAGGGCCTGACAAGTTCCCCATCCCTGCTCTGTTGACTGACCTCCTGTTATTGCGATCTTCAGCAGCTGGGTGCCGTCTGGATGTTTTGGACTACAATGCCCATCAGGGCTGAGATGGGAATTGGAGTCCAAAACATCTGAAAGGCATCCCAGTTGCTGAAGGCTGCTTTATGGGGTCTCCATAGCTTCCATCTCCACTGTGGACAATATCTCCTGCTACCCCTGCCCCTTTGGTCTCTCCTGCCTCTCCTAAGGTGGTGTGTTCTACACACACAAACACACAAACCTTAAATTCTGTGCCCAGGCATGCCAAATCCGGCACCAGTACAAAGCGAATTCTGCAACTTGCCCAAATCATGCAAATACGTCAAATGTGCATACTTGCTTCTTTTTTCCGTAATGTCTTGGGTGTTTTTTGTTTTCCGCTCACGGAGAGGAGGACAAAGCTTAGGCAGGCGCTGGTGACTCGCTACAAGCTACTGGGAATATTATTCACAGTGCAAGCCTATGGGTGTGTCTCTTCCGAAGTAAGTCACATTGAGCTGCATGGGAACTTCCTGTTTTGGGGAGAGCATCACCCACATAAGGTGATTTTTTAAAAAATGAAAGCTGAGAGTCTCCGAAGAATTAAGAAACCACTGCAGACATGCAACCCTGTGTTTCCTCTTTTCCCTTCCATCACCTTTCTGGCATCTTAGTCAAACTTCACAGTTAAATCTGCTTTTTTTTTGTTTGCGAACTGATTGCAGCAGACCCCAGGGGATCTTTCTTCCCCTGCATACTTTGGCAACGCTTGTACAGTGCTTCACATCCAAGCCAGATTAGTTTCTGAAATGGCTCTCCCATACCCTGTTCATACCTAAGCATTTGTAACAGGGGTGGGAATCTCAAGCCTGGTGGTCACATGTCGCCCGCCCCCAAGCCCCTCTGCCTGGCCCTCGGGAGACTCTGGGCCACAAAGCCTACTGACCCTGCTTCACTCCCTGCCTGCGTGTTTTCTCCTAACTGGAATATGCCCTTGAATAATGAGTTTTCTTGTTTTCCAAGTCAGAGAGGAGAGTGCGTAGAAACCACTATTTTTTTTTTACAAGAGTACAAAAATTAACATTCATTGCTCTGTCTGCTTTCACCTCTTGCCCCACCCACAATCAACACATGGCCCTTGGAAGGGAATGCGGCCCCTGAGCTAAAAAGTACTTCCAATTCTTGATCTATAAAATCCCATGCATTTGTTGTTGTTGTTTAGTTGTTTAGTCGTGTCCGACTCTTCGTGACCCCATGCAGAGCACCCCATGCATTTACAAACCTGTAAATCCCATGCATTTACAAACAAAGACTCCCAATTCTTGATCTATAAAATCCCATGCATTTACAAACCTGCCTCTCAGTATCGAGGCAACAATTAACACTCAAATCTGTTCTAGCTGGCTATACTTGGTGGAAGTACGAAACTCTGTGGCTTGACCATATTGAACACCTTGGGGACAAGGGACAAGCCTGGTGTCACCCTGTTTTCCACACCAGACGGCATTTCCTTCATCGCTGCAGAACTACACCTTCCCTTCCAGCTTCTAGGAGTGGTCACCAGGGCTTCCAGGGAAGAGGGCGTGTCTTCCGGGCAGACGTGAGCCTCAAGACAAATCCATTTCAGCTTTTTTAAAAATTGCAGCCAACATCTCAGGAACTAGTTTCCAGTAGCTTAAAGTATTGCCCAAGAAGCTGATTCAATAGCTGTGGTCAGCGTTCGCTGGGTTCAACGTGTGCCTCTTGCCAAGCTGTATGTTCTAGGAAACGTTTAGAAAAATGATCAAGGAGCTGTAGCAATTCCCCCGGTGAAGGCAGGTGCATAAGGGCAAATGTTGTCCTGCCATCAACCTCAGCCAGATCCCACCTGATTGCCTTCTCCATTGCAACCAGTCCAGAGGGTGGCCTGGCCTGTCAGCTTCCTCCTCCTTAGTCTCAGTATTGACCCTTGCAGAACTCAGCAAGAAGGCTCCACCTATCAGGGCCGGATCAATACCTCTAGAGACCCTAAGCACTTAAAATATTTTGGTTCCCCCATGTATTTCTAATTCAAAATACAGTGGTACCTCGGGTTAAGAACTTAATTCGTTCTGGAGCTCCGTTCTTAACCTGAAACTGTTCTTAACCTGAGGTACCACTTTAGCTAATGGGGCCTCCCGTCGGAGCACAATTTCTGTTCTCATATACTGTGTAGTTTGTTGCTAATTGTATTATTACTAACAAAGCAAGGGAGAGTGTTTGTGGGGTTTTCACAAAGTCACTTGGCTGGCTTTGGGTGCCAGATGCTGTGACTTGCAAATTACAGTGGTACTTCTGGTTCCGAACTTAATTCGTTCCGGAGGTCCGTTCTTAACCTGAAACTGTTCTTAACCTGAGGTACCACTTTAACTAATGGGGCCTCCCGCCGGAGCACAGTTTCTGTTCTCATCCTGAAGCAAAGTTCTTAACCCGAGGTACTATTTCTGGGTTAGCGGAGTCTGTCACCTGAAGCGTCTGTAACCTGAAGCATCTGTAACCCGAGGTGCCACTGTATAAACAATAATAAACTGTAAAATAAAATTGTATTCTTCGAAATGAAACAGAACCTACAGTAAGATGGAAAATAATTTTTATTTTTGTATTCTTCCACTTTATATTTTTTTTGGGGGGAGGAATCTCCTACTTTTTCTAATTGCAAAGTCCTTGATCAGATCCTCCAAACTAATCTTACGTAACACATCTGCTTCTGTACTTAGTAGAGATGAGGCGTCCAGCCTGCCTTGCTGCATAGTTGTTCTGTTGGGATTTTTAATATACTTCAGCTGAGAAAATGAACACTCAGCTGATCAATTTGTGACCATTACCAGCAATGGAAAATGTCTGTGCTGCTCCCCTTCCCTAGATGCCTTAAGCACGTGCCTATTTTAGTTATTCCAGCCCTGCCGCCTATTATTGCCTTTTGCCCGGCCTACTGTTGGTCTCCCAGCGTTCTCCCCCATCAGTCCCAAAGGGCTCCATCTTTATTTATTTATTTATTTACGGCTATTAGCCCATAAAATATGTACAAACATAAAAGCACAGGGGCATAAGGGCCGATATATTCAACACCGGAGGGTGAACACCACGATGCAAGGGTGAGTCAGTGAGCAGAGCCAGATAACAGCTTGGGGCCGGAAGAGCTCCAAGGGACGGATCACAGTAAAAGGAGGACTGAAGACGAGGTCCAATATGCACTCTCATCGTAACTGACCGATTAGTTTTGGTGGTGTTGTTGTTTTTTAGTTGTTTTTGTGTGAGAGATAACCGCATTCAGGAATCTCGCCACCTGCAGAGTTACCGAAGGATCTGTGTCCTGCAAAAGTAGTGCGGCGTGTGACTCAACAGGCCTGCCCACCAAGCGCAGTAAAGCAGGGTCTAGAAATTTAGTCCTGGCTATGCTATGTAGGGGGCAGTTGAACATTATATGTGGAAGAGATTCAACAGTTTTCCCGTCACACACGCATAGTGGAGACACCAAACCCTTGGAAAATCTGTGGCTCAGCAGGTTCGATGGAAGGACATTGAACCTTGCACGAATAAATGCAAGTCGGTGTGGTACAGATGAAAGAGATGACATGTATGATGGAAGGCCGAGTGGTGGGGTTATTCCATGATACCTGGGGGAGCAAAAAAGGGCTCCATCTACAGTGGTACCTCGGGTTACATACGCTTCAGGTTACATACACTTCAGGTTACAGACTCTGCTAACCCAGAAATAGTGCTTCAGGTTAAGAACTTTGCTTCAGGATGAGAACAGAAAACTGGCTCCGGCGGCGCGGCAGCAGCAGGAGGCCCCATTTGCTAAAGTGGTGCTTCAGGTTAAGAACAGTTTCAGGTTAAGTACGGACCTCCGGAATGAATTAAGTACTTAACCCAAGGTACCACTGTACCATGAAATCCCTCTATGAAGAAAGGTTACGGCATTTGGGAGTTTTAGAGGCGGGTAAGAGAAGATATGATAGAGCTGTGTAAGGTTATGCATGGTGCATAGGGAAAGTGCATAGGAAGATGTTTTTGCTCCCTTTCTCATCATTCTAGAACCTGGGGCTATCCAATGAAGCTGAATCATAGAATTGTGGAATTGTAGAGTTGGAAGGCACCCCGAGGGTCATCTAGTCCAACCCCCTGCAATGCAGGGATCTCAACACATGGTCGCCCACCTATTGGAAGATTCAGGGCAGACAGAAGGAAGGGCTTCTTTACACAGCACTTAGTTAAACTGTGGAGCTTGCTTGCTCCCCACTGGTGGCAGTGATGGCCACCAACTAGGGTGGCTTTAAAAGAGGACAGGAGAAATTCACGGAGGAGAGGGATATCGATGGCTACAAGTCTATATGGTCACATTCTCCCTCTACTGTCAGGAAGCAAACTGCCTCTGAATGCCAGTCACTGGGAATCACAAGTGGGGACCTTTGCTGCTGCGTTTAGGTCCTGTTTGCAGGTTTCCCATCAGAATTTGGTTGGCCACTGTGAGTACAGGATCCTGGACTTGGGCTTGATCCTAAAGGACTCTTCTTTTGTCGAACCTCACAAGAGGGACGAGACGAAGCAGCAATTCCCTCTGGGCAATTGATCCGACTCGGCCCAAAGGTCAGCAATGCCTTTGGGGGAGGGATTGGGCCCCCCACTGACTCCACCTTGTTCACTGGCCGCTCAGATCTGGAGTGCAAGTGGTGTTGGACGTCCACACATCCTGTCCTGCTGGAAGAATAAGTTCCTTCAACAGCTTCTGATTTTCCAGGCTGAAAAAATCGAAACCACCAGCCAGGGCCAGGAGCCAACAGAAGTCGCTTATCTGTATAAAGCTTTCACCCGACACTTCCTCCTCTGCGACTTGCTTGAGAATGCAAAGAGTCTTGTATTCCCTATAAAGATGTATATTTGAAAACGTTTGGGGTTTTTTCCTTTTTAAAAATCTTATTTTCCTTTCTTTTTTCATTTTTTGGTATGTTTCCCCCCCTCTTTTGTATATGCAATATGTACATGCATTTGTAATATGTACAGTGGTACCTCGGGTTAAGTACTTAATTCATTCTGGAGGTCCGTTCTTAACCTGAAACTGTTCTTAACCTGAAGCACCACTTTAGCTAATGGGGCCTCCTGCTGCCGCTGCACGATTTCTGTTCTCATCCTGAAGCAAAGTTCTTAACCTGAGGTATTCTTTCTGGGTTAGCGGAGTCTGTAGCCTGAAGCGTATGTAACCTGAGGTACCACTGTATCTATATGGCAAAAGCTCCTTTGCTTGGCCAAAGGAGCTAGGGCAAGCTATAGGCATGCCTGGTCATCTATTTCATGGGCTTATTTTGAGGACAGAGGTGATGGTGGGCAAATCCTCCTTCTGAGGGTAGGCAGTTTATGATTTGCTGAGGCCCACAAATTCAGAGAATAGGCAGACTTCAGGCTTGCAGGATCAACAAAACAGCCAGTGAAAGCTGTTCCAGTCAGGCTAAGGAAGTGCTGCCCCACCAATCTGTAGTCTTCCTACAGACTGCCTCCACTTGCCTGCCTTCTGACTTACCAGCTGCCTAGGGGATGGCAGCAACTGACAGCTCCCTCCATCAGAGTTGTTGCCTGACAGAACTTGTCAGGGAGGAGGTGGAGGACAAAGCTAGAATTGGTTGGCTCTGCCTGCCATTGGATCTGGCGCCACCTACTGGTGGGCTCCCTCCCTTCAGCCCAACCAGTCCCAATGGGCACCAGCCACCACTGAAAAGAACCCAAGGTCTGCCAATCAGAGCTGGGTGCAAAATAATGGGGCAAGTAATTTGCGCCCCCTAACCTGGGGCAAGGCAAGTAATTTGTGCCCCCTAACCCCTAACCTGCCGCCGCTGCCAGCTTCTTCTTGCTGCTGCCTGGTCTGGTCTGGTGTGGTTCTCTCCCGCACTCAGCGCTGCGCTGGGCGGCTGCTGCACTGTCCCTCCCCCAGATAGTCCCTCGCTCTCTCTCCACACCGCACGCCTGGCACCCACCCCCTCCACAGTGGGCGGCAACCCAGCGGCTCGGATCGGATTCGCACAGCCAGCACTGCAGTGAGAGAGAGTGAGTGAGCCAGGTAGGGGCAAAGAGCTGCGAGTGCAAGCGCCCCCTCCCCCAGATGTTGCGCCCGGTGTGGCCGGGCCCCCCTGCACCCCCCACGCTACGCCACTGGGTATAGCAGATGGCAAAGGAGCCCAAACTCTAAGTGGAAGTGGAGCTAATGATAAGCAGAGAAAACTGACTCAAGGTTTCTCCCCATCCTTTCCCCTGTTGAACTCTACAAGGCCAATACTGAGATTAAGGAGGAGGAACATCAGTGCTTATCCGGAGCACTGATAAGCAGTGCTAACCCCTGGGATGGATGTACGTAAGGAGTCTGGCATGTTGGGGTTGGCAGGATGCCTCCTAAGAACATTCAAAGGGCCTGGCTGCTGGATCAATGGCCCAACAAGGTCAGCATCCTGTTCTCACAGTAGCCAACCACAGTGCCCACCTTCGATTCCCAGCAACTGTTATTATTCAGAGGCATACTGCCAGTTCCGACGTCTCTGGCCTCTTATTTACAGAGAGTCCAGGGGGTGGCACTGCTTGCCTGCTTCCTCCTCAGTTTCGCTTTTGTAAAATTCAGCAGAGAGGAGGAGGAGGGGAATGGGGACAAAAAAAAGAGAGAGATTGAGTTGGCTCTGTCATTGGCTCTGGCGCCACCTACTGGTGGGCTCCCTGCCTGCCACCCCATTGGTCCACACTAACCTGTGCTCTGACCAGCAGCAAGGACTCTTAATAGCGCAGGTATGACGAGCCAGCAAAGACTCCAACTCCTATCAGCCCCAGCCAGCATGGCCAATGGTCAGGGCTGATAGAAACTGAAGAGGTGGTGACATAGGCTCCCCCATCCCTGGGTCAGTGTGATGTAGTGGTTAGAGCACTGGACTAGGATCTGGGTGACCAGGGTTCAAATCCCCACTCAGCCATGAATGTCACTGTGCAACCCTGTGAGGGGGGACAGTCACAGCCTCTCAGCCTAGCCTAACTCACAGGGTTGTTGCAGGGATAAAGAGGAGAAGCTCATATTCCAGCTTGAGCTCCTCAGAGGTGTGATATAAACCCAATTGCTTTCAGTTGCTGTTTGTTAGGTACTGAAGTTCTCACCCTGGGCCAACAGGGGGATACTGTAGATAGTTCAGGTCCACATATGCAAATAAGGGATCGAAAGTGACATTCAGTGATTGGATAGTTACAGAAAATGGATACTGTTGCATTCTTGTGGAGCTCTATATAAGCAGGCTCGCTGAAGCCTTCAGTTCAGTTCTGTTCTGGCCTGTGAATAAACAAGAGCTGTTTGAAGAATCGCTGTGTCGTCTGATATGTTCACCCACAACTTAACACTGGTGATGAGGATGGGATGGATGGACAACAGAGCACAGCCAGATGCAGCCACCCTCTGAGTGGAGCTGAATCACTGAGCTGAATCACTGAGCAAAATCACTGAACAGAACCAATTCAGAGCTGACTGTTCTGGCTAGAGCACTGTGTTCCATCCATCGCCCTCCACGCCGGCATCGGAACCATGGATTCACTTCTGGCTCTACCGCCGTTTGCGCCAGCCTCTGAATCATGGGACTCCTACCTCGCTCAGTTCGACTGCTACCTCCAAGCCAACGAGCTGACGGAAGTATCACAGGAATGTAAGCGGGGCCTATTCCTCAGCCTCTGTGGGCCTGAGGTGTTCGAGACGGCCCGAGCATTGGTTGCGCCTGTAGCATATGTTCACCCACAACTTAACACTGTTGTTTTTGATTAGTCAAGAGGTATGCCAATGTTATTAACTAAACAAAAATGATCAATGTCATCATCTGAGCATGAGGCTCTTGAACAGGGGTCAGCAACCTTTTTCAGCCGTGGGCCGGTCCACCATCCCTCAGACCCTGTGGTGGGCTGGACTATATGGGGGGGGGGAATGGACGTATTCCTATGCCCCACAAATAACCCCGAGATGCATTTTAAATAAAAGCACACATTCTACTCATGTAAAAACATGCTGATTCCGAGATCGTCTGCGGGCCGGATTGAGAAGGCGATTGGACCGCATCCGGCCACCAGGCCTTAGGTTGCCTACCCCTGCTCTTGATCTTCAGGGCATAGCTGTCAACCTTCCCTTTTTTGCAGGAAATTCCCTTATTCCAGCACCGCTTCCCGCTGCTATCCTGGATTGTTAGATATCCTGTAGACTGTCTCCGGGACAGGTGAGGCTGCTGATCCCTTATTTTCAAATCTGAAAGTTGACAGCTATGCCTCAGGGTCGTGGGTTCGAGCCCCACCTGGGGTGAAACATTCCTGCATTGCAGGGGGTTGAACTAGATTGACCCTTGTCCCTTGTGGTCCCTTCCAACTCTACAACCCTATGATTCTATGACCATCTTGCCTGCCTGCCTGCTTTCCACAGCCCCTTCCGTTCTCCATGGAGAAATCACGGGTTAGGAGGACTTTTCCAGCTCCCTTCGATCAATTGGAGAACCTCCAGCGAATATCTCCCACCGCTGCCCCCTCTCCCCACTTTCCAATTTGGTCCAGCGGAGCGCCGGGGTCCCGCCGCCCCTTCATCTCCCCGCTGGCCAGTTCTTTCCTGCGGGCCCCCAGCCGAGCGCTTGAGAAACTAACTTTTTTTTTTTTAAGTCAAAAACAAAAAAATCCCAGCTAGGCGCGAGCGAAGACAGCGCGATGCAAGACTTGTGTGTTTTTTTCTCCTCTCCCTGCAAGGGAAATGACATACCGCCCTTCTTGCTTCCTGGGGGTGGGGGGAGCCCGGCCCCAGCAGCGCGATCGGGACAGGGCGGGCGCTTCTGCTGCTTTTGCTGCCGCCGCCGCCTCCGCTCGCCGCTTCCCGCAAGTCCCCGGGACCTTTCTGGCTCCTCCATCCCCTGGCTCATTCGCCTGGCGAGGAGGGGGACCGAGAAACACGCGATCGCCGGCTCGAGAGCGCATGGAAGCGCGGCGCGGCGCTGCTCGGCCACCACCATGGACGGCTACCCGGAGCGCAGCCCCAACGGTGAGCTTGTGATTTATTCTGATTTTATTTTTGCTTTGCCCCGTGCAAAGATCCGACGCCCTCCATTTCCTCCCCGTCGGGGGGAACTTGCGGAACAGGAGCGCGGAGGAGAGTTGCCTCGCGCCCTGACGCGAGGCGGCGCTGGAGAGAGGTGGGGCAACAGAAGCGGGGCGAGGTTGCCAAGCGGGTTGAAACGGGTGCAGCGCGATCTCTCCCCGCGACATCCTTGCTTCCCCCCCACTCCCGGATGATGTCGGGTTGGGAGCGCAGAGGATTGGAGATCGCCTCCGCCCCGCGCCCAACAACACAAACGCGGATACTTGTGGCGTAAAAACAAACAAACACGTGGGTGAAGCTGCCACCCGCGTTCAACGTCTTGGAGAATTTAAAAGGGACACAGCAAGCCTTACATCGGAGTAAACAAACGAAGGATCGAGTTGTCCAGCTTATAAACTTAGGCATGCTCACTTGGGCGTTAAAGCTGAACGCGCTTACTGAGTGGTAGACCCCATAGAACACAGTGGATTTGATATTATTATTATTATTGTTGTTGTTGTTGTTGTTGTTGTTGTTGTTGTTGTTATGCCTGCTCTGCTGCTTTTATGGAATAAACAAGCAAAGAATCCAGCTCCCCCCAACTTGCAATTATTACTCCTTTCCAAGCACCTTAAAACCACTAGACTGTGATTTGCAGATGTACAAAGTTTCAGGGGGCATTGCGTTGTTGAGCAAGGGCAGATTCTGTTGCTGTTAAGGAGCTCGGAGGCATAGGGTAAGGGAGAGTCGTGTGCCTAGTGCATGCAGTGTATGGTTGCAGAGGAAATGTGGGTTGGTTTGGTGGGAAGGGTTTGGGAAGTACGCACTGTGTGAATCTCTCCCGGGGGAAGCAGGAGGTTTGTGTGTGTGTCCCTGTGTAAACATAGGAGGAGAAAAGTGTTGTGTATGTATATGTGTGTGAGGTTCTGTGAGCAGAGTTTCCACACTGGAAATAACATGCAGCCTGTGTGCAAGAGCATTGTGCATATGAGGTTTGCCCATGTGGTTTTTCCCCATCTTTAATCTGAGAAGCATGTGCAATTGTCTTGTGGATGCAGATTTCCACAGGTCTACAGTTAGTATGTTGGAAGACGCTGCCCTCTGTAGTACCTGTGGTTGCTGGACTACAACTCCCATCTACCCCTGATCATTGGCCATGCTGGCTGGGGCTGATGGGAACTGAAGTCCAAGAGCGTTTGTAAGGTCATGGGCTCCCCATCTCTGCGAAATGTCAGTGCTTTTAATATGTGATCCCTGGTAGGTTGGGACAAGATTGGTCTAGAACAGGGTACAGGGAAACTGTGACCCTCCAGATGTTGCTAGACATCTACCATCGGCCTTGATCATTGGCCATACTAGTGCGGACTGATGGGAGTTGGAGTTTAGCAGTATTTGGAGTTGGCACCAAGCTTTCCGACACACACAAACACACACACACACACACACACTACCCTTTCCACTTCTCCCCCAGTGTTTTGTTGTTTATTAGGCAGCAATGTCTACACGTGCACACTCCCCTTTGCTAGAATGACAGGCTGCCCCCTCCCTTCTAAAGCTAAATAGCGTCAATATTTATAATGCCTTCTAAAAGCACCAAAATTTCCTTCCATGTTTGTGCATGATAGAATCTTTATCCCTGCAAATCTACAGTGGTTTTTTCTTCCTTCTGTTCCTAGGCAAAGAACCTGTAGGGATTCGTTCCCTGCTTGGGATACATTTTTGCATATAAACAAATTCACTCACACCCTGACATACTTCTCATTAGTCCTGAGGCTTAGAGGAAGCCACATATTGCAACATCTGGAGTCAGAGTCAGTAAAGCAGGACATGACCAGTGTGGATGTGGGGCGGAGCTTCTACATTTTACGAAATCAGGAGCCACCAATTGAGTTCATCGCTTGCCCCCAAGCATTTAAAGCAAAACCCACCTCAAGAAATATTGAGAACTGCAGTTTGTTAAGTGTGCTGGGAATTGTAGCTCTGTGAGTTCCCAGGATTCTTTTAGGGGTTTATAGTGTGTAATCCTATTTGTTTCATCTTTATTTGTTGAGTGAGACATAAAACCCCACCCTGCGTTTAGGGCCTGGAGTGGGCAACCCTTTTCATTTTCTAGGCCACTTGTCTTTTTTACAAAAGCAAGTATTACTTGTTTAATCATATTCATATCCCTCCCTGTCCTACGAAGAGCTCAGGTCTGCTGCTTGTCATATTATCCTGCACAACAACAGCCCTGAGAGGTAGGTTAGGCTTAGAGAAAATGACTTGAGCACGACCACCTAGTTTGCTTCATGGCTAAACGAAGACACAAAGCTTTTTTTGTTTACCACCCTTTGACCATGACCTGAGAACAAAACAGGGAGACTAGAGGGGTGATATGCGCTAACTAATATGTATTAAGAGATCTTCATTTGTGACTGTAATTTCGAGCGGCAGTTTTTCACTGGGGTTCCTCAGAAGCTTATCAGTGAGAAGATTAGTCAACAGTGCACAAGATTTCCTGTCTTATCCGTCATTGCTACCCATCAGATGCGCAGCTACAGAGGAGTATTTGGTGTGAGCAAGAGGCATTATCAGTTCAGAAGAAGCAGTTGTGATGAGGCCTAAATCTCTAGGATAGTGCCCCATGTGAAATGAGCAGACTCATAGAACATATCCCAGAATCCTTTGCAACCAGCTGTGATTCAACAGGGAACATACAGTATAAGTTACCCCAATGGTGGGAAGCTTTATAAAAAAAAATCTCAACCCAACTGGGTTAGAAACAATAATGTTCTGCCTAGTTTTTTGTTGTTGTTGTTTAGTCGTTTAGTCGTGTCCGACTCTTCGTGACCCCATGGACCAGAGCACGCCAGGCACTTCTGTCCTCCACTGCCTCCCGCAGTTTGATCAGACTCATGCTGGTAGCTTCAAGAACACTTTCCTTTCGCTTCCATGCATATCCGCAACTGAGCGTCCTTTCGGCTTCTGCCTAGTTTAGCAGAGTAGTTAATAGTGTGACCTGGAAAGTCCCTCATTCAAATCTTGCCTCAGATAGTGTCTCACTACTAGGTGTAATTAGGCAAAACTAGAGAGATAATACAGGCCTACTTTCAAAGGCTGTTGCTTGCAGGGTATTACTTTACCAACATGAACAAAGAGCTCTGAACACCTGAAATACACTATATATAACACCTAATTTAGCCGCAGCTGAATCCAAAAACTAGCCCCTCCTTTTGCCAGTATAATGAGATTGCAGTCTCGTTCTTCGGCTTCCAACGCCAGGTGTGTTATATTGCCCAGGCTGGTCTTTCAAGTGGTGTGTCATAAATTGGGCCTTCCTGGACAGGTTCCTGCTTTTGGTTCAAACATACTGGTGGAGAGCGGACTTCATGCTCAAAACCAAACTTTCCTGGAAAAGAGAAATTATGTTTGAGTGTATTGAGACGCAACTGCCTTGTGCATTTAAAACAGTATTCTACCACTTTGAACAGTAATGGCTTCCCCCAAAGAATTGTGGGAACTATCCTTCATTAAGGATGCTGAGTGTTGTTAGAAGACCCCTATTCTCCTCACAGAGCTACAGCTCCTGCTAACATTGTGCCTTGCAGCCAGAGTTGTGAAATCCAGAGCGGCTCAGTCTCCTGATTGCATCTCATCCTTCACCCTTTGGCCTACTTCTTTTTTGGCCTGCTCTGCCAAACATAAAGCAAGTCAGCAAGATCAAATTATTTCTTTTGGATTGAGTTATCCAGAATCAGTTTGCCACTCTCTTGTTCCTCCTTGCTTGCAGTTCCTCACCTGAATTCGGATTGTGCAAATGTACATTTTGTGAATGTGCATTGGAGGAATGGAGCAGGGGAAACCAGACCCCTCACTCACTGAGTAAGGTGCCTCCCCTGACCTGCAAAATTGTGTAGATTGAATCAACCTCCAAAGTTATATGAGAGAAATAACTGAAGCAGTAGCAGATCACAGGAGTTTGAGAGTGTGTCAAGAAACACAGGCGCTACCGTATACTGAGGTCACATCCACACCATACATTTAAAGTACATGACTTCCCACAAAGAATCCTGGGAAGTGAACTATAGTATGTGAAGGGTGCTGGGAATTATAGCTCAATCCCCAGAATTCTTTGGGGAAGCCATTAAATGTATGGTGTGGATCTGATCCTGAGGCAATCCATTGGTCCACCAGCACTGTATTGTCTACACTGACTGGCAGTGGTTGTCCGGGGTTTCAGATGGGGGTTCTCACTACTTGTTTGGGAATACCAGGGACTGAACCTGGGACCTTCTGCATGCCAAGCATAGGCTCTACCACTGAGCTAAGCCCCTTCTCCTGTGGGCTCTTTCTCAAGAGAAATATAGACAATGCTCTCTTTGCAGAATTTGGTTGGGTTTTTTTTGCCTCATTCTGCTCTTGATTTAAAGTCGTCTTCTTTGTAGTGGAAATAAGAGTTAGGTGGGTCTTATCCTTCTCACCTACAACAGACGGACACACTTATTAATTTACTCTTTCTTTCTCTCTCTCTCTCTCTCTTACACGCACACACACACACATTCTGTTCCCCAACTGGGTGCTGAGATAAACTGTGGGTGTCTTCGCCCCCTTCCTCTCTCCATATGTAGCCCGGCAACCGGAAGTGACTGAGCCAGACATGAGTAGCTGGGAAAACCCCAGTCAGACCTAACTCAGCCTTGTGAAGGCTACAATTGCAAATATATATATATATATTAAGAATTTCAAAATGAGTTTTAAAAAAAAAATTGTATCTGCAGTGCTTGGGAAAAACGGACACCTAGTTATGTCACCTGGCACAAGAAATATTGTGGTTTAACACATATAAAGACTTAGGTTTGCCACATAAGAATTTCAGAATTGTGGATGGGTGGGACATGAATTTATTAATAAAATTAGGACACTTTTTTGCATCTGTGGTGCTGGGAGTGCAGGG
Source organism: Podarcis vaucheri (assembly GCF_965113315.1). Taxonomy (NCBI): domain Eukaryota; kingdom Metazoa; phylum Chordata; class Lepidosauria; order Squamata; family Lacertidae; genus Podarcis; species Podarcis vaucheri. Next base: position 11,987,457 of record NC_138754.1, read on the forward strand.
GGGGCGGCAGCACCCAGTTATGTTGCTTGACGCGTAAAGTGTTGTGGTTTAACATCTATGGAAACTACATTTGCCACAAAAGAATTTCACACGGGGAAACTCCCCCCTTTTAATCAGTGATGTTTTTTAAAAAGGGCACACTCGGTTATGTTGCTTGGCCTGTGAAGCATTGGTGTTTAACACATAACGGATACTTATTTTATTTATGTATTTACGTACTTATTTATTAGACTTATATACCACCCTTCATCACAAGATTTCAGGGCGGTTCACAAGATAAAATACTTTCCAGTCTAAGATGCTGTGCCATTTCAGAGACTGGAAGTATATATATATAGTTGACAGCCTCAATTTCAAAATGACTTGGCTCTCTTCTCCACCCCCTCTGAAGCCAAGGAGAGGCTTAGGAAGTGCCTGTCCCCGAAGGTTTAATTCCTGAGATGAGCACCTTGCCCAAAAATGTCACCCAACGTGTTTGGCGGGGAGGGTGGAGGGCGTGTGTGAGTGTGGGGGCGATCTTTCTAATGGAAACTGAAAGGCCCAAGAGGGAGCAGGAGGATGCTCTGGCATTTCATGCACACAGCACACCAGGGCCTGGGCAAGGCTATAAGACTCCTGAAATCCTGTATTTCTTTATTGGTTTTGGGGTGTGGAGCAGGGAAGGTGTGGTGTAGAGTTCCTCAGAGTCAGGCCCTGTCAGAAGGTGAGACCAGGAAGCAGAAATTTGAACTAAGAACCTTCTGCCTTATTCTGTAGACTGGGGTGGTGGATCATCAGGCCCAGGGGCTGAATTTGGCCCTTAAGGACTCTCTATCTGGCCCTTGGAACTCTCCCAGACTGCACATCCTCTCCTTAGGCTGCATCCTGAACTGGCCTTGCTTCATACCCCAAAATGATTTTTTTTTGATGGAATGTGCCCTTGAATTCTCATAATGCTTGCCTGAATGGAGGATAAAGTGGGTGTGTATGTGCAGAAGCAAGTCTATTGTACAAAGGTAAAATTAACATTTATTGCTCCGCCTACTTTTGCTTCTGGCTCCACCCACTGCTGGTAGTGGCCCTCGGTAGGCTGCCTAGAAGAGAATGTGGCCCTTGTGTTGAAAAAAACTTCCCTACTCCTGCTGTAGATGCCACAGGGCACCATTCTTGAAAATATGTGGCTGAATGAGGATTTGAACTTGGAATGCAAACTTCCCATTCTAACACTGACCATTGGTCTAGTCTGAAATTTCAGTGGGCAGGCAAGGCCCTCCTGCCCTATCCCTTCCCCTTTTAAGTTGACCATACTGGGGGCGAGGGAGATGTGAATTGAAAAGGTCACAGGAAAAAATGCCTTTTTGTTTAAGGGTTTTTGGGGGGTGAGTGTGCAGAGGAGAAAAATATGGACAAAGCAGAGCCTGTTTGGGCTATTATTTATCTTTAAAGCCCATCTGATTTCTGTGTTCCTCAGCACAGAGACGAAATAAGTCTCAATTATTTTTTTGTACCAGCTTCTCAGATCCAGGCTTCTTTTGAGTCCTCTCCACATCCTCTTTTTGTTGGACAGAGGCCTTCTTTACCACCCACTTCTCAGTCTTTGGTGGGGGGGGGTTAGCTGAGAGAGAGGAAGGAGGCGATGTGGTTTCATCAAGGGGGGTGGTATATCCAACAAGAAAATAACCCCAGCAAGTCTTGCTCTTTGGCTCAGGCTGGAAAACACTTCGGTCTGCTTCGTCGCATGCGGCAAGGTTGCCAGCTCCCTCTGTTTTCTTTGTATAACTTCCAGCTGGTGTGTTTGGTACCTTGAAGAAGAAGGGGAGGGGGGAATCGGAATACTGCACTATTTTATATTTGCATCCACTCCCATACATTGCGAGCTATTTATGAGCCATTGAGAGTCTCTTGCTCCATAATGGCAAGATCTGGGGCACAGCGAGATCCTCTATGTGCAATTTCCTTCTCACTCTTGCAGTCCTTTTCCTATAGCCTGGATCGGGGTAGGCAAGCTAAGGCCCGTGGGCCAGAATCGGTTCAATCGCCTTCTAAATCCGGCCCGCGGATGGTCTGGGAATCAGCGTGTTTTTATATGAGTAGAATGTGTCCTTTTATATAAAATGCATCTCTGGGTTATTTGTGGGGCCTGCCTGGTGTTTTTACAAGAGTAGAATGTGTGTTTTTATTTAAAATGCATCTCTAGGTTATTTGTGGGGCATAGGAATTCATTCATTCCCCCCCCCAATATAGTCTGGCCCCTCCACATGGTCTGAGGGACGGTGGACCGGCCCACGGCTGAAAAAGTTTACTGACCCCTGGCCTGGATCATCCATGTGAAGTCCCCATCAATGCCTTTATCATCTCTCTCTCTCTCTCTCTCTCTCTCTCTCTCTCTCTCCTATAGCCCACCTTTTTTCTCTAAGTTTGATGTGGCATACGTGGTTTTCTCCCTTCTCATTTTGTCCGCACAACAACCCAGGTTAGTTTGAGAGGCAAACTACAGATTTGAACCCTGGTCTCTCCCAAGTCCTGATCTGACATTCTAACCACAGCACCCCACTGGCTTATGTTTATGCTTTTGTTGAGATGGGATGTGTCATATTAGCTGCAACAAGGCCTCTTACTTTCCTGGATGGAGAGAGGGGAGCATGTGTATTGAAATCTCTTCTGCACAGCTGGAATGAACCATGGTTGAAGTCATATCTATTGCTCCATCCACTTTTGTCTTTAGCACCGCCCACCACAGGCACGCAGCCCCTGGAAGGCTGTTAATGGGGGAAATGTGGCCCTTGGGCTGAAAAAGGTTGAGAGAATAAAATAAACTTATGGTTTATTAGTCCTGGCAAACAAAGCTATTCTGAATACAAGCTTATATATGGCCATTATGGAGTTGTGAGGTGTACGAAATGAAAGTCCAATAGTAGCACTGAAGAAGCAGCAGGAAGAAACCAAAGCCTGCTCAATAAGGAATCAGCAAGGGAAGAACGCATTGCCTTTCTGACTCCTGTCACCACAGTTACAAGTGTCATTGCTTTACTCCCAACAATAAGAACGTACCAAAGCCAGGGCATGTTGTTTGCTGAGGCAAAGTCTCAGCCCAGACAGGAAATATTTCCTAGCTGTTTTCCATCAAGAAGACCTTGGTTGGCCAGATATGCATTGAAGAAGAAGAAGAAGAAGAAGAAGAAGTAGTTACATCACTAAAAATGGAAGATGACAGAGGACACAAATTTGCATAAAATCTGCAAAAGTATAGCTGCAAATTGAGAAATAATTAAATAAAAACACATAGCACTTGCCTGCCTGCTCAGTCTACTGAAGAGCTGTGTAGCTAACTGTGGGTTGGCAATTTCAAGGCCACTCCTAACATCCCTTACTGTGGTTCCTTACCTTTAAACCAGACTTGGATTGGACAGCCCTCAAATAGAGGTCAGTTTAGAGAACTGTCCTCTGTAAAGATGTGCTTTTTAGTTTTTTGGGGGAGGCTTTTAGGTCCAGAGAAAAGGCGCATAATTAGGGGGGGGGGGCAAGATAAAGGTGTATCAAATTGGTAGATGGCCTGGAGAAAGTGGCCAGGCCTCTCTACTTTATGCAGATAGACAAACTAAGGTACATCTTGTTACCGGAAAAATCCGAGGGCTCCCTTGGACAAAAACAAAGACACCAACCAGGATAACTTAGAGCAAAACAGCAGCCTGTAGGCTTGGCCTTTATTGAACTGTTGCAACAGGGTATTCCCCTCACTTGCAGGAGAGAGGAAAGACCCAGAAAGATGGTGTGCAAGACCTTATAAAAACTTTTGAAATTCCCATCCTCTAGGTCAAGCCCACCCCCAGAAACATCATGCATACATTACAGAGAGGAGGGGTTGAGGGAGGAGTTGTGGTGGTAACCTGAGTGTCCTGTCACCTGGCTTTCCCCCTCCCCATGAGTCACTTCCAGGAGACAAAGGGGAGTTGGCAGTTTCCTGCCCCCAGAGGGAAGATCTGATCATTGTCCTTTGTTTCAGTCCATGCTGAATCCACTCCCATATGCAAGTTCTTTGTGATTTTGATTGTCTTCTGTCTGGGATTTTCAGGGTTGACATAGCAACTGGGCAGGGCTCCTGTGCATGTGCTGGGATGGTGAAGGGATTATGGCTGACCAGAACCAAGTCACCCCCCTTTGATAGTCCTTGTCAGATGGAGTAATATAAAAATGGAACAGTGCAAATCCGATGTATGGTTGATTTTCTATGAATTTATAACAGAAATGTGGCGTATGTAATGTGTGAGTGTGAGTGTGTGTGAAGTTTGTACAAACAGAATGATTGGGGTGGGGGGGTTCCTGCTACAATCTTCACACAACACATAGCTAAACTGTGGAATTTGTTCCTGCGAGATGTCTACCAACTTGGAGGGGAAGGTTATCAATGGTTATGTTCTACATACTCTTAAGGAGCCAATATAGCTCTGGATATCACTTGCTCAGAACAGGAAGTGCCAAGAGTTACTCTCGCACTCGGGTCCGGCTTGTAAGCTTCCCAGTTGGCCACTTTGAGAACAGGATGCCGAACCAGGTGGGCCTTTGGCCTGCTCCAGCCACCCTCTTATAGGTTATGGGAAAAGGGTAGTAAAGGGTTAAGCCATCTTGTGGTTTTTTTTAAAAAAAAAGCTTAATAAAGTTTCACAAACAATAAAAAGTTTCAAAAATTAAACATAAAAAACTACAAAAATGAAAAAATACAAAAAAACACATAAAGAATACACAACAGAAAACAATAGAAAACAGCTAACAGAAGAAGAGAAAAGAAGAAGAAAAAAGAAAAACAAAAAAGCAAAACAGAAAATAGGTTAGTATTTTCATATCTTATACTTCATTCACTAGTTTCTTGACCTCCTCACACCTCCCTTTTTGTATTCCAGTTCAAATATTTAATTCAGCAAGTCCTTACCCTATGGCATTTATCTTCACCTATTATAAATATAAATTTTCCAACTGTCAATCCCTATTTACATTTTCTTAGAAATCTTTTTACCAATACCACTTATTTCCCATCAGACATCGTTTTAACCTTTAACATCCATCCCTTGAACATTCATTAATTTTACAGTATTTCTGTAGATAGTCTTTAAATTTTTTCCATTCTTCTTCCACGACTCTTCTCAAGGGTTAAGCCATCTTGACACCCGTGGTCCTCTGCGTCTCCCACACATCCTTAGAGCACCCAGGGGGGCCGGGGGCCCATGTTGTGCAGTTGACGGTGGCGTCAGGAATGTCTAAGGCAGGAGTCGTTTCCTCCCGACTGCCACTGTCCTCCGCTGCCAGCACAAACAAGGCTGGCCGGGCATGAGGCAAGAACTGGGCTTGCTGCCTGCACAATGTGGGCCAGAGGACCTAGCTTGAACCAAGCAGGCCTCTCCTCTCCTCTCCTCTCCTCTCCTCTGCCTCCCTCCCTCCGTGAACTGTGGCACCCCAGGACGGGGGCCTTGTGCGGGAAACCTTAACCATCTCCCCCTGCCGTGTTAATTATAGACACTTGTGACCATTGTGGCTTCTGGCAAAACATGCGTTGTGTTTAAATGCAGCAAATAAGGGGCAGTTCTTCTTGGTATAGGAACACACAGACTCTGGAGCTACACAAAAGCCATCACTCGGAGGAACGCTGAAACAGAAAAGCTGCTCCTAGGGGTTTTTTTCATGTGGGGGCATGTTGCTATTATTGTAGGAGAGGGGAATCTGGGGCCTGAAAGTGGCCCTTCAGACCTCTCCACGTGGCCCTCTAAACTCTCCCTGGCCAGGCTCCCTCTCCACAGCCCTCACTGGCTCTGCTTCACAACCTTCTTGGGTTTTTTCCCCCTGGCTGGAATGTATCCTTGAACTCTGATAATGCCTCAGGCTTCTCTAGATGGAGGATCAAGGGTGTGTGTGTGTGTGTGTGTGTGTGTGTGTGTGTGTGTGTGTGTGTGTGGAAACTGGCCTAGTGTGCAAAGGGAAATTTTACATTCACTATTGCACCCACTTTTGCCTCAGACCTCGCCCGCCACTGGCATTTGGTTGCCCAGGAGGGAATGTGGCTCTTCGGGTCAAAAACCTTCCATATTCCTGATGTAGGGCTGCCAGTGTACCTGGTGTTTGCTTTTTATAGTAATGTAAACAGCTCTCTGCCCTGAGGACGTTACAGTCTGAAGTTGGAGGAACTGGTTTGGCACTAGGTTCAGGACAGACTTGTTTTTGGTTTTTTTAAAAAGCCTTTCTTTGGCGCAATGCAGAAATAACTTTAAGAAATACAAAATAAATCCATGCAGCATTCATCTAAAAGTGGCTAGCCCACATGGGACCCTTCAGACACAGAGACAGTATGTACTGTACCTACATAACAGATGCTGAGGACAAGCAATGGGGGAAAGGGGCAACCTTCCTTCTCTGCTCATAAGCTTTCCAAATGCATCTGTCTAGTTGTTGTTTTGGAAATGGCATGCAAAAGTAGAGCTTGGTCTAGTTTCTAGCAAGGCAATGCTTATGATACCTTAGGAACATGGGTAAACTCTGACTCGGGCTGTTTGTCCATCTAGTTCAGTACTGCCAACACTGACTGGTAGTGGGTCTCCGGGGTTTCAGGCAGGGGACATTCCCAGCCTGGCTTAGAGATGCCAGAATTTGAACCTGGCACCTTCCGCATACAAAGCAGATGCTTTCCCACTGAGCTACAGCTCTCCCCCAGTACAGTGGTACCTCAGGTTACATACGCTTCAGGTTACATACGCTTCAGGTTACATACTCGACTAACCCAGCCATAGTACCTCAGGTTAAGAACTTCGCTTCAGGATGAGAACAGAAATCATGCTCCAGCAGCGCAGTAGCAGGAGGAGGCCCCATTAGCTAAAGTGGTGCTTCAGGTTAAGAACAGCTTCAGGTTAAGAACAGACCTCTGGAACGAATTAAGTACTTAACCTGAGGTACCACTGTACATTATTAGATAGATCCCCAATTATAGATGAGGTTAATGTGGCCTAACCCTCTTACGGGTGTGGGGAACATTTGGCCCTCCAGATGTTGCTGAACTACAGCTCCCATCAGCCCCAGCAAGCATGGCCAGTGCCCTGGGATGATGGGAGTTGTAGTTCAGCAACATCCAGAGGGCCAAAGGTTCCCCTTAACCTGCCCTCCTGCATTTTAAAAGCACGGGTTCTCAAATCTAATCGCAGCTCCCTCCTTTGGCAGGTGAGAACCTCCTGGGTAGCAACACTATCCTGCGCCACCCGGCCTGGCTCACTGACCTCGATTCCCGACTCCGGAGCCAAGAGGAGGAGCTGACGCTGGTGAAGTCGGCGTTGGCAGACGCGTTGCGAAGGCTCAGCTTGTATGACCAGCAGATCCCTCTGCTCAGGCAACAGCTGCTTGAAGGTGAGGGTGTCAAGAGTCCCAACAGATGGGCAGCTATCTATTTGTTGGTTTGTTTCATAAAAATGTATACACTGCTTGATTGTTGAAAAAAAGGAAAGACCCTCAAAGCAGATGGTAGCTTTTAATCAGACGAAAGGTGCATATATACAGGTGAGGGGAGGTGAACCTTCCTAACTGTACCTCCCTGCTGTTAGGCACAGAAAATTACCGTATTTTTTGCTCTATAAGACTCACTTTTTCCCTCCTAATAAGTATGGGGAAATGTGTGTGTAGCTTATGGAGCGAATGCAGGCTGTGCAGCTATCCCAGAAGCCAGAACAGCAAGAGGGATTGCTGCTTTCACTGCGCAGTGATCCCTCTTGCTGTTCTGGCTTCTGAGATTCAGAATATTTTTTTTCTTGTTTTCCTCCTCCAAAAGCTAGGTGCGTCTTGTGGTCTGGTGCGTCTTATAGAGCGAAAAATACGGTATTCTCTTCATCTCAGGTCAGACCCCAGAAGTGAGCCATGGAGAGTGAGAAGTGCCTGGGTGAGCAGGGGGGGTAAAGTGGAGGTGGAAATCCCTGCTTCATGTGAAAATCAGACCCCATCCTCACATGGCAGGTTGCTTATAGCCATCAGATTGCTTCATGGGAATGGTTGCTTTAATTCAAATTCCTTTTTCACTGCAGCAAATTCCGGTCTGTCAGATACCAAAGATCCTGCACTCCTTCCACAGAACAATGGTGCTTTCTGGAGCCTGCCTGCTGCTTTCTCCAATGATTCTTTCAGGTACTTGCCAAGGGATCTTTGGGGGGGGGGAACTGAGGCCCCAGCAAAGACTGTGCTTATGGGACCATCTGCAGCTAACTCCCAAACCACGGAGGCTAGTCTGTTAGGGCCTGCCAGCCCTCAGCCAGCTCCCACCTGCCTGCCATCTTATTGATAACCAGCCTAGGAAGGTGGCCCTACCTGTTTCCTCCTCCTCAGTCACAGTCTTACTCATTGTAGGCAAGAAGGAGGATTAGTTGGCTCCACCTGCCATTGGCTCTAGCTCTGCGTACTGTACCTGAGAGTGTGGAAGTCAAAGGAGAGGAAGTGCTGTATAGTGGTTAACTAAGTGTGGTGGAGTGAATGAATGAATGTTTATTATTATGACTAATAGTAAAACCAGAATTTCAGCATAATTTTTTCATAAACATTAAAACGGACAAAGTGGAACTTGACAATCAATATACAGTACCAATTAAATAGATTTAAAATATGTATCCAAGGAAATATAAACTCAATGATTTTTTTAAAAACCCAGAAGAATTTGACCGTGAGCTGTGTCAATTTATGACTGTGGAACTGTGTGATGGAGTAGCTAACTATGTTGTTTGGTTGTAAGTTGCTTTGGGTTCCCTTGGGCAAGATAAAGTGATTCACAAATTTAAATAAAAACAACTGCCACTTCTGTTTGATGGAAATTCTATTGTTTTCTCAGCATCCCAAGCTGCATAATTTAGTCACAGAGAATATAATACCATTCTCCCCCCCAAAAAAACAACAACACAGAAGTGTTTTCTTGCACTTACTGCTCACTTTGATTTGTTATTACATTCACATCCCAACTTTCGTCCAAGGAACTCTCGTCCCCCTCCCATTTTATTCTCACAACAATTCTTTGAGGTTGGTTAGGCTGAGAGGCAGGGACTGGTTCAAGGTCACCCAGTGAGAGCTTCATGGCCAAGACGGGATTTGAACCCTGGTCTCCCAGGTCCTAGCCCAGCACCCTAACAACTACTCCGCCAGTGGCTCTGTTACCGCACAGTAATTGCATAATAACTCCATCATCTGGGAGCAAAGCTTGGCTTTCTGAAACACATCTGACATGTTGACTTTTTAAAGGGGTGTGAAGGGTGTTTACAAGGATGATTGAAACAAGCTGGCATCCCACAACTCACGTTGTGTTTTGGTTTGCAGGTCCACTATTGTGCAGCAACCTGGAGGCTACAGGGAGTCAGTGCCTTCAGCTGAAAGGGCCCAGGGCTCACCAAGGGTCAGCGTCGGGACGCAAACAGAGGAGTCCTCCATGCTGGAGGCAAAGCAGAGCCAGTACCTAAGCAACGGGCACCTTAAGCAGACGGAGAGCTCGGTGGTTCAAGGACAGACAGACCAAGCTCCTTCCACCCTTGGACAGACAGGCTTCACAGAGGGCTTAGCCAGTGGAGGCCCTCTGGAGACCGTTAAGAACTCCTTTGAGTTGCAGGCCGAGGGAGGAGGAGACCCAGGATTTGCCTTGGAGTTGCAAAATGTTCAGGAAAAGCAAAAGGTTCAGGAGGAACCCCAGGCTCGAGGCACTGGTTGCCACCTTCCTAGGACTTGCCCCCACGAAACTCAAGATGTCGGGGAGCCTCCCCTTGAAGACAGCAGAGACAAAGTCTCCTGCGTGGGGCAGTCCCAACCCCCAGCTCAGTCGCTGGGTCAGCTCCCAGCATCCCCTGAGCCTCCTTTGGAAGTGGGGAGCAGCAACAGCAGCAGCAGCACCCCTGCCTCACCAGTCCCAGCTGTGCAGAGTTTGATGTCCAGCAAGAAGGAGCTGTGAGTTTGAAGGCTGAGGGAACGGGGCTGGATTCTTCTGGGAGAGAACAGAAAGAGGGGCGAGGGTTTCATAAGGTTATGATTGCTCTGGATTTAGTCTTGTGGGTGTTTAAAAATAAATAAAAATCAGCAAAACTCTAGAGTCCTATTCCCAGATCCAAGAGAAAAAAGGTTGTTTAAGACATGGAGTCTATCTGCCAGAGACCATAGCTTCCCATATGCATATGCCTGGGTTTAAGGCTGGGCAGAGATGAGGTTTAGTTTAGTAGGTTGGAGCAGAGAGCCAGGATTCCTAGGTTTTCTGTCTGATTCTGGGTGCAGGGAAAGACCCACCCATGGCTTGATATTATGTGAAGAGACTGTGTGCTCCCTTCTCCCCTTGCATGATCTGATTCATTTATTTGCCTCCTTTTGTACATGTTTTTTAATTAAATTGACATATCCTGAAGAGTCTCTGCCAGTTAGTGTAGGCAGAGCAAGATGGACCAATGGTCTGACTTGATATGAGGTGGATTCCTGTGTTCCAGATACTAGGAGTGAGAGCAGTGCTATGTCTTTCTCCCTGAGCTCCTTAGCTTGGTGCCATCAGGTATGGCAGAGGATGTTGCTGCCCCATTGCTGCTGTTGAAGATCCAGCTGCCTGTTTAGTTGGATTCAGTACATTGAACATATGTGAACATATGTTCCACCCCTGGTGTGACTCACTTAGGATCAGGATGTGATCGTCCTGTGGCTTCCTGCACACCTGTTGAAAACTGATGAATCTACTGGATGGATTTAGGACATTGGCTGGGAACGTTTGTGGCCCAGTGGGACAGATCTTTACCTCTCCCCACCCCACAGGACAACTTTAGCAGGTGGGTGGGACCACCCACATGCCAATCATCTGACATCCTAACTGACAGCAGATGACAGACAGGTGGGTTGCCCCACCCACCTGCCAAAGTTGACCCACGGGATTGGGGGGAAATGGAGACCACTCAGGATTGAACTTCCCATTCACCAGCTGATAACGTGGTTCTCTCCTGCTCTCCAGCCAAATTTCTTCTGCTCCACGCCTGACACCAGCTGGACGTGGTTGGGGGCCAAATCAGGAGGGCTGGCGGGCCAAATCTGGTCCACAAGATGGAGGTTCCTGATTTAGGAAAAAGAGAAACACTGGGGCTGGTGCTGTCCATAGACAGCCATCTCAGGCAGTTGATTTTGGGTATCATGAAGGAAACAAAATGGGAGCCAGTTATTTATTTATTGCTCCATATTCCCTAGAATCATAGAATCATAGAGTTGGAAGAGACCACAAGGGCCATCGAGTCCAACCCCCTGCCAAGCAGGAAACACCATCAGAGCACTCCTGACATATGGTTGTCAAGCCTCTGCTTAAAGACCTCCAAAGTAGGAGACTCCACCACACTCCTTGGCAGCAAATTCCACTGTCAAACAGCTCTTACTGTCAGGAAGTTCTTCCTAATGTTTAGGTGGAATCTTCTTTCTTGTAGTTTGGATCCATTGCTCCGTGTCCGCTTCTCTGGAGCAGCAGAAAACAACCTTTCTCCCTCCTCTATGTGACATCCTTTTATATATTTGAACATGGCTATCATATCACCCCTTAACCTCCTCTTCTCCAGGCTAAACATGCCCAGCTCCCTTAGCCGTTCCTCATAAGGCATCGTTTCCAGGCCTTTGACCATTTTGGTTGCCCTCCTCTGGACACGTTCCAGTTTGTCAGTGTCCTTCTTGAATTGTGGTGCCCAGAACTGAACACAGAAGTGTCTGTCAGAGAAGAGGAGAGTCGTTTGTGAGATTTTCTGCCTCAGATGCCAAAATCGTGTGACCAACCTTGGGTCTGGTGTGTGTTGACTTGGGGATGCACACATTCACCTCGGGCAGCGGAATGTCTCAGGTCGGCCTTGTCTCTGGGTCACTTATTGTCCTGTGATTCACCCTTTCTCTCCCCCTCTACCATTCTGAGCTTCTTTTCCTGCTTGCTCTGAGGAGCCCGCCCCTTTCTCTCTTGGCTGAATTGAAGGTTTGGTAAAAACCAGGCTCTATTTGCAGCTGTGGGCAGAGCGTTGCCCCCACACCACAAGGCCAAAGGCGGCAGCTGCTGCTGCTTCTTCTTCTTCTTCTTCTTCTTCTTCTTCTTCTTCTTCTTCTGGCTGTGAAGAGCTCTTCCTCAGAAGAAAGAGCCTGTCTTCTGCTGCCACTGCCACTTCTCCTTAGAAGAAGAGGGTGACCAGGGTTGCTCCCTCTCAGTGGCCTAAAGCACCCTGAGGAGAAGCAAATCAGCCTATATCCGTGGGTGCAAAATAGACTCACAACATAAACAACTTCCGCTCTTGCAGGCAAAGGACAACAGGGGAGTTTTTGACTGCGGGATGCATCTCTGTTACTTATTTATTTTATTTAACACAATTTCTGTTCCACTGGATTTGTAAGCAAACCTCTGAGTGGTCTACAAAAACAATGATTGAGTTGCATCCATAAGAATGTAAGAAGAGCCTGCCCGCTGGATCAGGCCAGAGCCCCATCTAGTCCATCATCCTGTTTGCACAAAGGGAAGCCCACAAGCAGGAGATGAGCGCAAGGACCACACTGCAAACTTGTGATTCCCAGCAGATGGTGTTCAAAGCTCTACTAGCTCTGACAGTGAAGGTAGAACGAAGGCACTCTAAGCTGACCCACTAAAATTAATGGACCTGAGTTAGGTTTTGTCTGTTAATATCAATGGGCCTACCTGGAGCAGAGGTGCTTCCAGCTGACCTGTTTATTGAGGATTCTTTCCGATTTGTTTGCAGGGAGATTGGACAAAATTGGCTATTTGATGAACATTCCACTCTGATTTATTTGTGGGGAGCACCAGTCATGTTGCACGAAGGGGGGTTCCATCCCACCCTTCCCAGTGCATTTTCCTGTCCCTTTTCTTATTGCAAAAAGTCTGATCTTTCAGGGAAGTGAATTTGTTGTGCAAGAGCTCCAAGTCGGTTCTATTTGCACATCCTGAATTTGCCTATATGTTCTTGCGTCCCACCTGAAAGTAGCGACAGTCTAGCCCAGGGGTCTGCAACCCGTGGCTCCGGAGCCGCATGTGGCTCTTTTACACCTTTGCCGTGGCTCCGGGGCAGATACTAGCGAGGGGAGGAGGCGCACTGTGCGCCCCGACACTCCTCACTGTGGCGGGTGCTGTACTGGCTGTGACGTCGCATGGGGGCGGTGTGTGTGTTAGTCACACACCGTCCTGACGTCACCTTCCTGCCCGCTGTCAGATCAGACATTAAGGTAAGAAACAATATATGCAGTGTTATATTTGTTTTAAATGTCGCAATGGTTTTGCGGCTCCCAGGTTTTTTTCCTTCGGAAACGGGTCCAAGTGGCTCTTTTTGTCTTAAAGGTTGAAGACCCCTGAGCTAGCCCTATAGGACTAACGTTGGATACGACATCATAGTGGGGCACCTTACCTAGTCCCCCTTTCTTTCTTTCCCAGACTGCGGAGAAACAGCTCCTCCGACAAACCCTCCAAAACCAAGCAGCGCCTCTCCAAGAAGGCAGCGTCCTCGGCCAACCTCTTCAACCACTCCAGCAGCTTTGAGAAGTGAGGCGCACACAGGCACCTGCCATGTATCACCCCAATTTTTCTGATTTAGGGACATGAGTGGCATTTGGTTGTATTTGCCCTGAGGGTGGGGGAGCCTGCACTCAGTACGTGTTCAAAAGCACAGTGCCACCCCAAGGTTGCACTCTGGACTGTTTATTTGGAGATGCCCAGGGGCAGTCTGCAAAAAAGAAAAAATACACTAATAAAATATAATTTCAATATCTTAAAAGAAAGGGGGGGAGGGAATACATTTTAAAATATTTGCCTGGTGCCAGAAATATAACCATGGTGCAGATGTGCTTTTCTGGAGAGGGAATTCCACAACCACAGTACCAACACCAAAAAGACTCTGCCTCCTACTTCGGAATGGGGGGGGGGGAATTTGAGTCAGTCCACATTTAAAGGCAAACCCGGTTGATTTGCGTTTTCCAAAACAAGGTATGAACCAAAACACAGCTATCTTTTGAAATTTGAATTTCTCCAGACTTTTCAATGCAGTTCTCCAGCCTAGTAATTTGTATAGAAATGCAGAATGTGTGCATAGAAATGCATATATTAGTGAAAATAAAGTACAAAAAAATCATTGTATTACAGGGAATAGGTATTGAGAGATGTTTGCACTAAAAGGCTGGTGAATTTGCAGGAAGATTTTTTAAAAATGCAAATAGATGTGGAATTGTGGGGAACTGAATTTAAGATTGAAAAAAATGAGGTGCTGAGAGAAATGGAAATGGACAGATTTGCACTCTGTCTCTCTTTCTGGTTGCTGTCCACTTTAACTAACACTGCAGGGCACCTGGAGGAGTATTACTGAAGATGATCTCTGGTGACTCTGGCTGCTCCCTATAAGCCAGGGATAGCCAACATGGTGCCCTCTGGGTGTTTTAGTTTCCAACTCACATCAGCCTGCATGGTCATTGATCGGGGATAATTGGCAGATGTAGTCCAAAATATCCAGAGAGCAGCATGTTGGCTAATCTGTTATCTACAGCACACACAAATACACATAAACATAGACACACACCATATATTGCCATGTGGGATTTGGTTATGTTTGCTCTGTGGGGAGTAATAGGGTATTGTGTGCATGCTCAGAGGTAGTGTTCTTCCCAGTGCTATTTTTCTAAAAAAAGGGGTGCTAGAACAAAACACAAACACCTCCCTTGTTCTCTTAGAATGGCAATGGCGCCCATCTGAGAGGTGCTGGAACTCAGTTCCGGCTGAAAAAAAGCCCTGGTTATTCCACAGTTCATTTCCTTCTAAGTTACCTACCACACAGGTAAACCCTGACCGGCCCCTTTAATGTTCTGTTTTCTCTTTGCAGCCGAACAAAGGATCCCTCCCTAAGTCCAGGTGAGCTTTCAAAGTCAAGGATGGCGAAGGGGACAATAAAGCTGTTTGGTGGGTTGGAGATGTAGGTTGGTGAAGGCTGCTCCAGGTAAAGATTCAGCCCCTTCTTCTTTCCTACAAATCCCTAATGCTTCCTTCCTCTCCCTCTGCATAGGGCCACTGAGCGCTCGACGGATGCACCAAGGTGAGGCTTCGGAAACGGTTGCATTGGAGGGTTTGGGAGAAGAAAGCAGGCCGGAGTTTTTCTCCCTCTGTCTGAACACCAGAACTTGGGGACGTCTTATGAAGCTGAAGGTTGGAAGGTTCAGGACAGACAAAAGGAAGTCCTTCTTCACACAGTGCATATGGGAGTTTGTAGAGATGGTCACCAGATTGGATGACTTTAAAATACAATTAGGCAAAATCCAGAGGATAGGGCTACAAAGGCTAACTGTTGGAGGGGGTATGCTTCTAAGAACGTAAGAATAACCCTGCTGGATCAGGCCAGTGGCCCATCTAGTCCAGCATCCTGTTCTCATAGTGGCTGCCAAGACAACTGTGGGAAACCCTCCAACACAACCCAAGCACAGGAGGACTCTCCCTTCCTGTAGCTTCCACAACTGGTATCCAGAAGCTTTGCTACCATCTACTAGTAGTAGTCACTGATGGCCTTTTCCTCCAACAAGTTATGAATACAGTCGTACCTTGGTTGACGAACGACTTGTGAGTCGAACGTTTTGGCTCCCGAATGCTGCAAACCTGGAAGTGATTGTTCCGGTGTTTGAACGTTCTTTGGGACCCAAATGTCCAGTGCGGCTTCCGTGGCTTCCGATTGGCTGCAGGAGCTTCCTGCAGCCAATCGGAAGCCGTGCCTTGGTTTCCGAACATTTTGGAAGTCGAACGGACTTCCGGAACAGATTCTGTTCGACTGTAGCGGTTTCTGGAAACTGCAGGAGGGGAGAGTGCTGTTGTGCTCAGGTCTTGCTTGCAGGCTTCCCATAGGGATATATAGCTGGCCGCTGTGAGAACGGGATGTTAGACTGGACGGGTCACTGGCCTGATGCAGCTGGCTCTTTGTAATGGAAGACAGAACATCTGGTGGTGCCTGGGGTGGAGTTAGGCCACACCATACATTTAAAACACTCTTGACAGCACTTTAAACGGTAATGGCATCATCCAAAGAATCCTGGGAGCTGTAGTTTTGTTAAGAGTGCTGAGGGAGGGCTGGATAGAGAGGCCTAGGGGTGGGGGTTGTGTTTGACCCCTAGGCCTGAGGTTCTTCATCCTTAAGATAGGAGCCTAGGCAAAGTTTTATCACTTGATTCTCCTGGTTGCATCAGGAGTCCTGAAAAGTGGGTGATGCTTGGTCGTTGGAGGGGCAGGACCTCCATAGCAGAAGACATGCAGATTGACTTTTTGGGCCAAGGTGCATTTGTTGTGCTACAGCTGCTGATGCCCACCTGTTCCCTCCTTCTGTCTTTCTGTCCCTTTAGAAGGACGTTCCACGAAGATGTTCCTGCGTGGCCGCCCCATCACCATGTATATCCCTTCCGACTTCCTCAACTACGAGGAGCTGCGCATGGAGCTGCCGACCGAGAAGTTGAAGCTGGACTGGGTGTATCCTTTCAGGAATTCCTCTGCCCTTGTTCCTCTGCCCTCCCATCCCAGCCTTTCCTAAAGCACAGTAGCCACCACAGAATAACACTGTTTCCCCGGTGAAACCCATTCAGGGAGGGGTAGCCAACCTGGTTCCCTTTGGGTGTTGTTGGACTCCATTTCCCATCAGCCTCAGCCAGCATGGCCAATGATCAATGATGGGAGTTGTAGTTCACCAAGCTGGCTAATGAGAAAATGAGAGACTGAGAAGAATAGACTGAGAGGAATAGAAATGGACAGACAACGCTCATTCCCCCCCTCACCCCCTCTTTCTCTCTGTGTTTTATGCCTTACCCCACTTGGCAGTGGCACCTGGAGGAGTGTCTCTGAGGAGCACTGACTGTGCCCTATAAACCAAAGGTAGCCAACATGGCGCCTGCCAGGGTTTATTTGGACTCCATTTCCCATCAGCCCCAGCCAGCATGGCCAATGGTCAAGGATGATGGGAGTTGTAGTCCACAATGTGTGGAGGACAGGAGGTTGGCTATCTCTGAATTAAAGCATGCAGATCTAGGGCATAGGAGGAGGAATGTTATTTAAATTTACACTTAGCTTCTACCTTCTCTGTTTTTTGTTTCTAGCTGACTAGGTTGAGGGTAAGAACTGCAGATCAGTGGTAGAAATCTGCTTTGCAGGTCAATTCTGTATCCAGGGCAGCTGTCTACCAACTCCACCTGGTACGCAGGCTGAGACCCTACCTGCCCGCGGACTGTCTGGCCAGAGTGGTGCATGCTCTAGTTATCTCCCGCTTGGACTACTGCAATGCGCTCTACGTGGGGCTACCTTTGAAGGTGACTCGAAAACTACAGCTAATCCAGAATGCGGCAGCTAGACTGGTGACTGGGGGCGGCCGCCGAGACCACATAACACCGGTCTTGAAAGACCTACATTGGCTCCCAGTACGTTTCCGAGCACAATTCAAAGTGCTGGTGTTGACCTTTAAAGCCCTAAACGGCTTCGGCCCAGTATACCTGAAGGAGCGTCTCCACCCCCATCGTTCTGCCCGGACACTGAGGTCCAGCGCCGAGGGCCTTCTGGCGGTTCCCTCATTGCGAGAAGCAAAGCTACAGGGAACCAGGCAGAGGGCCTTTTCGGTGGTGGCGCCCGCCCTGTGGAATGCCCTCCCATCGGATGTCAAGGTGATGGACAACTACCTGACATTCAGAAGACATCTTAAGGCGGCCCTATTCAGGGAAGCTTTTAATGTATGATATTTTAGTGTTTTTTGGTTTCTGTGGAAGCCGCCCAGAGTGGCTGGGGAAGCCCAGCCAGATGGGCGGGGTACAAATAAATTATTATTATTATTATTATTATTATTATTATTATTATTATTATTATTTGCATGGAGAAGGTCCCAGGTTCAATCCTCAGCATCTCCAGGTAGAGCTGGGGTGAAAACTTCCTGCTTGAAACCTTGGAAATCTGCTGCCAGTCAATGTAGACAACACTGAGCTATATAGATCAATGGTCTGATGGGATTAGGCAGCTTCCTATGTTTCTTTGTATTATTATTATCATTATCCCAGCCTTCCTCCAAGAAGCTCAGGGTGGCATACACAGATCCCACACTTTTACCCACACGACAACCCTGAAAGGTAGATTGGGTTGAGAGTTAAGCAAACCGGTCCAAAGTCACCCATTGAGCTTTGCAATTGAGTAGGGACTAGCACCCAGTTCTGCCTGGTTTGAGTCCCACCATTTGGGCCCCTGAAATAGTGGGCTCCCTCACAGGGGTGTTATCACAAAAGATGACAGAGCCATCGCTTGAGTCCCCAGTGACACAGAGAGCAGGCAGGCGTGGCTCCCTTGTCCTCCCCGTTTTGCATTTGTGTCGGTTCTTTGCTCCTTGACGCCGGTCCCAGATATGGATACCGAGGCCGTGACTGCCGCTCCAATCTCTACGTGTTGACGTCAGGAGAGCTGGTCTACTTCATTGCCTGTGTGGTTGTGTTGTATCATGTGCAACATCGCACACAACGCCACTACCTGCGGCACACTGACTGCGTGCGCTGGTGAGTTGCGGGAGCCATTTCCCAGACCCGCAACCTGCTCCAATACTCCTGTGTATATTACCTGTATGTATACCCACAACATGAGGGATGCAGGTGGCGCTGTGGGTTAAACCACAGAGCCTAGGACTTGCCAATCAGAAGATCAGCAGTTCAAATCCCCGCGGCTGGGTGAGCTCCCATTGCTCGGTCCCTGCTTCTGCCCACCTAGCAGTTTGAAAGCACGTCAAAGTGCAAGTAGATAAATAGGTACCGCTCCGGCAGGAAGGTAAACGGCATTTCCGTGTGCTGCTCTGGTTCGCCAGAAGTGGCTTAGTCATGCTGGTCACATGACCTGGAAGCTGTACGCCGGCTCCCTCAGTCAATAAAGCGAGATGAGCGCCGCAACCCCAGAGCCTTTACCTTTACCTTACACCCACAGCACAGGGACAGGTGCAGGAAACATACAGACAAATACCGTATTTTTTGCTCTATAAGACTCACTTTTTCCCTCCTAAAAAGTAAGGGGAAATGTGTGTGCGTCTTATGGAGCGAATGCAGGCTGCGCAGCTATCCCAGAAGCCAGAACAGCAAGAGGGATGGCTGCTTTCACTGCACAGTGATCCCTCTTGCTGTTCTGGCTTCTAAGATTCAGAATTTTTTTCTTCTTGTTTTCCTCCTCCAAAAACTAGGTGCGTCTCGTGGTCTGGTGCGTCTTATAGAGCGAAAAATACGGTACTTGTGCTCACTCTCCCATGATGCAAGAAATAGGCACTCCACTACAGACACCTAGTCTCACCAGTGGCGGCTGGCGTCCAATGGGACTGGTAGACTGTCATTTGCCAAAGCAAATGACAGGCAGGGACAGAGCCAATGACAGGCAGAGCCAACCATCCTCGCTGCATCACTGAGACAGGAGGAGGGAAAAGCCAACATGCACAGCCACCCGCTGGCCTGGTTGTAAGTAAGTAAGAAGGCAGGCAAGTGTGCAGGGCTCGGTGGCTGAGAGCAGGCTGAGGTTGTTGGGGCAGCACCCCATTCACTGAAATCATCCAGCAGAGGCAGATTAGGGGAGTGTGACTGGTTCGCCTGCACTGGGTGCTGAACCAAGAGCGTGGTGCAGGAGGCACCGCAAAGATCACTTAGAACGAAAGGCAAGAGGTGGGGGGGGGATGCTGAATTTTGACGTTGCTTTGGTCCATGGGGGGTGAGGGCGGAGAATCTGATTGAGCAAAGTGGTTTTCACCTTCTCTGGAGCGATGGGGTTAGGAGACTTTGAGTTTGGGAGCAGATGGTGGATCGGGCCCTTTCATCTTGTGATTCTGTTCTTTCTCCAGCCTAGCAGTGCATCCTGACAAAGTCCGCGTTGCTTCAGGGCAGATGGCTGGTGTGGACAAGGATGGCAAGGTAAACCCCTAGATCTGGGAGGCACCCAAGGCCGTGATTTCCCCCTTCATTTCAGCTACATGGCTTACACGTTTTTTGTCCAGAGATAAGATTAATTGGCTGCAGTGGTGCCATCAGATTTAAGACTTTGGGGCAGAGAGGTTTGGGGCTCCACTCAGCGAAATGAGCCAGAATGCTCCCAAACACAATAGGACTGGTGGCCTTTCACATTTTGAAGTAATGCGAAATGCTGCCCAAACCAGTGTTCTTCAACCTTGGCACCCAGATGTTGTTGGACTACAACTCCCCATAATCCCTAGCAGGGATTATGGGACGATAGGAACTGTAGTTCAACAACTTGCTTTTAATTTCTTTGTGCTTTTAACTTGTTCTTAGCTTGTTATGATTTCATTGTTTGGTTTTATGTTTTTACATTGCTGTAAACCGCTGAGATACAGCGTTATGATACAGTGGTATATAAATATTTTTGTAAACAAATAAACTTCTGGGGATGCAGGGTTGAAAAACATCTCTTCCTGCCTCCCAACCAGACCACGCTAGGTCCAGAATCTAAAATTACTTAACTGCCCCACTTCCTGGTTACACAGACATTAAAGATGGAATTCAGTAACCTATCAAAACAGAATGCGCTTAAATACAGTGGTGCCTCGCAAGACGAAAAGAATCCGTTCTGTGATTCTCTTCGTCTAGCGGTTTTTTCGTCTTGCGAAGCAAGCCCACTGACGGATTAGCGGATTAGCGCTATTAGCGGCTTTTAGCGGCTTATCAGTTTATCGGATCAGCTGATAAGCGGCTTAGCGGCTTAGAAACAGGGGGGGAAGGGGAAAAAAAACAGCAGGAACTCGCAAGACATTGTCGTCTTGCAAAGCAAGCCCATAGGAAATTCGTTTTGCGAAGCACCTCCAAAACGGAAAACTCTTTCGTCTAGCGAGTTTTCCGTCTTGCGAGGCATTCGTCTTGCGGGGCACCACTGTAGCAAAATCTTCTATTGGTCTGGCTACTGACAGCAGCGAAAGTACAAGTAATGCACTCCTTCAATCAGCAAACAAAGCGTTATGAGGTGTGAATAACAAATGGAACCCATTAATAAAGTGTGTGCGCACGCACAAATCAAAAACCAAGCAGGTGTGAGTTACTTGAAGAAAGGAAGATATTCGTGTTATTAAAAAATAACATTTCAAAATTAATTACTCTGTGATAGATAGATAGATAGATAGATAGATAGATAGATAGTCCATTTGAATTAATATTCTGCTACTAGCAAACTAGCAATGTGCTTTCTATATGGAGTACTGGCTTGTTTTGATCTCTACCTCTTTTTGCTCTACCTCTTTACACAGAGAAGCTGAAAGATTTTTCTCCCCACTCTCCTTACAGCCTCTGCAACCCTCTGTTCACATCTGGGACTCGTCCAACCTTAACACCCTGCTAGAAATTGGTCAGGGCAGCTTTGAGAGAGGAGTTGGTTCCCTTGCTTTCTCCACGGCTGTGAGTGTTACAACTTCTCCATCCTATACGTTGGTTCAAGGAAAAAATAGGTATATAAAAAGGAGAATTTCTGGATGACAAGATTTGGGGCAAGTACTCTTTGGTGAGAAGACCCCAAGAGAGGTTTAAAACGACAAAATATGCAGCAAATTGTGGAAATAGAGGATGTTAGACCTTTAAAATATGTGCCCTTTAAAGTGAGTTCCAGAATATCCCTTCAAAAGTTTATTTCCAAAGTCTTACACTTCCCTAAGCACAGAAAAAATCCCATGTTTGGTAAGTTAAAAATGGGTTTACTTATGAACGCTTCAAAGGTCAGGTTCATGTGTTTCAGAGCACAGACAGTAAAACTTATCTTATATACAAAATGGTGAAAGTTCCTAAATTATTAGTATAGGAACTCAAGACTGGCTTGTGAGAGCCATGCAGTCTGAGTTGGAGCAATCATTTCAAACCTTTTTTACATGCTGAGCTTCTCAGGTAGACCTATTTCCTCCCAATGTGATGTAGCTAAGCCTGGCAGAACAACTTACTTCATGCATTAATTTGACTTAAGCATGTTGGTTATATGAGACTGGTTATCCCACACTAAATACTATTATACATGCATTCTCTTGAGCGCTGATCCTTATATATCATTTTTATAATTACGTATATATTCCACTTTTAAGTTTGATAAGTTAACCCCATAGGTCCCTGAGCAAGCAGTGAGCTAACTGCTTCACACCATAATGCAGGCATAGGCAAACACGGCCCTCTGGATGTTTTTGAGACTACAATTCCCATCATCCCTGACCACTGGTCCTGTTAGCTAGGGATGATGGGAGTTGTAGTCCCAAAACATCTGGAGGGCTGAGTTTGCCTATGCCTGCCATAATGGAACCTTGTGTTATGACCATAGGGCCCATCACGTAGGATGCTACTACCTACAATGGCTATGTTCTCCCTCCACTAAATGAAGCTCATGGACCACTGGTGGTCCCCAGATCACAGCTGGGGAACCTCTGTGGTAAAGCATCCCCTTGACATGCAGAAAGTCCCAGGTTCAATCCCTGGCATCTCTAGTTAGGGCTGAGAAAGACTCTCTGCCTGAGACCTTTGGAGAGCTGCTGCCAATCAGTGTAGACAATATTGTACTAACTCTCCGTAAAGCAGCTTCCTGTGTTCCTATCTCCCTCCAGGATGAGGGGGCATACTTATGTGTGATAGACGAGTCCAACGAGCACATGCTGTCTGTCTGGGATTGTGCTCGTGGCACCAAGCAGGCTGAAATCAAGGTGAGTACTGTGGTGGTGGTGGTTATTTGAACTTGTTTGTTGCCTGTTACACAAAAAGATCTCCAAGCAACTCACAACATATTTAAAAAGCATAAAGATAAGTTAAAAAAATGAAATACAGTGGTACCTCTGGTTACGTACTTAATTCGTTCCGGAAGTTCGTTCTTAACCTGAAACTGTTCTTAACCTGAAGCACCACTTTAGCTAATGGGCCCTCCCGCTGCCGCCACACCGCCGCTGCACGATTTCTGTTCTCATCCTGAAGCAAAGTTCTTAACCCAAGGTACTATTTCTGGGTTAGCGGAGTCTGTGACCAGAAGCATATGTAACCTGAAACATATGTAACACTACCTCGGGTTACATACGCTTCAGGTTACAGACTCTGCTAACCCAGAAATAGTGCTTCAGGTTAAGAACTTTGCTTCAGGATGAGAACAGAAATTGTGCGGCGGCAGCGCAGCAGCAGCGGGAAGCCCCATTAGCTAAAGTGGTGCTTCAGGTTAAAAACAGTTTCAGGTTAAGAACGGACCTCAAGAATGAATTAAGTACGTAACCCGAGGTACCACTGTACATGGTAATAAGAACACATGCACACAAAAATACATTCAGTTCGTTAAAAAATATACGCAAGGCAACCCCCAGCAGCAGCAGTAGAAGGTTTGACAGTCTGAGTAACAGCAAACAGCCTCATTGTGGTCCATCAAGAGTGGTCACTTGGTGTTGAAAAGGTGGGCCTTACTGTGAAGAGCTTCCACAACTGGGGAGCCAGAAGACTCTCTCTCTTGTCTGTGTGGAGAGGCCTGGCTTTGCTGTCTCGTCTGATTTAAACACGGTGGGTGGAATTTGACTTTGCACTACAGTGGTGCCCCGCAAGACGAATGCCTCGCAAGACGGAAAACTCGCTAGACGAAAGAGTTTTCCGTTTTGGAGGTGCTTCGCAAAACGAATTTCCTATGGGCTTGCTTCGCAAGACGACAATGTCTTGCGAGTTCCTGCTGGGTTTTTTTCCTCCCCCCCCTTTTTCTAAGCCGCTAAGCCGCTTATCAGCTGATCTGATCAGCAGATAAGCCGCTAAAAGCCGCTAATAGTGCTAATCCGCTAAACCGTCAATGGGCTTGCTTCGCAAGACGAAAAAACCGCTAGATGAAGAGAATCACAGAACGGATTCTTTTCGTCTTGCAAGGCACCACTGTATTACAATTGTTACACCAGTGCAAGCATTTTTGTGAAACTGCAGCTTCCCCCCCCCCAAAGGATAATCATAATACATAAGAAACAAAAGCATTAAAATAATTCTAATTGTATAAATAGCATAGTTAAAAACACCATGAAGGCCCAGCAAAAATGTTAGGGTTTTAGCTGGCATATGAATGAGTCAGGGTAATATGCAGCATAGCAAGGAGGTCATTCCACAGAGGCAGAGACACCACCTAAAAAAAAAAAGAATAAAATGAAAATAATACTAATATTTTGGGTGGTGGCTCCTCATAACATCATCTCCATCATCATAATCATCATCACCATTATTATTATTATTATTATTATTATTATTGTTATTATTATTATTATTATTTACTGCTTAATGCCAAAATAAGCTTCGGAGTGATTTACAAAGCTTAAAAGCCAGTTATAAAAATATAAGCATCCATAATTCAAGTACATATTGAAACAATCCCATTAAAATAAAAGCAATGTCAAAAGTGCCTTTCCTTCAGATCATTTCAGGGGTGCGGAGGGTTGGTCTTCCCTACACACACAACTAAGGTTAAAAGGCACTTTGGGAGACTTACAACACTTTGAATAATCCTTGTGGGCATCTTTGATGGTGCTGAGAGGCCACATCACCCTGATACCTTCTTCCTTCCACTCCCCACCCATGTTCTCCTCCACCCATCCACCCCATTGCACCTTGCAGAGTACCAATGAATCTGTCCTGACGGTGGAGTTCAACCCGCAAGACAGCAGCAACATAATCACCACTGGGAAATCTCATGTCTATTTCTGGACCTGGAGTGGAAACAGCCTAACAAAGAAGCAGGGAATCTTTGGGGTGAGGCAGTGCTGCAGTGTGTGTGTGTGTGTGTGTGTGTGTGTGTGTGTGTGTGTGTGGTAAAGGGGGTCGTTGGTAAAGCTGGGGGCCTTCAATAATAGAGAACAGGGTGGGAGAAGTAGGGAGGGAAGGCTTCCAAATGCCAGGCCTTAGATGGTCAACCCCAATTCTTTCCTCGGTGAAAATACGGGTGCTAAACGTGGTGGCAGAAAACACCCAGCACATGTTTAGATGCACCCTTTTTAGCTAGCTATGTTTTTCAACCAGAGTTTTCCTCAACTGCCTTAATAACTTAATAACTGTCACTATATATCTAATTCACATTTAAATCACATGGCTTCCCTCAAAGAATCCTGGGACCTGTCATTTGTTAAGGGTGCTGGGAATTATAGCTCTGTGAGGGGCAAACTACAGTTCCTGGGATTCTCGGCGGGGGGGCAGGCTGTGTGGTGTGGGTATGACCAATGTCTCTGCTGACATTTCACTCTGTCCCAGTCGATGTTCGCTACTCAAACGTCTCTCATTGTTTCCATGCCTTGCCTGACGTTAGTTGTTTGTCCAAATTAATCTTTCTCTTTTTTTCTCCCCATGCAACTCCTCACACAGATTCCCAGATCACTATGCTATCATTTGCTAACTTCAGTGTTTTACCCTGGGCAGAACTGCAAGTGCAAGTTCCTGCTTGAACAGCTTCTTCTTCCTCCTCTTCTTTTTCTTTCAACGACCCAAAATCACAGTAGCAGTGCATTACATTGTTACCATATACAAATAAAAGGGGGGGAAAGAAAGAAATGGTAACACACCAGTATAAACCAAAGCCTACATATTTCCCAAACTGGCATGGGCGGCGGGAGCAGACTTTGGTAATAGGGCGCCTTGAGCGAGGACAAAATTTGGCACTGCCCTCTCCCTAAATATTTCTTCTTTTCACAATAATACGCTTTTTATTTTTTATTATTTTGTGCCCCCTCAGCTTGCTGCCCTGTGGGGGGGATGGGGGGACAGCACGCACTGCCCTAAATCCAGTACTGCAGACAGTGAATGTTTGGCATCTAAGTCCAAAGCATAATAAATAAAATCCCACCAGATGGTGTAGAAGCATTCTGGATCCACCATCCCTTTGAAGACACAAAATTTATGTGTTTATTTTTCCCCCACAATAGCCAAACTCCGTCAGTTCTTGTACTACAAAGACAAATGTAGATTCCTCCCCTCCCCCCGAAATTTTCCATTACTGTACTAGGCGATTGAACACAGCTTACATCTGTGTTGAAAGTTATTTAGAGCAAATAAGCTTTCATGCTGTCATTAATAGAGAAGCCTGAAGAGGCGATTTAATTATTTTAGATATTTTTTGATAAACATCCTGCTGGAACTTTTTGATACGGGAATGAACCTTGTCCGGTTCTTCCCAGCCACCATTGTATCAGCATCTCCCCTTCCTGATCTTTCCAGAAATACAAGAAACCCAAGTTCATCCAGTGCTTTGTGTTCGACACCAACAGTGATGTGCTGACCGGAGACTCGGAGGGCAACATCCTGACTTGGGCCAGGGTGCCTGCTGACATCCGTACGCTGGGCAAGGGGGCGAAAGGTATGCGAAGGTGAATGGTAATAGCAGACCATGGTCTGCTAGGGTGGTTCCTTGGGCATATGCTGATTTGCATACAATCTACATATGCTATGGGATGTGGACTGACACAGAGTTAGAAACGATTACAGGGGACTCCCCACTTGTGCGTCGTTGACTTGCATGTATACGCGTGGTGCTGGGAAATAATGGAGGGAGAGAGCTGGAGAGTCCTCGTAACTTGCAAAGAGATGCTTCCTGGAGCCCAAAGAGGACTTCAGTTAGGTGGAGAAGAGACTGGAGGCTCAGTGGGGCTTTGTTTAGGCTGCTCACCTGCCCCGCCTAACAGCTGATGCGTGAGGTAGCGCAGCAGGAGCAACCTCTTTTCCGTGTGTCCTCCAGTCTCCAGCCAGCCCCAGAGCTTCAATTCCAGTTGTGGATATTTTTGGTGCAGTGGTACTTCGGTTGTCGAACACAATCCGTTCCAGAAGACCATTCGACTTCCGAAACGTTCGACAATTGAGGCGCAAAGGGTGGTCTGCAAAGTCAGTGAATAAAATTGGGAGGGAAATGCAGCGGAAGCCGTTCGACTTCCAAAAAGCGTTCAAAAAGGGAAGCATTTATTTCTGGGTTTTTGGCTTTCAAAAACTGAAATGTTTGGCTTCCGAGACGCTCAAAAACTGAGGTACCACTGTACGGCATTTTAAAATCTGGAATAGATAGACAGCGGCTGAGCAGGCATTTAAAGGGTGTTTGGAGCGTGCTCCCCAATTATGCGATTTAGATATACAGTGGTACCTCGGCTTAAATACTTAATTCGTTCCGGAGGTCCGTACTTAACCTGAAACTGTACTTAACCTGAAACACCACTTTAGCTAATGGGGCCTCCTGCATCTGCCGCACCGCCGGAGCACGATTTCTGTTCTCATCCTGAAGCAAAGTTCTTAACCTGAGGCACTATTTCTGGGTTAGCGGAGTCTGTAACCTGAAGCGTATGTAACCTGAAGCGTATGTAACCCAAGGTACCACTGTACAATGGAGAAGCGAACAAGATGGACCAGTGGTCTGACTGTACAATAGGGCACCTTCCTATGTTCCTATGGAGAGGCATGTCAACAGAGAACCTGGCACTAATCCCCGTGTCGTGTCACCAAAAAGTGAACCAGGGTTTGACACAGGTGTGTTTTTACCTCTCTTTACAGAGACGTACCAGATCAGCAAGCAAACGCGAGCCCACGAAGGCAGCATCTTCTCTCTCTGCCTGTGCCGCGATGGCTCGGTGCTCAGTGGCGGTGGCAAGGACCGGCGCCTGGTCCGGTGGAGCCCCAGCCTCTCCCTGCTGCAGGAGGTGGAGGTAAGGGAGGTGAATGGATCTGCACAGCAGCTATTGGAGATTGCTTGGTGGACGTTAATAACCACCATATCCTTTAGCTTTGGGGTGGCTAAGCTCATATGGACAGAAGGCCACATTCACCCTTGGCCAACTCTTTGGGGGCTGCGTGCCAGGGGTGGTTGAAAGTGGGCGTGGCCACCTCACACATTTTCACTTGCAGCCTGAGGTACACACACACACACACACACACACACACACACACACAAAGTATCCTTTCTGACAGATCTGATGATTAAAGAAGAAGCCATTTGCATCCCTATCAAAGCAATGAGCTCTGTTCACCCCGGCCCTGAGTCTACAGTGGTGCCCCGCAAGACGAACGCCTCGGAAGACGAAAAACTCGCTAGATGAAGGAGTTTTTCGTTTTCTTAGCCGCTTCGCAAGACGCATTTCCCTGTGGGCTTGCTTCGCAAAACGAAGCTTGCCCCGCAAGCTCCGGGGATAGCGGGGAAGCGCAGCGCGTCTTCCCCGCTGTCCCCGGAGCTCTTTTGAAGCAAGGGGCAGCGGGGAGAAGATCGCTTCTCCCCGTTGCCAGCCCCGCAATCTCCGGGGACAGAGGGGAAGGCGCGCGCGCCTTCCCCTCTCTTCCCTGGACCCCTTTTGAACCAAGGGGCGGCAACGGGGAGAAGTGATTCTCCCCGCTGCCCCTTCCCTTGCTTTAAAACAGGTCCGGGGACAGAGGGGAAGGCGCGCGCCTTCCCCTCTGTCCCCGGAGATTGCGGGGCAGGCAACGGGGAGAAGCAATCTTCTCCCCGCCGCCCCTTGCTTTAAACAGGTCCGGGGACAGAGGGGAAGGCGCGCGGCGCTTCCCCTCTGTCCCCGGACAGTCTCCATAGGAACGCATTGATTGATTTTCAATGCATTCCTATGGGAAACCGTGCTTCGCAAGACGAAAAACTCGCAATTAATTTCGTCTTGCGAGGCACCACTGTACTTCAAACATTCTCCCACCTTTTTGCCCCAGCCACCAGAATCAGTAGGGTCTTTGGGGTGGGTTTTTCTTTTACTAAAATGTGCTTGGGGATCTGGGGTTAGCCTCTTAACTGTTTTGGCCCCTCACTGTAGGTTTGCACCCGGAAGGGAGGATACACCTTATGGTTAAGGCTTGTTGTTTAAAGAAACATTTGCCGATTTAATCATATGAATTTAAAAAATCTCATCAGATGGTTCCCTCTGGTTTTGTTTGACTCGCTTCGAGCCCATCCCTGATAGAGAAAAGTGAGTTGTTAGAAATCAGGCTTCCTCAACCTTGGCCCTCCAGATGTTTTGGGACTACAATTCCCATCATTCCTGATCACTAGTCCTGCTAGCTAGGGATCATGGGAGTTGTAGGCCAAAAACATCTGGAGGGGCAAGGTTGAGGAAGCCTGCTATAAATCCTTATAAATAACAAAAGTAAATAAGGCAAAGTAACTTGAAGCATTGAATTTCCAAGTGGGCATGTGGTCCTCGGAAGGTTGCCCAGAAGCAAATGCGGCCCTCAGACTGGAAAAGGGTTTTAATCCATCCTTGGGTGAATCCAGCAAACTTTACACACAGACCAGCTTTATAATGCCTGCTGCTTCTTTGGCAATCAGATTCCGGAACAGTTTGGTGCCGTCCGCACCATCGCCGAGGGTGACGGAGGGGAGCTGCTGGTAGGGACCACACGCAATGCCCTGCTGCGGGGGAGCTTGGCGGAGGGCTTCCGGCCCATCATTCAGGTAAAGGGGTGGGTCTGGTCTGGTCGCAGGGCCTCCTCCTCAGCTGCTCCTTCCTTCTCCAGCTGCTTCTCAACGCTCTTCCTTTGCAGGGGCACACGGACGAACTGTGGGGGCTGGGCACTCACCCTTCGCGGGACCTTTTTGTCACTTGCGCCCATGACAGGCAGCTCTGCATGTGGGATAGTGGGGAGCACACGCTGGCTTGGAGCACCACGCTGGAGGTAACTGGACCAGGGAGGGGAGGAACGTGTGGCATGGCCCAGGGGTGTTGGCAGTGCCATTGATGTGGAATGGCCAGTGGACACAGAGAATCAATTTAGATGGCTTTAAAAATAGGATTAGACAAATTCATGGAGGGCAAGGCTATCAGCAGCAGCTTAGCCATGTTGTCTATGTTTTCCCTGTCGGAAGCATTATGCCAGTTCCTGGGAAGAGTGGGCAGAGTGCTGTTTTGCTCATGTCCAGCTTGCAGGCATCAGGGTAGACGAGAAGTATTGTTTCTCCATGATCATCCTACACAAAGCGGACACGAAATACATGAAAGAAGCGAATTCTTGCCCTGTTGGAGATTTCATTCAGCAAAGAAACCCTCTCTGGCTTCTAAGATTTTAATAGCCATCGGCTAACATGCTTTGGGACTGTAAGGGTTAGAAACTGAAATTAAAAACAAACAAACAATGAAAACCGCACATAAGAGCTTAATGTATTTACTCAAATCTAACGCTCACCTTTTTTGGCCAAATTACGTTGCAAAAATTACGGTGGACTTTAGATTCAATGGCACATTTAAATTTGACAGCAAATACGGTTTTTTGGTTTCAAGGTTCTGAAAAGTGAGGTGCACGTTAGATTTGACGGTGCATTAAAGCTAAAGGGACCCCTGACCATTTGGTCCAGTTGTGGCCGACTCTGGGGTTGCAGCGCTCATCTCACCTTATTGGCCGAGAGAGATGGCGTACAGCTTCCGGGTCATGTGGCCAGCATGACTAAGCCATTTCTGGCGAACCAGAGCAGCGCACGGAAACACTGTTTACCTTCCCGCCAGAGCGGTACCTATTTATCTACTTGCACTTTGACGTGCTTTCGAACTGCTAGGTTGGCAGGATTGTTGTTGTTTAGTCGTGTCCAACTCTTTGTGACCCCATGGACCAGAGCATGCCAGGCACTCCTGTCTTCCACTGCCTCCCGCAGTTTGGTCAAACTCATGCTGGTAGCTTTGAGAACACTATCCAAGCGTCTCGTCCTCTGTCATTCCCTTCTCCTTGTGCCCTCCATCTTTCCCAACATCAGGGTCTTTTCCAGGGAGTCTTCTCTTCTCATGAGGTGGCCAAAGTATTGGAGTCTCAGCTTCAGGATCTGTCCTTCCAGTGAGCACTCAGGGCTGATTTCCTTAAGAATGGAGAGGTTTGATCTTCTTTCAGTCCATGGGACTTTCAAGAGTCTCCTCCAGCACCATAATTCAAAAGCATCAATTCTTTGGCAATCAGCCTTCTTTATGGCAGGATTAGACTTGAGTAAATATGGTAAGATGAACGTGCTGGTTCAGGCCAATGGCCTATCTACTCCAGTATCCTGTTCTTCCAGTGGCTGATGAAATGCCTCTGGGCAGCCCATAAACAGGATGTTAGAGCAACAGCATTCTCCCTCCACTTGTGATTCCCAGACATTGGTCTTCAGAGGCATAATGTCTCTGACAGCAGAGGGGAAATATAGTTGACATGGCTAATATCCACTGATAGCCTTGTCCTCCAGGAGTTTGTCTAATCCTCTTTCATAGCCTCTTTCCACCTGACTGGGGCAGTTCTGTGCTTTGAACACACTGAATGAATAGCACCATATCCAGTTAGCTACCCTATGTCATGATAGTATTTACAATAAATCTCATGTCGTTCCTCTTTCTCTCTTCTCTAGGAGACAGGGCTCTGTGCTGACTTCCATCCCAGTGGGAAAGTGGTCACAGTCGGGTTCAGCTCTGGACGGTAACTACTTGTTCCACCCCACCCTCGCCTCAACTTTTGCACACTTGGGAAGGGCAACCCTGCTTCGTTAGTAAGGGTTGCCAATTTCTTTTCTGGCCTTGAGAACACCTGTGTGAAAAGCAGAAAACCAACAGGCTAAACTTCCTTCCTCTGGCCAGAATGCAGTTAGTGGGGGAGCTTTGTCCTGTTAAATTTCAGCTTTCTGTGCACCTGCACACCGGAAAAGAACTGTGCCCTTTGGTGTGGTCCCTGGCTGCTGAGAAAATCTCTTGTTTTCTCCCTCCAACAGATGGGTGGTGCTGGACACGGAGACACAACAAGTGTTGTCGAGCTACATAGATGGGAACGAGCAGCTCTCAGTCGTGCGCTATTCGCCAGGTTAGGCTGTTGCTTCCTTTTTCACCAGTTCCTAAGTTTCTACATAGGAAACTGCCTTGCATTGAGTCAGACCATTGGTCCATCTAGCTCACGTGCATTTGCATGGACTGGCAGTAGCTCTCCAGGGTTTCAGACATCTGAAGGCAGCCCTGTTTTGGGAAAATTTAATGTTTGATGCTTTGTTCCTTTACCTTTTATTGGAAGCCACTCAGGGTGGCTGGGGTAACCCAGTCAGATGGATGGGGTATAAGAAATAACATTATTATTATTATTATTATTATTATTATTATTATTATTATTATTAGCTCTACCTGGAGATGCCAGGGATTCAATCTGGGACCTTCTATATGGAAGGCAGATGCCATACCACTGAGCAAAGATTCCTCCCCTAAAAATGAAGGCAGATTCCAGTCCTCATGGTTCTAGCTGGACAGCTGATTTAAATAAGAACATGGGAAGCTGTCTCGTCTCAAGTCAGATTGCTGGGTCCATCTAGCTTTGTATTGTATATACAGTGGTACCTCGGGTTACATACGCTTCAGGTTACAGACGCTTCAGGTTACAGACTCTGCTAACCCAGAAATAGTGCTTCAGGTTATGAACTTTGCTTCAGGATGAGAACAGAAATAGTGCTCCAGCGGCGCGGCAGCAGCAGGAGGCCCCATTAGCTAAAGTGGTGCTTCAGGTTAAGAACAGTTTCAGGTTAAGAATGGACCTCCGGAACGAATTAAGTACTTAACCCAAGGTACCACTGTACTGACTAGCAGCAGCTCTTCAGGGTTTCAGACAGGGGACCTTTCCCAGCCATTATTGGAGATGCCAGGGATTGAATCTGGGACCCTTCTGCGTGCAAAGCAGATGCTCTGCCACGGAGCCTTCGCCCCCACCCCAGCCTTTCCTGTTGGGGAATTTGTTCCTCTGTCCTCCCCCTGCCTCTAACTGAGCTTTTACCTTCTTTGGCAGATGGGGAGTTCTTGGCCATTGGCTCCCACGACAATTTCATTTATATCTACAGCGTAGAGGACAGCGGGCATAAATACACCCGTTTTGGCCGCTGCACGGTGAGCATATTACTGATTGGTTCATTGGTAAGCAAAACCAAACCAGATGCTTCCTAAACTGCACACTTTCTCTCCCTGCACTCCAGGGACACTCCAGTTTCATCACACATCTGGACTGGTCCAAGGATGGGAAATTCATCATGTCCAATTCTGGGGACTATGAAATCCTGTACTGTAAGTTCCATGTCTGAGCAGGAGGGGAAGGAAGATACATGTTTTCTCAAGGTGAAAACCTTGAGATGACAACTTCCAAATCACAAACCTCTTTAAAAAAAATAATCTTCTGCCCTGAAGTGCATTGTGCGGTAATTCCTTTGGCTACCAAGGTGTGGAGCTGCTGTTTAATTTCTGCAGTAAGGCCCATTGGTTAGGGAAAGAGAAATTTGGGAGAAGTCCCTGAAGTGGTGGAGAAATTAAAAGTCCTGAGCCTTGGTTAATTCTGAGACCTGATAGTTGTTCCCATGTGGTGATCTGGTCTCTCTTTGCTTCCAGACCACCTGTTTATTGAGCATTCACAGTAAGTAGTTTGTGTGGAGCTTAGATGACACCATATATTTAAAGGACATCCAACATACATTTAAAGTACATGAGTTCCCCCCCCCCCATTCAAGAATTCTAGGAACTGTTGCTCATTAAGAGTTATGGGAATTGTAGCTCCGTGAAGGGGAAAACTTTAGTTCACAGGATTATTTAGGCGAAGAAGGCTGGTCGCCGAAGAATTGATGCTTTTGAATTATGGTGCTGGAGGAGATTCTTGAGAGTCCCATGGACTGCAAGAGGATCAAACCTCTCCATTCTTAAGGGAATCAGCCCTGAGTGCTCACTGGAAGGACAGATCCTGAAGCTGAGGCTCCAATACTTTGGCCACATCATGAGAAGAGAAGACTCCCTGGAAAAGACCCTGATGTTGGGAAAGATGGAGGGCACAAGGAGAAGGGGACGACAGAGGACGAGATGGTTGGACACTGTTATTGAAGCTACCAGCATGAGTTTGACCAAACTGCGGGAGGCAGTGGAAGACAGGAGTGCCTGGCGTGCTCTGGTCCATGGGGTCACAAAGAGGCGGACACGACTAAATGACTAAACAACAACAATGTGCTTTAAATGTGCAATGAGTGTACTTTCAGTGTGTAGTGTTGAACTGCCCAAAGTGTTATTCCACATTTTCTAGTGCATTTCCTCATCCCTTATAGCAAAAGTTTGGCTTTCTTTGGAGGGGGGGAGCAGGCAGGTTTGGCGCACAGGTCTATCATTTGACTTTAATTGTGCAACCTGAAAACACCAGTATAGGCCTGAATTGTTGTTGCCATCTGTCTGTCTCAGGAGTGCGCTTCTGAGGGTGAAGTCATATGGCTGCTGCGTTAGCAGCACTGGAGTGACCTCCCCAGGGTGCAAGTCCAGGAAGTGTCTATGGAGGTACAGGGTTGCCCAGAAGACAATAACCCCCTCTCGGCCTGTGACTGAATTGTACCGGAAAATATCAAGATCCTAGGAGTGCCCTCTCTCTGGGCAATAGCCGGGTATCCTCTGCCAAATTAACCCTTTCTTTTGCATGTCTGGTTTTCAGGGGATGTGGCTGGGGGTTGCAAGCTGCTGAGGAACCGCTTTGAGAACAAGGACCGTGAATGGGCCTCATATACCTGCGTGCTGGGCTTTCATGTTTTTGGTGAGTTTGGAGGCGAGATAAGAAAAACAAGCCTACTCCCTTGGTTGTGTTGGGAAGCTAACCTGCTGGGTTCTATGTGCTAACCTAGGATATGGGGGGGGGGGAGAGAACATAGTCAGCCATTGGCCCATTTAACTCATTACTGTGTACTCTGACTGGCAGCAGCTGTCCTGGGTTTCAGGCAGGGAACTTGTCCACCTGTACCTGGTGATGCTGGGGTTTGATCCTGGGACCATCTGCATGCTCTCTGCCACAGAGTCGCATCCCCTCCCTGTAAGATTCTGGCCTTGATTTCATCTTGTTCTCCATAGTACTCATCACATCTCACTTCCCTCTCTCTCCTTCCATCTGCTCACAGGGGTGTGGCCTGACGGATCGGATGGCACCGACATCAATGCACTTTGCCGCTCCCACAACGAGCGGGTGGTGGCTGTGGCAGATGATTTCTGCAAGGTGCACCTCTTCCAGTACCCTTGCGCCAAGCCCAAGGTAGAATGGCGTTGACTTGAGGTGGGGTGGGAGAAGAGGTTGCTCGTAGGCAAGGATTAATTCAGCTCTGAACTGGGCTAGGCTGGGGATAAGGACATGAGTTCTGTCTTCTGGTCCCCATTCTAGGCTTGGGTTGATTTCCTTGACTTCAGAGGGTACAGCCCTGTACTTTCAAACTTATCCCACACTGCAGGCTGGATCCTGGTGACTCTAGGCTCTCCCAACCTAATCCAGTCTCTTATGGATCATAGGCAAGGCTACTTTCGCCACATTCCTGCATCTGTGCCACTCAGCTAACCATTCAGGGTATTTCTCGGCCAAAAGATGCTAGCTGTTCTTGGACTACAACTCCCATCATCCCTTACCATTGCCTATGCTGGCTAGGGCTGATGGGAGTCGCAGTCCAACAACAAAATCTGGAGGGCACCACATTGGCTTTCCCGTTCCCGGAACATCCCCTTGACGATGGCACCTTTTCAAAAAGTTTACCCACCTTTTCTTCTTTTCCACAGGCACCAAGTCATGTCTATGGGGGCCATGGGAGCCACGTCACCAATGTGCGTTTCACGCACAACGATGGCCACCTTATCTCCATGGGGGGCAAGGACACCAGCATCTTCCAGTGGCGAGTGGTGGGTGGCAGTCTTGCCCGCAGCCAATCCCTCTCTTCTGCCTCAGTCTCCTCCCAGGATGCTGGGGTCAGCACCTGAAGCCAGCGGGAGGGGAAGAAGCAAAATCTCATACCCCAGTATGGTGACTAAGCCTTTGCAAGAGAGGGTGATGGGGCTGACCTCCCATCCCCGTGACTCGTTCTTGTGGACTAAGTGCTCAGGTTGATGGATCCGTGGGAAGGCGGGAGTCTCTTCTCCCTGCCAACTTAAATTTCCTTTGGCTAACAATGTGATTTGCTTTATTAACATAAGGGTGGGATCAGCCAGGATAACTAGCAATCCTAGGCTCAGGAGATCCGGCACCGTGAAGGAAAATGTCTAGCCTGTTGTGTGTGAGAAGGCAGAGAGACCTGTTCCTTGTCTCTCAGACAGGGGGTTTTTGGAGAGAAGGACTGCTTGTGAGTGGCGAGGGGGCGGGGTGTAGATTTGGGGACCTCTCTGGAGAATGTTCCCTTTGAACGTCAGTGATGTTCCCCTCCCAAGCCTGAAAGACGCTGGATTCTGTTAAGTCGAGTGAAGATGGGTAAATGTCTCCATCCACACACCCCTCCCCTTACTGCCATCCTTCCGTACTTCGTTTACATTCCTAGTGATTCTGGCAGGGGCTGGATCTGATGTGTAAATAGCAAGCGCAAAGAAGGGCCTTAACACTGTGAGAAACGAAAAAATAAACCTTTGCATCCAGAGTTCTGCTGTTCCCTGTCTTTTTTTTCCATCCTGGACGTGGTGAAGGGGGGGTGCAAGGACAAGGACTGCAGCAGGAATTTGCGGCCTAGCTGGTAACCATGGTTACCCAACAACACAGGATAACCTTGCAGTATAATATTTCAACTCCCAGTGACACCAGTTGTGTGTTGGGACATATTTTTATAGGAGAGAGGAGTGAGGGGAAAAGATAACTTTTTTTTTTTAAGTGCAGCTTCAGTGCTGAGTTTTGAAACCTACATTTAGTCAAACAATGACCATATGCTCCAAAAGTGACAACTGTAACAGAAGCCTGGGCCCAATTCAATGTATGTGAAGTAGAGAGGGGCAGGAAATGTTTCCTTTGCTGAAAAAAGTGTGTTTCTGTGTGTGCACATGGTTGGGTTGTTTCTGAAACAGACGAGGAAGATACCAGTATTGCTTATTATTGTTGCACTTTCCCAATCTCTGAGCAGTGCGAGATTCCAGGGTTTCCAAGTACGCTTTAAGCAGGGTCCATGTTTCCTTTTGGAAATGAGGCACAGTGGAGACTGTGGTGTTTTAATGACAGATGATTTATTTACACATCTATACAGCTTGAGCCTACGATGGAGGGGTTCACAGCATTTACACGCCAATAGGGTCTTGCTTCTCCCATAGCTACAGCCCTGGCTTCAAACAGCCATCAACCATCGTGCTCTGCCTGCTACTTTGCTTCTCGATTACATCACTCCTCACTCCAACCTCTCTAACCTAAGATCTGGCTTTATATTTTAATTAACCCTGAGTTGAGATTTGCCATCTCATACCATGTTCCTTTGGTCCTTTGTATTCTTCTTGATTACTTGTTTTGTTTTGTTTTGAAATCTAAGAGGTAAATGGAGCAAGTACAGTGGTACCTTGGGTTAAGTACTTAATTCGTTCCAGAGGTCCATTCTTAACCTGAAACTGTTCTTAACCTGAAGCACCACTTTAGCTAAAGGGGCCTCCTGCTGCCGCTGTGCTGCTGGAGCACGATTTCTGTTCTCATCCTGAAGCAAAGTTCATAACCTGAAGTCCTATTTCTGGGTTTGCGGAGTCTGTAACCTGAAGCGTATGTAACCTGAGATACCACTGTATCTCCTAGCACATATTTAGCAGACACCCACCACTGCACTCAATGTGTTTTGACTATATGCATTTTTGGCTTTAGGCGTGATCCCCAGAATGTAACCCCTGTGTTAAGTCTAGGGCTTACTGTACTTCACATTTGTAAAATAGTCGGTCGTACCTCATAGGGTTGTTGTGAGAATAGAAAATCACTCTGGGCCCTAAGGGCATGGCGGGCTTATAAGTCTCCAGCAACAAATAAAGAGGGAGCAGTTAGGACTGTGTACAACATACAGTGGTACCTCAGGTTAAGTACTTAATTCGTTCTGGAGGTCCATACTTAACCTGAAACTGTTCTTAACCTGAAGCACCACTTTAGCTAATGGGGCCTCCTGCTGCCGCCGTGCTGCCGGAGCACAATTTCTGTTCTCATAGAATCATAGAGTTGGAAGAGACCACAAGGGCCATCGAGTCCAACCCCCTGCCAAGCAGGAAACACCATCAGAGCACTCCTGACATATGGTTGTCAAGCCTCTGCTTAAAGACCTCCAAAGTAGGAGACTCCACCACACTCCTTGGCAGCAAATTCCACTGTCAAACAGCTCTTACTGTCAGGAAGTTCTTCCTAATGTTTAGGTGGAATCTTCTTTCTTGTAGTTTGGATCCATTGCTCCGTGTCCGCTTCTCCGGAGCAGCAAAAAACAACCTTTCTCCCTCCTCTATGTGACATCCTTTTATATATTTGAACATGGCTATCATATCACCCCTTAACCTCCTCAAGCAAACCTCATCCTGAAGCAAAGTTCTTAACCTGAAGCACTATTTCTGGGTTAGCGGAGTCTGCAGCCTGAAGCGTATGTAACCTGAAGCGTATGTAACCTGAGGTACCACTGTACATTTAAAGCGCATCCGGCCCCCTCCTAAAGAAACCTGAGGACTGTATGTAGTTTATTCCTGACAGAGCTGCGACTCCCAGCAGCCTTACTAAACTACGGTTCCTATGTTTTTTTTTTGTGGAGGGGAGAGAACTCTGCCTCAAATACATGGTGTGTATGTAGCCCACGGTTGGTTGTGGAATTATTATACTGCATATACTATGGGCAATAAATAAAATGGACAAATTGACGTGGACCTAGGCACACTTTCGAGTTAGTCAGAACACTTCGGCAAGCACCCAATAGGCTTCTTGCGTTCTGCGTAGCAAGAAGCGCCAGGACATTCGAGGAGCAGGGGCTTTGAGGAAAGGGTTAATCTCTTGACACCGAAAATGAAGACAGCCGAGCGGCGCGGCCTTGAGCCTACTTTGCGAAGTGACGTAAAGACGCCAAGGAGCGTTCTGAACTCTTGCCACTAAAAAGCAGTCCAGACCCGTCCTCCCTACCGCTTATAGGGGGGAAAGGTTTGTTTTACGGAACGACCCGAAGGCATCCGGAAAAACACGAGTGGCCCTCGTCCATTTCCGGGTATGGTCAGCAGACGTCGCCCTCATTCATCCGTTGGTAGTATTGGGGGAGGGGGGAAACTGGCCGGGGAAATCCCCGTCTCTTTCCGACCTCTTTTCCGTAAAAGCCCGAGATGCTGTAAGGAAAGGCGTGTTCTTTCGACGAGCGAGAACCGGAAAAAGCCGAGGGTTTCCGAAGATTCCCGAGGGGGCTTTCCGGAGGTTCCCGAAGGACTTGAGGCTTGGCCGGCGCCGGCGCTCGCTGCGTGAGAGGGAGACGACAACGGCGGCGGGAGGCGATGAAGAGCGGCCGGGCCCGGAGTTCCTGAGGGGGCCGCGGCGGGCCGGGCCGGGAGGAGTCGAAGCGCCCCACAGGCGTCATGGCGGCCAATATGTACCGGGTGGGCGGTAAGGAAGGAGAGGGGGGCGGGGGGAGAGGGTTTTTTTTTTTTTGCTGTGGGGGGAAAATGGGGGAGGGGCGAGACACGAGGGGAGGAGGGGTTGCTGGCTGGAGGGGAGAATGTGAGGGGAGAGGCAGGGAACGAAGGGGGAATTAATAGGTGAGGGGGGCTAAAGGGGTTCAGCACCAGGGGTTAAAGATAGAGAGAGGGCTGGTGGGGGAGGGGGTGTCGGGGGGTGCATTGAGGAGTTGGGGGAGGGGAGCTTGTCTCACCGAGGAGGTGAGGGGGGCAGGAGGGCTAAAGGGAGGGGGGCTGGACCCAGGAAGTGGGACTAAGTTTATTTGTACAGTAATGTGAAAAGGGGGGGGGCTTATAAAAAAAGCCACCATGGGGAGTATGGTGGAGTTTTGTGTGTGTGTTTATAAAGTTAGTTGTGGGGGCTGGGTTGTGGATCAGGGGGGTTGCTGAGAGGAGCAAGGAGGCTGGCTGAACTACCTAGTTTGTGGGGTGAAAGGGTTTGAAGAAATAAGGGGGATGCAAAAGAAATGTGGGGTGTTTGGGTGTGTGTGAAAGGAATAAGGGGGGGGGGTTAGTTCCAAGCAGTGGGATGGAGACTTGAAGGGAGCTGGTTTTGGTAAAGTGAAAAGGGGTTAGTGAAGGAGGTTGGGGGGTGTGGGGTGACTTTAAATTGGGGTGCTGTGGAGCAAAGGGTGTTCCTAAGGGGCAGGGAGGGGAGTTGTTGAATAAAATAGTTTGGGGTAGTTTGAGGTTTGTGAGGACTACATGGAGGCACTTGGGTCTAAACAGGTTTGGGATACTGGGGGCACCAAGAGGGTTTGTTCCAAATAGTGGGATAACGTTTGGAAATAGTTTATTTCAAGGTAATTGAGTGGAGGGAGGGTTTTTTTTGGGGGGGGGGCTAATACAGGAAGTGGTAAAATTAAGAAGTAGCAGGCATAGTGGTAGTGGTGGGACTTAAAGTGCATGTGGAGCAGGATGGCGAAAAATGGATATATGAAGGTTGGAGAATATTAAAGAGGTATAGGGAGGAAAGTGTTGAGGTCTAGTTTGAAGTAGTAACACAAAGATTGGAAACCCAAGGGGTTTGCTTGTGTGAATGCACATGGATGTGTGCATATTGGAGGGCAGTGTGAAAGAATAGGTTGGGCTACTGGGGATAAGATATGGGGCTGGGCAGGGGAGTTGGGGGCATGAAGGAGTTGGTTGGAGGACTCTGCTAATTATGTGATGGATGGGGCAGGCTTAAGAATTCAAAGCCTTTGGGAAAAGGTTTAACTTGAGGAGAGGTGGCGGTTTAAGAGTCTGTCCAACCCTTGTTTGAGTTTGGAATTTGGGTGAAAGAATTTGCGAGGGGGACACTAAAATTAAAGTATGGTGGGAAACATGATAATTTCCTCTCTCCCCTGCTAAACAGTTGGCTGCAGCAAGTGAGAAGAGGGTGAGCTGTTTTCAGTCTCAGATGTGGTGGTAGAGAAGTGAGGTCCAAAAGATTGGGGTGGGTGGGTGAAACAAGACCAGACTGGTGGGAAATTGGGGGGGGGGGTGTTAAGTATTGGTAGAAATGTCACGATCTGGTTAGTTGTACAGGGAGGTGTGAGGAGGATGTGGTTGGTTCTGGGAGAGAGTGGGAGCGAAGAAACAGATGGGGAAGGGCATAATACACTTAGGGGCCGCACAACTTAGAAGTTGAGCAAAGGGTCTTGTTGGATTTCAGCTGGGGGTAGTTAAAAGTCTGGGCCTGTCAGACTGGGGGGCAGGGGAGGCAAGGAGAGTGGTTTGTGCGCGGAGTTAAGAACAGGATGCTAGAGAGTTGGTTTTAAGAGTCTGCAGTATGTGAGGTGCTGGAACCTCCATAGTCAGAAGCAATATAGATGATGGGGGGAAAGCACTGGAGAGAGCCATTTCTATGGTGCCTTGCTTACAGACTTCCAGGAGGCATCTGCTTGGGGTTTGTGATGCTGAACTAGGGTTGTAGCCAATGTTATTCCTACTCAGAGTAGACCTATTTAATTTAATAGCAATGACTAACAAAGGTTCATTCATTTCATTGGGTTTGCTTTGAGTGCAACTTAGCTGGAAACAACCCAGTGTTTTTCATCTTTGGTCAATTCAGAACACTCTGCCAATATATCCCCACCCCCTTGCCATGATCAGTGCCTCCAGAATTCCCAGCATCACAGGGCCATAGGTCAATGATAGAGGGCACAGCTCACTTGCAGAAGGACCCAGGTTCAAAAAGTTCCGGCAGCGGGGCTAGGAAAGACACATACACACAGGGCTTTCTTTCAGCTGGAGCTCATTGGAGCTCAACTCTGGCACGTCTCAGGTGGGTGCCATTGCCATTCTAAGAGAACAAGGGAGAAGTTCATAGTCAGCTCCAGCACCTCTTTTTCTAGAAAAATAGCATGGCATATACACACTCATGTGTGTGTACACACACAGGAGAGAGAGAGAGAAACATGCTACTTGCAGTCTGATTAGATAATAAGGGGCTGGATGGGCATATGTTCAATCGTCTCCCTTTCTTTTCCTTTCACCTTCAAGCTTCTCATTCTTGCATTTAATGCCTGCTGCCCTCATTCCCTCCTACTCTCCTGTTCACAAGCTGTTGGACCCCTTAGTCACTTCTTCCCACTCTTATCTATCTCTTTAACCACCCTGCGGCTCCCTTGGCCTGGAATATCCTCCCTCCCCCTGGTGACAATTCCCCTCTCTTCTAGGCCCCTTCTCTGAAGACTTAACTACTTCAGCCAAATGGTTGGCTGCCATCCACCTTTTGCTTGCCCTCCCATTGTTACCTGACTCTCTCTCCAAGCCTGACTCCCCCCCCCCTTCTTAATTTCTCCACCACCTCCTGTTTAATGTGGGCTGAATCTGAGTCACTCATATACTGTATTGCTTATAGTGGCTAGTACTGGTAGGAAAACAAAGAACTTATTGGTAGTGGTGGAAATAGGCCTTGTGGAAGCGCAGCAGGCAACCCAACCCTTTCTTACATGTCAGACAAATGACTGGCAACCACACCTGGGTTGGGGCTTGGGGGCTTGGCTACTCTGGAGATCAGGGATGATAGTCTCTATATAGTTATATTGTGTGGCTGGCCAGCCTTCTGCACGATGGCTTTCACCTTCAGCATTCCCATAGTGGTGATATTGGCTTGCTTTTATGTGATTGTCATAAAGATTCAAATATAGTTGTGAAACACTTTAGACAGAAAGGTTTCTAGCCTTTCCCTGGCTTTAGCCACTGATAGGTATGATTTGCACCTAACAAAAAACAAACACCCTATAACTCTGTGTGGAGGCAGCCTGCCTTTTGTAGCGTGTAAGAAATATGCAGATCAGGGAAATTTGCATGTAGTGCTTCTGTTAATGATTGGGAGAAGCAGAG
Organism: Podarcis vaucheri; assembly: GCF_965113315.1. NCBI lineage: Eukaryota > Metazoa > Chordata > Lepidosauria > Squamata > Lacertidae > Podarcis > Podarcis vaucheri. The sequence goes on from NC_138754.1 coordinate 12,030,098, forward strand.
CACTGAAGCCTCATTCCCTCATGAGGGTTGGTGAACCAGTGTCCCTCCAAAAACTGCTGGATTACAAAATCCAATACAGTGGCACCTTGGAACTCAGATGTAATCCGTTCCGGAAGACTGTTAGACTTCTGAAATGTTCAAGTTCCAAGGAGCCAAAACATTTGAGAATGGAGCCATTTGAGTTCCAAGGTACCACTGTAATTTTCAGTGGCCAGCAACATCATTGGAGAGCCAAAGGTTCCCAATCCCTTCCCTAACTATTAGAATAGATGTGAGGAACCTTTATTCCTCCTGATGGTGCTGTATTACAATGCCTATGAGCCCCAACATGTATGACCAATGGCCAGGGATGATAGGAGCTGTAGTTCCGCGACATACGAAGGTCCAAAGTTTCACCACACCTCCATTAGAAAATTCTGGTTTCTGCAGCTTCAGTAGGCTTTTCCCCGCACCCAGCGCTTTCAGGCTCACCTTTTTAAAGGTTCAAATTCTGCTTGCTTTAAAAAGTGGGAAATGAAAGATGCTTATATTGAACTCTTCGTCTTGCTGTCAAATTCCATGGGGGTACCCACAGCATAGCTGCAGACAAGTGGGAGGTTCACAGCCCTGAGTGTGGGACTTCTGGTGGAATGGACAGAGGGTGCTGTGGCGGGTGGGGCTGAGCTGCAGGGTGGCAAGTCTTGAGGCTGGGCCAGAGAGGAGAAGTACTGAATAGTCTTTGTCCTGGATAAAATGGGATGGGCTGACCTAGATTAGATAAATCTTCATATTTTTCCTAAGGCACTTTGATGGGTTTGATGGATATAGTATTCCTATACGCAGTACAGTGGTACCTCACGTTACATACGCTTCAGGTTACATGCACTTCAGGTTACAGACTCAGCTAACCCAGAAATAGTACCTCGGGTTAAGAACTTTGCTTCAGGATGAGAACAGAAATCGTGTTCCGGCGGCGTGACAGCAGCAGGAGGCCCCATTAGCTAAAGTGGTGCTTCAGGTTAAGAACGGACCTCCGGAATGAATTAAGTACTTAACCCGAGGTACCACTGTATGTGCTTGAGCAATGGCTACTAGCTATGGTGAATGAACAGAACCTCCATGTTCAAAGGCAGTCTGAAAGGGAAGGTGGTTGCCTTTGTGACATGCTTAGAGACTTCTTAGAAGCATTCTTGTCGGCTGCTGTGGGAAATGGGATACTTTACGCAAATGGCCTTTGAAGTAATCCAGCCAGGCTTTTCATATATTCTTGAGGTGTATCTATGACAACTCCTGGAGGTGTCAAGAGCATGGGCTGTAAATGAGGAAGTCTTTAGTTCAAATCTCAGCTCGGCCATGAACTTGCCAGGTAGTATTAAACAATCTCCCCAGCCTCAGGCTCTTATCTGTACAGCATAACAGGGATAATAGTCCTTCTGGCCTATTTTACAGAGGGGCTATCAGGATCGGTCCAATCAGGGACAGACAGAAGGTGATTGAGAACTCCTGATCGATTTCTGGATGATTTGCGTAGCTCAGCAAGGGTCTTTGACATTTCATTATTTAACAAAACCAGCAACAAAAAAAGTTCCCCACCTTCCTTCAAATAGGCTTCTGAAATGGGTAAAGCCTGGGGAGAATCCAGGAGCAAATTTTCATGTGACAGGACATGGAGGAGGTCATTTCTTACAACTTCCAGGGCTGAGCATTACCAATGCCTTCTCCACTGGCAGTGCTTTGTACCTGTTTCTAATTGGTAGACTTTGCGGGTCTCTTGTAAATAAAAAAAAGCACAGGTTGCTTGCACAATTTACCTTTGATGCACATTCAAAGCACATACCTCCCCCAAAAATAATAATCCTGTGAGCTGTAGGTTATCCCTTACAGAGCTACAATTCCCAGCACCCATAATAAATTGCAGTTATCAGAATGTTCTTTAAAGGTATGGTGTGTACACAGCCACAGTCCTGAAGTGTACCTGCCTTGGCTTAAATGACATCCATGAAGCATTTAAAGCAGGGTTGGGGAACCTGTGGACCTCCAGACTACAGTTCCTACGATCCCTGACCATAGGCCATGCTGGCTAGTGTTGATGAAAGGTGGGTTCCAGCAACATCTGGAAGACCACAGAGCACCCTAGGAGGAAAAAACGTTAAACATCCACTTACATTGTTGTTTCAGGAGCCAGTGTCTCCTGAGAATATGTTCCTGCTTTCCAGCTGCTGCTGCTTCCACTCCCTCATTGCCTTTTGTTTTGCCCCTCTTACAGATTATGTCTACTTTGAGAATTCCTCTAGTAACCCCTACCTCGTCCGCCGCATTGAGGAGCTCAACAAGGTAATGACAGCACTGGTTGTGGGAGGCAGAGAGATGGGGTAGGGGGGTGCTGGGCTGCATGCCTTGGGGGTGCTGGACCTATTGTAGCCAAGAAAGCCAGGATATTTGGGAGCTGGGGGAGCATGGGGGGTGAAGTAGGAAGCTGCTGGGTGTGGTGAGGCACTTGAAAAGGATCCCGGTAGTCCCCATGACTCAGAAGCCATACGTTTTGTGGTCTCAGGCCTCTGGAGCTTTCTTCCGCTTGAGGTTACATAGGCAGCCTTCAGGTGCATGGCAAACACTTCCCTTATTCCAATGGGCATTTTTAAGGTAGTGTTGATGTTCAGGTTTATGGTGAGTTTTCATTCTCTGTGTTTACTTTTATGTACTTAGACTGGCTAATGATTAAGTGGTATAGAATTGCCTTACATAAATAAGAACAAGATCTTGCCTGCCCACTAATAAACAGCGTTGCCCCTCTGCTTCTACCCCCAGACGGCCAATGGCAATGTGGAGGCCAAAGTGGTCTGCCTGTTTCGACGGCGTGATATATCCAGTAGCCTCAACAGCCTAGCCGACAGCAATGCCCGTGAGTAGGGGGGTCCCTGGTGTGATTTGCGTTTTCTTTGGAGCCAGTAGCTGCGGAGTATATTTGGGTTGGGGGGGCGAGATGTTGCACCGGGCCTGTAGGGCTGGGTAGCGCGTGGGCCGTGTGTCTGGGAATGGGCCTTTGGCAGCCTCTCTGGTGACACCGGCTGTGCTGGAGGAGGTTGGGGGGGAGAGGAGAGGCACAGAGGTGGATAGGGAGCTGTTGCCCTCAGGCTGGAGCAAGAGGAGGAGGGAAGCCACCTCGGAAGAGAAAACAAGAAAGGAGTGTGTGAAAGGCTGCCCTACCCTCTTTCCCAGAGCAATTGCATCTGAGAGCCCTGGGAAGCTTCTTTCTACCCTAGCAGAAGTGGAGACTTAAGCAGATTGATTTGGGGGAGGGTGTCTTTATTTCTCTCCACCTGCTTGCTCACAGATCCAAAATACAGAGCAGCAGTTAGTTGCTGGCTGTTTGCATAATACATTGACTCTTTTAAAAACTTTGGCAGGGGTCGGATAGGAGAATAAGGTGCATGTAGGTTTGGAAACTTTATGCTTTCTTCCGTTGGAGAGGGGCTTTTAGGGTCTTTGCGGAACTAAATCCCGGTGGTGAAGGCCAGGAGGTGATATCTGCCCCTGGCCCTTATAAAGCCTAGCCTTCTCTGAATCCTGGCACTGTCGTCAGCTGCTGAAGGGTTAACAGAAGTAGGATGGGGTGGGAGGAGCTTGCATGACTGCTTAGGGCTTCCTGGCCTCTTGGAGCAGGGGCTGTGACCTTGACTCTGTCCAATCAGGCCAGAGGAGGAGGAGGAGGAGGAGGGCTGGTTCAAGGCTGCCTCTAACCCACAGGCCCACCTTTCCTTTGCAGAGGGTTTCCTGAGTCAAAAAGCAGGGGCGGGAGGGGAGGGTGGAGTAAGCATCCTTCAAGTCCCTCCCTGGGACTCTGCCAAGTTCTGAGAAGCAGAAGGGGGTTGGGAGAACAATGCGCCTCTTGGTGGACGCTGCTTCTTGGCTGCTTCTAGGAGGGTGGCTGAGTGTGTGTGTGTGTGTGTGTGTGTGTGTGTGTGTGTAGACAGAGAGAGAAACTGACATGCAGGCACATGCTGTGTTGCTGGAAAGGGGAGCGGAAATGACGACCCTTTGACAGCAGCGAGTAGGGCACTGTTGTTTTTTTAATAAAAAGGGAAAATTTGGGTTGCTATCCTAATCCTGCTTAATTTGGGAGTAAGCCCCATTGGAGTCAATAGACTCCTGAGTAAACATGGCTAGATCTATGCTGGGAAATGATCAAAAGGTTGGAGTATCTGAGGTGCTTTGGTAGTTGGTTTTTTTGTGGGGGGGGGGAATTGATTGGGTCGGGGATCATTATAGGTGTTACAATTGGAGGAGGGAAAGTATTTCTCTCTTTCTCATAGTACTAGAACTCAGGAACACCCAGTGAAAGTGAGGCAGTCGATTCAGGGCAGACAGAAGGCTTTTCACGCAATGTGTAATTAATTAAACGATGGAAGCCGCTGCCATAGGATGTGGTGGTGGACTACAACCAATGTGGCTTTTAAAAGAGGATTAGACAAATGTCTTCTTTTTTACCTTGCTCTTCAACCAGAAAAGGTTCCTAGAATAGCTTATTATTGTTTGTCGGAGGGGAGTTTTGCTTTGTTTTATTATGTATTTTGTGGTCTCATTTTGTATTTTTATGTTGTGAACTGCCCTGTGATGATGTTCAGTTGTCAGTAAGACAATCTCTGCCTGAAGGGTAACTATCTGCAAGATATGAGACACAAGGAACAAGGGATGGGGACTAACAAGGGGTGGAAAGAAAGCTCAGGCACCAGTTCTTAAACCTGTAGTACTTAAAACAACCAGCTGGGATGGAAACAATGTAGGGTAGCCTGATGGCATCACCCTTGCTAGGTGACTTTGTGGGAGAGCTAAAGGCAGCTGGTCTCTTGGCAGAAGTGCTTTCCTTTTCTCCCTTTGTTCTACAGCCTGGTGGACTCATAGGTAAAGGTAAAGGGACCCCTGACCATTAGGTCCAGTCGTGACTGACTCTTGGGTTGCGGTGCTCATCTCGTTTTATTGGCCGAGGAAGCTGGCGTACAGCTTCCGGGTTATGTGGCCAGCATGACTAAGCTGCTTCTGGCGAACCAGAGCAGCTCACGGAAACGCCATTTACCTTCCCGCTGGAGCGGTACCTATTTATCTACTTGCACTTTGACATGCATTCAAACTGCTAGGTTGGCAGGAGCAGAGACCGAGCAACGGGAGCTCACCCCGTCACCCCGTCACGGGGATTCGAACTGCCGACCTTATGATTGGGAAGTCCTAGGCTATGTGGTTTAACCCACAGCGCCACCCGTAAGAGAATAAATGTATTAACTAAGCATGATACTGAGAATAGAACCTCCATGTTCAAAGGCAGTATACCTGTTTGAATTTAATTTATCACCATTAGATCCAAGCCTTTCTCCAGGGAGTTCAGGGAGGCAAACCCCATTTAAACTCACAACAGTGCTGTGATTTTAGGCTTTGGGTGTGAATGTGTGATGGAACGAGAGGCCACCCAATGAACTTTGTGACAAGCAAGTATTAAAACCCACATTCTCCAAGTCCTGTGTTTTAACTATTGGCACCCTGGCTCTCAGACATTAGAGAGAAACAGGAGAGGGGCCATTGCATTTCTGCACTGCATGTGAGTTTCCATATACGTCTAACTGGTTGCCATTGGAAGCGGAGTGTTGGGTTGGGTGGGCCCTTGATTTGATCCAGCAATCCGGTTTTTATGTATTTTGAAAAGCCTGATTTTAGCCTTTTGAGTAGTCTCCATATTGATTTGGGATGATTTCTGGCTAAATCAAAGGAGCCACACTTTGCAGTTTCTGGGGGAGATGGAATTCCTGGAAGTGAAACCTTTACCTTCTGCCTCTTTCACCCCAAAACAGGAGAATTTGAAGAAGAGTCCAAACAGCCTTCGGTGTCGGAACAGCAGCGGCACCAGCTAAAACACCGGGAACTCTTCCTTTCACGCCAGTTTGAGTCTCTGCCCGCTACCCACATACGGTGAGGAGAGGCTGGAGACAATTGTTATATATCACTATATTTGTATAACACTATTAATAAAAAAAATCAAACAACCATACAGACACAGTTGAGAGATCTGCTAGGCTAGACGCAGGTTCTGTTTTTCTTTGCAGGGGGAAATGCAGTGTTACGCTGCTCAACGAGACAGACATCCTCAGCCAGTACCTGGATAAAGAGGTGAGGCAGGTTGCGTAAAAAGGAATGTATGTGGCTTCTTGCAGAGTCCCAGTGTTATGGACTTGGGATAAAAGGGTATCATCCCTCATCTCCGTCAAACAGAATAGTAGGGAAGGCAGCCTCCCACTTCTGTTCTCTTTAGGCTTTGCAGAAGGAGTGAAGACATCCTCCTACTGCCAGAAACTGAAGAGACTCAGGGTTTTAAGGGTACCTCCTTTTAACTGGCCATGTCCCTTTTTCCTCCCAGGATTGTTTTTTCTATTCGCTGGTCTTCGACCCTGTTCAGAAGACTCTTCTAGCTGACCAGGGTGAAATCCGGGTTGGCTGCAAGTATCAGGCAGAGATCCCAGAGCGGCTGGCGGAAGGTGAGCAAGGAAAACACACACACACACACACACACACACACCTTGATCACTGAGCAAAAAGAAAGAAAGAAAAGTACTTCCCTCGATTGGTGGGATCATGGCGGTCTGTGCATTGACAACCCCTCTCTCATACTCCCTCAGGAGAATCAGACAATCGAAACCAGCAGAAGATGGAAATGAAGGTGTGGGACCCTGACAACCCTCTTACTGACCGGCAGATTGACCAGTTCCTTGTGGTGGCTCGGTGAGATCCTGCTGGGGGGTGTTGTGGCTCCTCTTGCCAGTCTAGCTCCAGCTCCTGCGGGTCATTAACCCTCCCTTTTCTTCCTTCAATGCCAGGGCTGTTGGCACCTTCGCTCGCGCCCTTGACTGCAGCAGTTCCATCCGGCAGCCCAGCCTTCACATGAGCGCGGCTGCCGCCTCCCGTGACATCACGCTGGTGAGGGGGCGAGGAGGGAGAGAAGGGCAATAGCTGTGGGTGGGGCATGACGGGTGGGGCAGGGCTGTATATTATGTATAGGTAAAAAAACTGCACCCAAGCCCTAGGTCGGGAAGAGCCAAGGGTTGAATCCAGTGTCAGTTCTCCTCCAATCCATGGAAGTTACTAGGCATTACTAACTTGGATCCATCAATTACTGTAGGTCTGCTCTGTTGGATACAACTCCGAGATTTGCAAAATGCTAATTAAAAACCATGCCAATTCACTTATTTTCACAAAACTGTATTTTAAACAAACAAACAAAAAACAGCTTGGTATAATTTATTCAGTTAAGACAGTTGAGGGACAAGGAAGTCTTCTACTGACATTTGGATCCATATTCAAACATCCCTCTAGCATTGTTTTCAAGCCTGTGTTTGCAACCATAAGGACTAGGAGCTCAAGTCAAACACCACACAAAACCATATGTTAACCATAGAACCAACTGGTCTTTGAGCTTCCTTATTTAAAAGGAGCAAGCCATGGTTGTGAGGCTGCTTGTCTGCTCCCTTGCCCCGGCCCCAATCTGCTCAGCAGTCTGCAGAGGCCTCCAGAGGCAGAGCAGTGGCTACAACTCAGATTTGTTGATTCAGATATGGCACCAAACTATAGCATCATCTGCTTAACAAACCATGGTTTGGTAGCCGATTGCAAATCATGGTTTCTCAATTCAAACTTTGCGTCCAACCATTACAGCTAAGTTTCCTTGAGCTGATGTGGGGGGCCTGAGATTCTGAGGAAACTTAAGTTCTGAATCCAGTGCTACATTCAGCAGACTGCACAATCCCAAGTCGCACAACTGCCTCCTGTTCTCTATCTCTTCTGTCCCCTTCTGTCTTGGCAGTTCCATGCAATGGATACATTGCAGCGGAATGGCTACGACCTGGCCAAGGCTATGTCAACACTGGTGCCCCAAGGAGGCCCCGTGCTGTGCAGGGACGAGATGGAGGAGTGGTCGGCTTCCGAAGCCATGCTCTTTGAGGAGGCCCTGGAGAAATACGGCAAAGATTTCAATGACATCCGGCAGGACTTTGTGAGTTGGGGCTATGAGTTGGGTGGAAAATAATGGTCAGAGTCTCCTGTGGCTCAACTTTTTACCCCCCTCCCTTTCCGTTTCCCCCAAAACTGGGAAGGGTGTCTTCTCCCCCACTCTTGGAAAAGGGACATAATCATTTCTCCTCCTGATAAGCAGACAGACCCACTTTCTAATTTGCCCCAGAACTCAGTCTTTGGGATGCTTGTAAAACTGGTATTGTGTACAGACGTAGTTTTAAACTGATGTGCCGTGGCACCCTAAGACTCATTGGATGATGGTTTGGGAAGCCATGGGCAGCGCCAGCATCTGTCCCTTCTCCTTCCCTATCTCCTTTTAATAGATAGATTAGATTGATAGAAATGGCCACGCGTGGCAGAAGCAAGGATAGCAATACCTACAAGGCGCACCTCACAGGAAATGTAGTTCCCAAGCCCCGCCTCCACCTAGGAGGGGGCTACATTGCCCACAGGCAGGCTGAAGGGGAGCTGCAGAAAGAATGTAGTTGGTCAAGGGAGCTATGGACTCCGAAAGGTTGAAAACCTGGTGTGCAGAGTTCCTTCTCTTCCAGATTCCAACTGCTTCCCTAACTGTAGTTTGCCCCCACCAACTGGAGGGCTGCCCAGGGTCAAATGCCGGCTCCCCCCCCAAAAAAAAAACTGGTGGGTTGGGCCAGTAACTGTGCATTCCCTTGAAGTCTTGTCTCTCTTGCAGCTCCCGTGGAAGTCCCTTGCCAGCATTGTGCAGTTCTACTACATGTGGAAAACCACGGACCGATACATCCAGCAAGTGGGTGAACTGATTTCTGCAGAGCTTTTGGGGTTTGGCAGTGGGGGGAGAAGGGACCATGGCTGGGGTGGGAGAGTCCCGTTCCTTGCCCAGAGGCTGCACCGGCCTGTGGACCCCCCTAACCAAGTGGCTTTGATAACATGAGACTCAAGCAGAGACCCCGCAAAAGGCAGCATGTCTTGACCGTCCCACGTTCTCCTTTTCCTTATAGAAAAGGTTGAAAGCAGCGGAAGCTGACAGCAAGCTGAAGCAGGTGTACATCCCCACCTAGTGAGTATTCCCCACCCACCTCAGGGACCAGCAGGGACAGATGCGTCCAGAGTTCAGCCTGGCCTCTTTAACAGCATTTGTCTTCTTCCCCCATCCCTTCCACACCACCCAGCACAAAACCCAATCCAAACCAAATCATCTCTGTGGGCTCCAAGCCTGGCATGAACGGGGCTGGCTTCCAGAAGGGGCTGACCTGCGAGAGCTGTCACAGTGAGTACCTGCCGGGGGGGGGGGGGCATTGTATCTCTGAGGACAGGGAAATGGCACAAGCACAGTGCAAATGGGTTTCTGTTCATCAGTGGTGACTCTGACAACAACGTTGCAGTGTTTCACCCAGTGTGGGTGGGCTCTGTTGGTTCACCCACCTGAGTTATTTGCCTCCTAACTTGGGGGGGGGGTGGAGAGGATCTAGGGTTTCACTTGTCTGAGTCCATGACCCCTCTGCCTCCCTTTTGCCCCACAGCCACCCAGTCAGCACAGTGGTATGCTTGGGGTCCCCCCAACATGCAGTGCCGCCTGTGTGCCTCCTGTTGGATCTACTGGAAGAAATACGGGGGCCTGAAGACCCCGACACAGCTCGAGGGAGCAGCCCGCAGTGTCACGGTAAAGCCTGCTCTAGTATCGCTAGTCCCTGATTTGAACCTGAAGTGTAACATTTGCTGTCTTCACCGAAGCCTCTAAAATTGCTATATTCTTCTGGGTTCTACCTGTAATGGCTACTAGCAGCAGCAAATTTAACAGTGAAGGGGACTTTGCTCAGAGGATTTCCTGGCCACATCGTTCTTATCTCTCCATGAAAGCAGCTTGGTCCAGGAACAAATGGTTGGCTTTTTAGATTTTGATACCACATTGGCAGGTGGTACAGTGCTGGCCTCTTTTTGTTATGTTGTCATTGACGTAGCTGGCATCTTGCCACATGCTGGTTCTTTCCTATTCCCTTTACTTTGGGTGGGGGCAGTCATTCGCTTTGCAAGCTGAGCAGGGATCTCACCATATTGCCCTTTCTCTTGTTTTCCAGGAGCCACACTCCCGGGGCCACATGTCTCGGCCAGAAGCCCAGAGCCTCTCTCCCTACACGACCAGCGCCAACCGGGCCAAGCTTCTAGCCAAGAACCGGCAGACCTTCCTGCTGCAGACCACCAAGCTGACCCGCATTGCACGCCGCATGTGCCGGGACATCCTGCAGCCGCGCCGGGCTGCCCGTCGTCCATACGCACCCATCAACGCCAATGCCATCAAGGCAGAGTGTATGTTTTGTGTGTGTGGTGAAGAAGGGCTGTTTGGAACAACGGAGGAGCTGGCGGATCTCATTCCTGTTGTTTGCTCTCCCCTCCAGGCTCTATCCGGCTTCCCAAGGCCGCAAAGACACCCCTCAAAATTCACCCTCTGGTGCGGCTTCCGCTGGCTACCATTGTCAAGGAGCTAGGTAAGGAGACAGGGGTCGGGCTTATGTCTCACATCTCTTGACGTTTGCTCTCCAAATCACAATTATTGCCACAGGTTTGTGCACTCCTTTCTCATGTATGAATTCCCTTCTCCCTTCTATGGTTTTGCTGTGATGTTCAAATCAAGCAAAAATATGACTGGGATTAACTGGGATTTCCTCCAAACCATGATTTGCAGACAATCCTGACTTTCTGTGAATTCCAAATCATGGGACATAAGGAATTACGTACACCCCCACCGAGCAGTCCACAACCCATTTGAAGATTGTGTCCCTGAATATCGGTTGCTGGGAATTGCAAGTGGGGAGAGTTGCTGTTGCACTCAGCTTCCGCTTGTGGGCTTCCTTATGGGCATCTGGTTGCCCACTGTAAAAGCAGGATGCTGGACTAAATGGGCCATTGGCCTGATCCAGCAACCAGGCTCTTAGGTTCTTATGGTGTCAGTCTGGTGTCTTGGAATAGGGGAGAGAGGAAGCTTTGGCCCAAACAAGCTAGTTTCTCCTTCCAAAAACACCAGATGTTTATAAGAAAACATATCTCCCAAAAATGGGAAGCAATACCACTAGGGGAAAGCCTGTGTTTCTCTTCAGCAGTTGCCCACCTAAGACAATGCTCTTGTTCTTCCAGCTGCACAGGCTCCCCTGAAACCAAAAACCCCCCGAGGCACCAAGACGCCCATCAACAGAAACCAGCTGACCCCGAACCGAGGCCTGGCTGGCATCGTGGGCAAGCGGGCGTACGAGAGTGTGAGTGCCGCTGGGCTCTGGAAGGTGGGCATCGAAGGGCGGCGGTAGCATTTGGGTGTGATTGAGTGTGATGTTATGGAGACGTTGGGCAGGGAGAAGGGGTGTAATAGCAGAGAGTGTCAAAGGATTGTGTCCGATGTTAACCGCACTCGGAGTGCACCTGTTTAAATGAATGAACACAACCAAATTGGTTCCATTGAAATCAGTGAGCCTTCTCTAAGTGGAGCTTGGGTGGGTACCACCTTACAGTTCTGAAAGTTTATTTTTGTGTGCTTGAGGGAGGGGGAGACCCAGACATTTGAAACCCTAAAAGGGGCAGAAAAGGTAAATAATATTTTTAAAAAACAAACTGCAAAATGGTTAGTGTTCACTGTGGCTGATGCTACTTAAATTTCCCATAACTCCTTTTTCTTTTTCTCTTTGGGAGAGTAGGAATTTATTGTTTCGGGGGGGGGGGTGTCTTTGTTCTTTCTGGGCCTACAGCTCTCTCTCTCTCTCTCTCTCTCTCTCTCTCTCTCTCTTGCTCTCTCTTTCTCTCTCTGTAAGTTCCTCTCTGCAGTTGGTGGGGAGGATGGGTAGCCAGTTTCCCCCAGCCAGGCAGCATAAGACTCTCCCTCCCATTTCGGGGCAGGGTGAGACGGACTCAGGATGGAGGGGGAGGGCGGGAGCCAGCAAGAGGTGGACACTGCCTTTGGGGTTTCCTCTCGCTGATAGCTCTATGTGCGACTGGGTGCAGGTGGCAGGGGGCGGGCTCCCCTTCTCGGCCAACGGGCGGCCCATGACTTCCGGAATGAGGTCGAGCACTCAGCCTGCCATCAAGCGTCAGAAGCTGAACCCGGCCGACGCCCCCAACCCAGTCGTTTTTGTGGCTACCAAGGACACCAGGTACTGGGGAAGGGATTTAAAACCAAAAAAATGCAGTTGGGGTGAGCAGGAAGGCGATGGAAAGGGTGGCGCAGTGGGCAGGGTGTTTAGCTTATCCCTTCTCTGGCACAGGGTTGGTACTGGCCTCTTCTGTTCCGGGCTCCTGCCTCAGATATGGAGTTTTGTGCCAGTTTTCTTATCAGGAGCAAACAAATAAAAAATGGAATTCCCCCTCCCTCCCCGCAAGTCCTGACAGCTATTGCTGTGTGCTACATAATGTCCTTGGGACATTTACCCACTTAACCACCCCTCTTTTCTGCAAGAACTCTGGGCGCAGAGAGATGCTCCACTCTTCCAGACGGTCAAGGGCCCTAGGGCGAGAGGTAGCATCCCAGCCTGTAATTCACCTGGGAATTTTTAGTCAGGTTGTTGCACAATAGTGGATTCTCTCTCTCCTCCACCTTTCTGCCACAAACAGGGCGTGATTAATGTGCAAAGAAATGTAGATTTTACTTGATTTATTTGTTACATATTTTTGGGTACCCATTAAATTCTGGAGATTTTAGATAAGGGTGTCAGGTGCCAAAAGCTCAGAAGGAAATATGCACGAGGCCCCACTGTGTGCTTCTGCTATTCCCCATTGGACCAACGAGGTCTAGAAAATGGCCCTTCTACGTTTTAAAATGGATGCAAAGAAGTTCAGAAACCCTGGCATGTGGAAGTATGTCCCTCCTAGCCATCATACACAGCTTCTGTCGCAGAAGCAACAACCTATGCCTCATAATTGTTTGTGCCCAAGACACAATCTCCCTTTTTTTTAAGGTTTTATTTTCAAAAATGGCAGATGCTACAAGTTGTGTAGCTTTGGCACTGGCAACAAGGTTTTATAAATCCTGTCCGATGCTGTTTAGAGACAATCCCAATCTCAGGCCAGAGCTACAGTTGAGGGGAAAGGGAGTTTAAAAAATACAAGCGACAATAGGTGCTGGGAGGGGTTGAAATAAAATATTGTTTATGGGCCCCACAAAAACTGGACCGGCCCGGTGTAGGGGTTGATTCTGGCGCTGCCCTGCCAGGCTGCTCACTGCGTCTTCCATCATCTTCTGAGGCGCTGCTTGCACCACGCGGCTTGTCCTCTTTGGTTAGGCTCTGCAGTGTTTGTGCCCCTGACGCCTGCGCCCCTTCTGCTTTCCTTCCCCCAGGGCGCTCCGCAAGGCCCTGAGCCACTTGGAGATGCGCCGTGCTGCCCGCCGGCCCAACCTGCCGCTCAAGGTGAAGTCGGTGCTGCCCCTCCGGCCTGTAGCAGCTCCTCTGGTACCCGTACCCCCAGCCCATCCTGCCAGCACCAGCGAACCCATCATCCTGGAAGACTGAGTGCTGTCGCTTCTCTGGCGCCCCCTCTAGGATCCTTGTAGCCATCTCACCCAACACCAACACCCCTTTCCCGCCTCCAAGGCCTGTCTGACAGAGAGAACTTCAGAGCTCCAGTTGCCAAGCGTTTGCTGGGATTGGGCAGGTGGGAGGGGGGCATCTCTTTCCCTCCCCTCCCCCCCCCGCAAAGTTGGATACTGGACACCCTTCATTTCCCCCCTTTTTATATATATATGTATTTTTTAATTTCCACGTTTTCCCTTCCTTTTTTTACCCTCCCCTAACAATTCAGACTTGCGCACAAAGCTGGCCACTTCCCTCCCCTCCCCATGGCAGCACTGTAAATGCAAGTTGTGCCCTCTTCTGTGTGTGTGTGTTTGGGGGTCAGGGTGGAGAAGACTGTAGGGATGGCATGGACTTGGGGAAATACAGAACCCCTTTCAGAGTGACTTCCATTCCACCCCTGCAGCTGTTTTTCCTTCTTTTTTGTCTCTATGTCTCCCCCCCTTTTTTTTTTAAGTTGCCCTCTGGTCCCAAATACCCATGTATCTGGGAAAAGAGGGGCAGCCCCAGCTGTCTGTAAACATGGCTACCCTTGCCCCCCTCCCCTCAAGCCTTTGACAAGCCCATTTTTTGTACATGGTTTGGAGAGGAAAAAAAGTCAGGTTTTTTTAAGTCAACCTCTTACTGGTTCTTATAGCAACAAAATAAATAAATGCTGTTTTCTTCACACCTTCCTCTCCTCTCTTTTTTTCCGTTTGCATGTGAGGGAGCTTGTTTTGGGAAAACTTGATGCATGTGTGTTGCTCCTTACAGGGACAAAAGGGTTTCACTTTATTGCCTTGTGTTAAGAGTGGATAGCCAGGACCTACATAGGTTATGCCCTTCCCCTCCTTTCTCCCTTCGGGAACAGGTAGGCAGGAAAACCTGGAATGGCCCTTCTAAATTTTGCAGATGCAGGGAAGAGAACATCACTCACTACTTAGATAAGACACACAGATAAAGTGAGAGAATTAGCTTTTTGTCCTTGAACTGGTATTTGCTGAGGACAGGATAGAAAGTATCAGGGAGGCTCTCATATGTTCACAGTCCGTTAAAAAACACCTGTGCTTTTCAGAGACTTGTCCTCCCAGTGTAACGACTCCGGCTTCAACCCTGGAAAAACACTTGGAGGCTCAGTTTAACTTTTCAATTCAATGGAAATAAGTCCTCACTTTTACCAGTTTCATCCCTGCCGTGTCGATGTGGGCCCTAAAAAAAATCAGTTATCTCACGCAAGAGGATGGTGGAAACGGCACTGCCTTTCTGCTCTTAGCCCAGACAGTCTTCTAAGGCAAATCCCTTCTCTGATAGGCCCTACAGCTCTCTGCTAATCTCCCTTCTCAGTCCTCATCTGGGATTAAACTGTTCAGATTATAGAAATGCCTGTAGACTAACGTCCGTTCTGGTTGTGAACGGCATAAAATGCACAGCGGCTTTTCAGGAACATTGGGAACCTTTCCTGCTGAAGAAAGACAGGCTGTAGTGATGGAAGGTGGGGGGGGGGAGAGACCTTCAGGAAATCAAGAGACGCAGCATGGGGCCGGTGTTGGAGGAAGAGGAAGCCATACAGAGCCAGGGGGTTGCGCCATCTCCCGCCCCCGCTTTCTTACCCAGCATAACCCACATGTTTCCTACTCATAACTGTACTGGTCTCTGGAGTGAGGATTTGAAAGTTTCAGAATGAAGGGGGTGTTGGCTGTGATTGGTGACACAGTAACCCGAATCCCTCATGAATTGTCACAAGTTTGGCAACCTACATGTTTGGGCTTTGTACTAAACCACATTCTGGGACCCTGAGGCCCCTTTCCTTTTCAGGGGCCTGCATCATCTGGAGCAGGGATTTCTAAACTTCTTTCCCGCACGAACCACTTGAAAATTGCTGAGGGTCTCTGTGGACCACCTAATGTTACTGTTGCGCCTCTTGTAGCAACTGTAACGTGCTGTGCTAGCTGCTCTAGGAATTTTAGTTTGTATTTTTATTGATTTTATTTCTTATACAATAAAATACAGTATTCCACAGAATTCAGACTGTAGTACAGTCAAATGAAATATGAACTCTTGCATACTTTCTCCCTTCTCGCACACTGAACCAACCTTGTAGGGCAATGGGAGCTTTGAGGATTAAGTGCAAGATTTAGTTGTAGGAAAGCTGAGAGGATTGAAGGTTGCTAAAACAAAAGTCGGTGCCAGTAAGAATATCAGAAGAGCACTGCTGGATCAGTCAAAATGGCCCTTCTAGTCCAGAATCCTGTTCTCACAGTGGCCAAAGGGATGCCTCAAAGGGAAGCCCACAAGTAGGACCCGAGTGCAAGTGTTCTGCAGTTTCCAATAACTGGCATTCAGGACACTGCCTGCAGTTATCTATGATGGCAGTGGGTCTATTCACAGTGAGGGCCAGATTCCCTTCTGGGGTGGCAGGAACATGCCAAAGGTGGGCAGCAGCAGAGGCAAAAGTGACCAGAGCAACGGAAGTTAATTGTACCTTTGTACAGTGGTACCTCGGGTTACATACACTTCAGGTTACAGACTCCGCTAGCCCAGAAATAGTGCTTCAGGTTAAGAACTTTGCTTCAGGATGAGAACAGAAATCGTGCTCCGGCGGCGCGGCAGCAGCAGCAGGAGGCCCCATTAGCTAAAGTGATGCTTCAGGTTAAGAACAGTTTCAGGTTAAGAACGAACCTCCGGAACGAATTAAGTACTTAACCCGAGGTACCACTGTATAGTCGATAATGGGAGTAAAGGCCTCTGCAGCCTTCCCAGGGCTTGAATTTCCTGTTTGCAACCTGGCGGCAGTAGTACCAAGAATTCTGTCTTAACTTGCCCAGGACAGAGAACCCCCTCACATGCCTGAGGCTTCCTCAGCCTTTGGCTGCTTCGCTAAGCTACCTTAATGGTGTGGGTGTGCAGCTGGAAGCTGCCATTGTGCTCCAAGTCGTTTTAAATGCCGGGAACTTATAAAGGGTATGGTTCCTTTCCCAAAAGAGCCACCCTACTATGAAATCTGGGTCTCCGCAACTTCTGTAAAAGGAACCACCAACTATTACCCATGAGCAAGCAATGCCAGAGGCCTGCAGGTAGCAGGTAAAAAGGGAAAGGTAAAGGTGCCTCTGACCGTTAGGTCCAGTCGCGAATGACTCTGGGGTTGCGTGCTCATCTCGCTCTATAGGCTGAGGGAGCCAGCGTTTGTCTGCAGGCAGCTTCTGGATCATGTGGCCAGCATGACAGCTGCTTCTGACGAACCAGAGCAGCGCATGGAAACACCGTTTACCTTCCCGCCAGAGTGGTACCTATTTATCTACTTGCACTTTGACGTGCTTTCGAACTGCTAGGTGGGCAGGAGCAGGGACCGAGCAACGGGAGCTCACCCCGTCGCAGGGATTCGAATCGCCAACCTTCTGATCGGCAAGTCCTAGGCTCTGTGGTTTAGACCACAGCGCCACCCGCGTCCCCACAGGTAGCAGGTAACAGCCATCTATTCAAAACATTTTTAAACTGGGCAATTCCTCACAACACACTGTTGGTACCTTTCATCTCACCCTTTGCTGACCTACTGGCAATACCTATTGTGACTATCCTTCTGCACCACGGCTACTTTGTAACCCAGGATGGGGAACCCACGGACTTCTTTAGGTACACCTTGGGATGTCTCCCCAAGCCACAAACCTTCGCTAGCCACATCCCTCCGTATCTCCTGCTCTGCACCCACCTTGGGCGTTTTTGCCTTCTTGGAATGTCATTGCACTGTGAAAATGCTTGCTTACCAGGACAGAGAGATGTTGGAGTGGGGGGTCCCACCCATTTGTGTCTGGCACAGAGCTACTTCCTTTGTTACCTTAATGGCCCATACTTAGAAGGCTATTACCTCACCTGGAAGCTAGCCTGGCTATTCCTGGAACTGAAGCCCTGCTGGATCCAGGAGTTAGAAGGGCGCTCAGGCATACAATTTACCCCGCCAAAACTCGTAGAATCATATAATCATAAAGTTGGAATAGACCACAAGGGCCATCGAGTCCAACCCCCTGCCAAGCAGGAAACACCATCAGAGCACTCCTGGCATATGGTTGTCAAGCCTCTGCTTAAAGACCTCCAAAGAAGGAGACTCCACCACACTCCTTGGCAGCAAATTCCACTGTCGAACAGCTCTTACTGTCAGGAAGTTAAAATAAAAAAAATCCTTCCAGTAGCACCTTAAAGACCAACTAAGTTAGTTCTTGGTATGAGCTTTCGTGTGCATGCACACTTCTTCAGATACGAAAGCTCATACCAAGAACTAACTTAGTTGGTCTTTAAGGTGCTACTGGAAGGAATTTTTTTATTTTGACTATGGCAGACCAACACGGCTACCCATCTGTCAGGAAGTTCTTCCTAATGTTTAGGTGGAATCTTCTTTCTTGTAGTTTGGATCCATTGCTCCGTGACCGCTTCTTCTCTATGTATCGTAGCAATACATACACAAATATGTGAAGGGAAGGGGAATAACATGTGTAAGGAATCTAATATGAGGTAGCTTTGGGGGGAGCTATGTAGGTGCAGAAATGGAAGAAATTCGCCTCCACCATCTTAGCTGTAGGCGAGGCGGTCCCTCCTTCCGTCCTTTTTGGGGCGAGAGGGGAGAACCACAGTCGTATTGGTGGTGGGGGGGGGCTTTTTCCTATCCCTTTGGCAGGAATAAACTCGGTAACGCCACATGCGGCTTCTACCACGCATATGGCGGCCGCCGAATCGCAACCGGAAGTTGGTTCTCCAAGCAAATTGTCCTTCACCCCTAGGAGCAACGACGGCGCGTGGAGGAAGAGAGAATTGCGCCTATACCGGCGGAACCACAGAGTTGGGGAAGTAGCGTGTAACACTCGAGCTCTTCCGGCGGAAGTTGTGGAGCCAAGCCGGGGACCTATTTATTGGAAGAACCGGCCGCTGGCGGTGGGAGTGGCGAGCGCCGGAATGGCGGACTCGGGGCTGGGAGATGTGGAGTCTCTGCCCCGCGGGGGCTTTCGGTGTCGCCTCTGCCATGTGGCGGTGGCCAATAGTGAGTGGGGCCGAAGGTCGGGAGGTGGGGCCTGTGCTGCGGGGGTGCAAAGGTTTTATATTGTCCTATGCACACGCGCCAAAAGAGGGAACTCGGTCTGGTACTCTGCACGTGGCCAGAGGCACTCTCGTCTCTCTTGCTCAAATGCTTCCAAGGCTGAACTTGGACTCGAGTTAAGTGTTCTGTCTCGGAAGCGCAGGAGGGCAAAGATGGGGAATCGATGGCCCTTCAGGCTCCCATATCTTGGCTAGCGGTCATGGGAATTAAGAGCCCAGCAGCGTCTGAAGGGCTGCAGTTGCCCAGCCCCTGCTGCGGGGTTACTCTTCTCCCCACCCCTTGCGAAATTCCTGTATATTTCAAAACTTTTCAGCTGAAGTGAAGGTTTTGGTGATACGAGGAAGCTGTGATGAAGGAAAACTTCGCCTGTTGCAGGGTTTTTTGGAGCCTTCTGAGAAGTAATTTACACACTTAAGGCAATGTTGCCTTATTTATGAACAGCAGCTAACTTACAAGAGTCCTAAACCATGGAAAGTAACTTATTTCCTTGTGTTCTTATACAATGAATATATATGTATATTTTTTCTTCTGCGAGAGCACCTGAGTTGACCTTTTCCCCTTTAGTATGTACATGGAACAGTGGTCTTGTCAAAGGGCCCCATGCAGTTGAAATCAGTTTCGTATTCCTCTATACACTTTCCAAACTGTTGACATCAAGAACTAAGGAGGCAAAAGCGCTCCTGGTGTTCCAAATTCGGCCTTAATCAGTTATTGAAAAGCATTATCCATACCAAATTTGAGTGGTGGGGAAGACTATTGCTATGTTCTTATTTATTAAATTTATATACTGCCTTTCATCTGAAGATCACATGGCAGTTTACTTCATAAAAACATAGTAACATAATAGCAGCAGAACAACAACAACATCCATGCACATTTAAATGTCATATATTGTTGTATCACTCAGAAGCCTGGTTGAAGAGGAATGTTTTCACCTGGCACCTAAAAATATGTAATGAAGGCACCAAGTGTGCCTTATATAAATAAATCCTTATTTTTGCAATGCAAACAGCTTACAAACAGATTTCAAAGTGATGGAAGACCACACCTTTGCCTCCCTCACACCTGATGCCACATCAGACATCAGAAGTAGGGTAGGTGGGTTGTAGTTTTGGGGGAAATGCCCTTGTGAAGCCCACCACAATGACCAGACACCGTTTCAAAATGGCTTTTACCTGATTTTTATGTCAGGTGTGTCATTTTGATGTTTTGGGTGTCGTCTGCATATTGGTGCTATCCAACTCCAAATCCCCTGATTTCACTCAGCTTCATATGGATGTTAACTATTTTTATTTGTGTGTGCGTGTTTTGTTAACAGATTCATTTGAAAGTGAAGGTTTCAGGGTATTTTAAGTGGCAAGTTACTTTAATGGCTCCCTGAGCCTTATATCTCAGCTCGATCATTGACATAATCCATAATCCATAGGAGCATTGTAATGGTGTCCTGTGTTACAGGGGCCTGACTGTCCTCAGCTAAAAATCAGCCATTTAGTGTTGCTGGTCCCATGTGATGGACAACTCTGGCAGAGATTTAGCAGGCACCCTCACTTCTGACTTTCAAACACCCCTTGAAGACTTATTTTTATGCTGATAAGCCTGTTCAGTTTTAAGGCATTTTAATGAAGATTTTGCGTGTTAATGACATTTTATGTTTTGCTGTATTTGTATTGTATATATCGTAGTAGACTGCCTTGACATTTTACATCAGATGGCGGAATGTAAATACTTTTATATTATTACCATTTATTTATTCAACTTGTACCCAGCCCTTCCTCCCAAAGGAGCCCAGGGTGGCAAACAGATCACTACAAAAATCATTCTAAAACCAATAGAAGTAACTATCTTTGGATTTCTGTGTTGGAGTAAGTGTGTTGGAGTTCTGGGACTGTTTTTATTATACTTGGTTTGCATCGTATTGCTTTTAAATGTTTATGGATGTAAACTGCTCTGGGGTCATCATGTCAAAAGGGCAGTATTAAAAGCTGATGAAAATAAGCAAACAAAAGCCTTGGTTTTTCTGCTGCAGAGCCCAGCATGGATGACCACCTTCGTGGGAAGAAACACCAGCGCTTGGAAAACCTCCGCACTGTCCGGCAGGCCCAAGAACTCCGCAGTGTGTTCGTCAGTGGTTTTCGGAAGGGGACACCAGCCTCTGAGCTGAGTGATTATTTCCAGGCCTATGGGGAGGTGGCCAATGTGGTGATGGACAAGGATAAGGTATAGCCTTTGGCATCAAATTAGTAAAACCTTGATAGCTGCTTACTGGGAACATAGGAAACTGCCTTAAACTGAACCAGGGGGTCCATCTAACTCAGTATTGTTTACTCTGGTGGGCAGCAGCTCTCCAGGGCTTCAGGGGGGTTCTTTCTCATTCCTACCTGGAGATGCTGGGGACTGAACCTGGGCCTTTGCATGCCAAGCACATGTTACGATATAGAAGCAATGCGGCCGCGAGCTGGTAGCTTGAAAGCAAAACATAATGGGAATGTTGGGACTGTTCCGTGGGAAACAGAGGGACAGTCTATTCACGGTGCGAAGCACCGGAATTAGCTCAGAGTGTAATATGAGCTGTACAGGAAGTACAGGAGGAGTTTGTCTCTCGGCTGTTGGAGTTTGAAGAGAGCAGTCGTGTTTTCTGTAACGCTGCAAAGACAGAAATAAAGGCATGTAAATACGTTTCTGTCTATCTCTTTCCCCTGCCCGGGGGGGGGGCAGGAAAGAGGGGGGGGTGTTCTTCTCACGCCGAGAAGGATCGCCTATCGCGACCTCTGCCTGGATCTTGCCGGGAAAGCAGACAGGGAGGTCAACAGGAGATCAAGCCAGGTGCCTGGAGAGTGGCCAGTTTCTCCTGATAAAGGCTTGATTCCCAACAGCACATACTTTGCCACTGAGCAAAAGAAAGGGCACATACAGCAAGAGACATAAAGCACTATATCGAAAATGGTTTCAGTTCTCCCTTCAGTTCATTTCACAGAGAATGATACCATCCAGGAGTGCATTAAATTTACTTTTGGGTTCCTACAATATTTAACACACTCTGTTTGAATAAGCTTTGCAGGGGAGCAGGAAAATAAATTTTATGAGACAGATAAGAAGATAAGGAGAGGCTGCTGGATCAGGCCAGGGTCCTATATAGTTCAGCATCCTGCTCACACCATGGCCCATCAGATGCCTCTGAGTAGCATGCAAGCAAGGCCTGAGCACAAGAGTCCTCTGCCCACCTGTGCCTTCCAGCAGCTGATACTCATTTTTAAAATTAATATTTTATTAATTTTCTGAAAATAGCAGAGATAAAACAACAACAGTACATCTTCATAATCAAACATAAAAAGAAAAAAGTTGACTTCCCCCTGGTCCCTTCCCTGGTTCTACTGTTTATCATCATACCACATCTCCATTTTATATTGAAAAATCATTGAAATTACTTATTGTCTATTCATAATGTCATTACAAGTACAGTCATACCTCGGGTTGAAGTAGCTTCAGGTTGAGCGTTTTCGGGTTGTGCTCCGCGGCAACCTGGAAGTAACGGAGCATGTTACTTCTGGGTTTCGCCGCTCACGCATGCGCAGACGCTCAAAATGATGTCACACGGATGCGCAGAAGCAGCGAATCGAGACCCGCTCAGTCATGGGTTGTGTTCGCTTCAGGATGCGAACGGGGCTCCGGAACGGATCCCGTTCGCATCCAGAGGTACCACTGTATTTCTAAAATCCTGCTAATGTACAGTGGTACCTCAGGTTAAGTACTTAATTCGTTCCGGAGGTCTGTTCTTAACCTGAAACTGTTCTTAACCTGAAGCACCACTTTAGCTAATGGGGCCTCCTGCAGCAGCTGCACCGCCAGGGCATGATTTCTGTTCTCATCCTGAAGCAAGTTCTTAACCTGAAGCACGATTTCTGGGTTAGCGGAGTCCGTAACCTGAAGTGTATGTGACCCGAGGTACCACTGTATTAACCTATCAGCCCAGCAGCTGATATTCAGAAGCATGCTTCCTCTGACAGTGGAAGCACAGAGTGTAGCCATCCTGGCTAATAACCATTGATAGCCTTTATCTCCATGAATTTGTCGTCTCCTCTTTCAAAGCCATCCAGGTCAGTGACCATCCCTGCCTTCTTTGGGAGCAAGTTCCATAGCTGAACAATGCACTGCATTTTATCTGTCCTGAATGTTCTAACATTCAGCTTAATTGGATGTTCCCAAGTCTATGAGAGAGGGAGAACAACCATTCTCTGTCCACTTTCTCCATGCCGTGCCTAATTTTTTCCACCTCTGTCACCTCACCTCTTGCTTGCTTTTTTTTTTGAAACTACAAAACCCCAAATGCTGGAACTCTCATCATAGTGGAGTTGCTCCTGACCATTTTGGTTGCCCTTTCCTGAATATTTCCCAACTCCTTTGTTCCCAAGACTTAAAGAGGCTTAACCTTCAAAAGCTTTTCACATGCAGCTTTATTGGCAGTAAATTCCATTGAGCACAGTGGGACTTCTGAGTAAACACACGTAGGAGCGGGTTGCATGTTTTCAAAATAACATTCCATTGGGGAAAATCCGACTGCAGCAGGCCTAGGGAGGTGTTCACAGTCATTTTAATGATCATTCTATTCTGCTTGTAATGGTCTTTTAGAAATGTTTTTAGATTGCTGTACACTGCCCTGACATTTTTGTCAGAGGACAATACACAGAAATATTTCCTGCCCTCTGGACCACCTAGCTGGAGGAAGAATTATTTGTTAACTCGGAAAGCTTTCATCATCCATTTCATGTGCTTGTTTGTCCTAATAAAGGGTGTCGTTTCTCTTGATCTGTTAATTCTGTTTTAAAGACATTAATCTATTAAGGCTGAGCATGTGTTGTAGCTTCTTTTTTCTAGACAGGGCAGGAGGATTGTGAGATGACCCAGAAACTGACATTCTTTTCTTTTCTCTTGCTTCACGTGCTGCTAGGGAGTCTATGCGATTGTGGAGCTACAGAATGAGACAGTGCTGGAGAAAGTATTGGCACAGCCCCAGCACAGTCTGGGGGGTCAGAAGCTGCGTGTCAAGCCTCGAGAGAAGAAGGACTTCAAATACACGCCCCCCAGGAAGCAGGGGTCAGCCAGACAAGGACAGCTGAGCCCCGAGAAGCTGGCACAAAAGTTGTGCCAAGCTGACAACGTGAGTCAACTCTGGTTTCTTTTTCTTGCCCTGTCTGTAACTTATTCCTGATCCCAAGTGCTGGAGGAGACTTGAATGGATGTGGTTGCTTGACAGGGCTAGCAACAGCTTTAAAAGTATTAAACCCAAAGCCTTGCTATTGGTCTCCTGCCTGCAGGTGGGCAAAGGGCTGTAGCTCACCAGCAGAGTGAGGTCCCAGGTTCAATCCCTGGCATGGGAAAGATTCAATGTCTGAAACCCTGCAGAGCTGCCAGTCAGTGCAGACAGTAGGGAGCTAGATGGATGTAATGGTCTGGTTCTGTAAGAGGCAATTTCCTGTGTTCCTTTCTAAACCAGCTGTTCAGTTAGGATCATGAGGACTGGAATATTCCTTTGTTTTTAGGGCAGAAACCATAGCTCTGTGGTAGAGTATCTGCATGCAGGAAGTTCCAGGTTCAAGCCCAGGCATCTGCAATCAGACTCCTGTCTGAAATCCTGAGCAGCTGCTACCAGTCAGTGTAGACACTACTGGCCTAGACGACCCCAATAGTCTTGACTTGGGTATAAGGCAGGTTCCTTTGTTCCTATGTTTCTAGGTGGATGCCCAGATGTCTTTGATGGTGCAGCTCTTTGAGTTCTCCGAGAGCGAACGGCGCCTGCGGGACTTGCTGGTCACTCTCTTCCAGGAGGTGTTCCTGGAGTTTTTCCCCGGTAAGCTGCTGCCCTGGACCTCTGTTGATGGTCCAGCCTTGGATCTTCATTTGACCTTTCACCCCCCTCTCCACGCCCAGGTTCTGCTGTTCTCCCCTTTGGTTCCTCGGTGAATGGCTTTGATGTCTCTGGCTGCGACCTGGATTTGTTCCTGGACCTCGAGAAGACAAAAAGCTTCCAGGCCTCTGCCAAGCGACCTAGTGGGCCACAGGTGAGACCCAGAGCAGAGGACATTAACAGTAGACGGAGTTACGAATGTATCCTTCAGTCTTTCTTAGACTAGGAGTGGGGAACCCTTTCAGCCTGACAGCCGCCTTTCCTGCTAGGCAACCTTTCAGGCAGTGGGTTATGGCATGTGGGCCTTGGAAGCCTACCCAAAAAGGAATCTGGCCCTGAGACGGAAAAAGATTTCCCGCTCCTGGTGCAGTAGTGATGCCGTCTTCCATTAATCAACAGCCCTAGTTGTAGCTGCTGTTATTTTTACATGGATCTGGCTGCCATGAGCCAAGGGTGATGGCTGCTACCTTGTGAAATTGATGGAGTTGAGGTTAGTTGGCTGTTCACCACCATGATGTCAAATGGAACATCCATGTCCAGAAGCAGTCTATTTCAGAATTCCGGAGGTCAGTGGCATAGGAAGTTGCTTTAAGCTGAATCAGTGGAGTCTATAAGGGCCTGTCCTCAGCTGGCCCCTGCTTACCCACTTCCTTGCTTCCAACCAGTCTAGGAGGTGGTACCTTGTCTAAGTGTTGCCTTTGTAGAATGCTGTAGGGAGGAGGATGGAGACAAGAGCAGATCTTCTTGGTTCCATCTATCCTTGGCTGCGGCTCCCCCTACTGCTGGTCTTCCTCTCTTCCCACCCTGCCAGTCCTAATGAGCACTAGCTCTCACAGCTTCCAAGGAGCCGCATGCAAAAGTGGGTGGACTAATGGATGTGACTCTCTTGCCTTTGTACAGCAGGCACTCACAAGTCAGAGGTTGCTACATGCACAAAATTCTCTCCACCCCCCATCCTGGTAACCTAGACGCATGCTTCCTGTTCACTGACAGATTCCAGCCAAGGAAAAGCACTTGAGGGGGGTGTGGAGCAAGGCTGGAGAAGGCGGAGTAGCCAGTTAGCGATGCCTAGAGGTCTCCATTCTTTCCACCCTTGTTTTAGGCCTCATGTCCGCTATACATTTAAAGCAGTATCCTCCTACTTTTAAACAGTCACAGCTTTCCCCCAAAGGATTCTGGGAAGTGTAGTTTGTTAAGGGTGCTGAGAGTGGTTAGGAGACACATACTCCATTCTACCCCCTCAGAGCTACAGTTTCTAGAGCGGTTTAACAATCAGTCCCTCTTCTCGGGGAGCTCTGGGAATTGTAGCGGACCGGTGCCAGCTGCAACCACCAGCATTTCCAGGCAAGGCTGGGAAAGATAGCCTGTCTGAAACCTGCTGCCACTTGGACAGTGAACAGTTAGACGTTCCATTGTTCCAACCTGGTATAGGGCAGATTCCTACACTGGAAAGAGGTCTGCAACGCACTAGAATCTACATGAAGTGCTGAGAGAGATCTGAAACCCAGGAGAGATGCTGCCAGTCAGAATAGCCAGCACTGGGCCAGACAGAGAAACACTCTGACTCAGGATAAAAACAGCTTGTTCCAAATGCACCTTCTCCTCCAGGCTGAGGACGGAGCCAGTGTGGAGCTGGACTCGTGCTCGGAGGACTCGATCCTGAGCGATATTGACTTGGCTTCCGCCACGGTGCCTGACGTGCTGGAGTTGGTTGCCGCCGTGATGCGGAAGTGCGTTCCGGGAGTCCACAATGTCCAGGCTGTGCTGACTGCCCGCCGGCCGGTTGTCAAGTTTTGGCACAAGGAATCGGGCCTGCGTGGTGACATCTCCATAAACAACAAGTACGGGGGCTGTGTTTGTGTGTTTGTGTGTGTGAATCCCTTTACTAAATTTCGCATTGTTGCATCACACCTTTGGCCCTGCTGGATGTTGCTGAACCACAACTCCCATCACCCCTGGCTGTTGCCCATGCTTGCTACGGCTAATGGGAGTTTTTGTTTTGCAACATCCGGAGGGCCAAAGGTTCTTTCTATTTTATTTATTATTATTAATTTATTGAATTTATAGCCTGCCTTTCCTGCTAAGGAGCCCAGGGCAGCAAAAAGTTACATGATTTAAAAACCAAAAATAAAGCAAATGCATTCTACAATAGACTAAAACATACTGAAACTAGTTACAGATAAAACATTCTAAAATACAATTAGAAAGCAAAACATACTTTCTTCCAATGATCTCAAGGTTTCCAGGAACAATATTCTTCAGCCACCAAATGCCTTGATAAACAGTAACATTTTCAGATTTCTCATAAAAGTTAAGAATGATGGAGACAGGCACACCTCACTGGGGAGGACATTGCACAGTCAGGGAGCCACCACTGAAAAGGACATGTCACAGGTCAGAGCCAGTCAGGCAGCCCCCAGTGGTGGCACTACGAACACGACCATTTAAGTACACGAGGTCTCAGGGAATTGTTTCTTAGGAGTTGATTTCCTCTCTCATTTTGGTGCTTGATATTTTCAAAATGAGACAGATGTTGCAAACGAGACCCTTCCCCCACTTCCATTTTAGCTGTATGCTCAGGGGGCGCAGGGTAGCTGCCTCCTTGTGTCAGGGTCCTGACTTGCTGTCCTCTTCTCTGAATTCTCTCTCCATGGTAGGCTGGCCATCTGCAACACGCGCTTCCTGCAGCTCTGCACTGAGATGGACGAGCGAGTGCGGCCTTTGGTCTATGTAGTGCGCTATTGGGCAAAGCAGCAGGCGCTGGCAGGTAAAGTGGAGAAACAAGGAGGGGGGGACTCAACAGAACTTGTGAATGGAGAGAACTGCCCATAGCAACTCAGTGGTGGAGCAACTGCTTTGCATGCAGAAGGTCTCTGGTTCAGTCTTCAGCATCTTTAGCTTGGCTCGGAGAGACTCCTTGCTTGGGTCCCTGGAGGGTTGTCGCCCATCAGTGTAAACACCTGAGATGTACGTTTTTAGGACCCCCTTTATTCCTTTGAAGGGACGCGGGTGGCGCTGTGGGTTAAACCACAGCGCCTAGGACTTGCCGATCAGAAGGTCGGCGGTTCGAATCCCCGCGACGGGGTGAGTTCCCATTGCTCGGTCCCAGCTCCTGTCAACCTAGCAGTTCAAAAGCACGTCAAAGTGCAAGTGGATAAATAGGTACCGCTCCAGTGGGAAGGTAAACGGCATTTCCGTGCGTTTACTGCTCTGGTTCGCCAGAAGCGGCTTTGTCATGCTGGCCAAATGACCTGGAAGCTGTATGCCAGCTCCCTTGGCCAATAAAGCGAGATGAGTGCCGCAACCCCAGAGTCGGCCATGACTGGACCTAATTGTCAGGTGTCCCTTTACCTTTACCTTATTCCTTTGACTGCAGTTTGTTTAAATACTGAATTTTAAATTGTTGTAACCTGCTAGCAAAGGGCAGGTAATAAATTTAATCATCGTTGTCATTTGGAGCTACAAAAATGTACCATGGGTGTCAGCTACAAAATGGCTACCATGGCGGGTCTAGCCTAACGTGGAATGGCCACCATATCTAAAAGAGCAGACTGAGAGATGAAGGCCTACAAAATAATGTGGGCATTCCCTGCCTCCCCACAACCAGCCACCCCATCACTGAGGAAAGGGAGCCTGTGCCAGTCACTCCCTGATTGCATCTGCCACCTGTTCAGTATTGAGGGGAGGGGTAGGAGCCAATCAAATGTAGGTATGTTTAAGGGGGCGTGTTCACTGTTGATTGGCTGAGCCAGTGCAAACAGGAACTGAACCACAAGAGCAAATGTCTGGTGGCAGTAGGAAGCCAGAGCTTTATTTCCACTTAACACTACCTCCTTTCCTCTCTTGACAGGGAACCCATTTGGTGGAGGCCCCCTCCTCAATAACTATGCCCTGACCCTGCTGGTGCTTTTCTTCCTGCAGACACGCACCCCACCCATCCTACCTACGGTCGCCCACTTGAAGGAACTCTCAGGTACCTACCCTCCCACCCCAAAAACGCAAGCTGGGGTTCTGAACAGCTTTATTTATCGCTTAGCTAGATCCTGGTTTTGCCCTCGTCGTTATTTATCTTGTACAAATTGTTAACACCTACTCTGGGCTTCCTTGTGGAAGGAAAAGCAAGGTGCAAATATTGAATGATATTTCCAGTCCCTGCAGCCGCTGGCTACACACAGACGTCTTTCGACCTGTCTGTTCTGGTGAGATCACCTGGAATGAGGACAGCAATTCCTTTGATGCTGAAAGACACTTACCTGAGGAGGGAAGGGTTCAGGGTTCATTTTGTTGTTTGTTTTTTGAAATGTAAAAGATTAATAAACCTAAAGATTAATGAATGCACACACACAAATGTGATGTTCCTGGCAATGCTTCTGGAAAGAGCGTACTCACTCTCTGCTCCTTAGTGGAAGAGGAACACACTGTGGTGGACGGCTGGGACTGCAGCTTCCCCAAGGATTCTGCACGGCTGGAGCCCAGCGGGAACAAGGAAGATCTTTGTGAGTTGCTCTCAGGAGGTTAAAACCCAGATTAAAGTGCAAACTTTCCTGGATATTCTCCTTTAAATGTGCAGATGGGAGTCTAGGACATTGGCCATAGCTCAGTGGGACAGTATCTGCTTTACACGCAGAAGGCGGCTCCCCTTCAATCTCCAGGTTGGGCTAGGAATGTCTCGTGCCTAAAGTCGTGCTGCCAGTCCATGTGGACAGGACTGAGTTAAACGGGTGGTCTGCCTCTGCATAAGGCAGCTCCCTTTTTAAATCTTCACTTTATTTAGAACAGTGGTTCCAAAACTTGGGTCTCCCGCTGTTTTTGGACTACAACTCCCATCATCCCTAGATAGCAAGACCAGTGGTGAGGGATGATGGGAACTGTAGTCCAAAAGCAGCTGGAGACCCAAGTTTGGGAAACACTTATTTGGAACCACGAGGGCTGGAATCCTTATTTTTAGGGGAAGGGGAGCAGCTGCGTTGACTGCAGAAGGTTCCAGGCTGAATCCCAGGCATCTCCAGGTAGGACTGGAGAAAGATTCCTGGAAGAGCTGGGATGACATTCCCTGCTTTGAAACTGACTGCTGCCTGTCAGTGCAGACAAGACTGGTGCAAGAGGGACCAGTGGTTTGACTTAGTATAAGGGAGCTTCCTATGTGATGGAAGCACTGAATTGCTGTTGGTAGTCCTTTGTGCAAAACCTCCCTCGCATCTCCCTGGCTCACTGGCTGCCGGCCTCTTACTTTCCAGGCTCTCTCCTGTCTGAGTTCTTCCGCGTCTTCGAGGACTACGACTTCGCTGGCTGCGTGATCTCGCTGTGGGAGGGCCGCCCGTTGCCCCTGCCCAGCTTCCTGTCCTCCTCTGAAGCAGGCAGCAAGCTCAAGCTGGGGCCCTTCAACCTCCAGGACCCCTTTGAGCAGAGCCACAACGTCGCCGCCAACGTCAACGAGAAGACGGCGCTGCGGTTCCAGCGCTGCTGTTGCAACGCAGCCAAATACTGCCGCAGCCTGCAGTACCAGCGCAAGTCCAGCAAGGGAAAGATCTGGGGGCTCGTCCGCCTGTTTCAGCCGGGCACCACCGAGGCTCCGGTTGCTGAGAGCTTTGTCATTGGCCTTCCCCTATCAATGGCGGTGCCGCCTGCCCAAGCCCATGAGCTTCTGGGCCAGGCTGGGGACTTCCATCTACTTTGGTTCCAGAAGGTCTGTGCTAGTGTGGCCTTTGTCTTAAGGGACGTGCTGAAATGTAGCTGTGTGGAGGTGGGGCAGGGGCTTGGGGAGGAGCAGGAAGTCTCTGAGGTGAAACAGGAAGAGGAGGAGTTGGAAGCAAAGACTCAGCAGCTGTCGGTAGGGTCCAAGCGCCCTCTAGACGAGGGAGGGAGCAATGTCTCTCTGCCCGCTAAAAGGCTGCGAGTTGATGATTTGCTCCCTGGTGAGGAGAGCATGACCTGGAACTGCGCCGTCTGGCATCGCGTGTGGCTGGGCCGTCGCCGCATCCGGCGGCAGCTCCAGGGGCCGGAGCCCGAAACCCAGCAGCAAAAGGCCAACTCCTTGGAGCTGGAAGCAAAAGTGTCTGAGGCCATTTCCCAGCAGGAGTGCGAAGCAAGGCCCACAGACCCTCTCTTCCAGTTCACAGTTTGTGCCCAGGCCAGCAGGAGTGGCACTTCCCGCGAGCAAGACACACGCATCAGCCTGAGATTCTCAACAGACCCTGAGCAAGCGTCCGTCTTCCAGGAGTTCTTCCACTTCCTGCAAGGTTTTTTGCCCCGGATGGTGGAGCAGCACCTGGCTAGCAAGGCCTGAGTCCCCCGAGAGAGGGCAACAAGCTATGTATTTGTGAACAGTTACAGATTTGGGTTTATTTATTTTTGCATATTTTTCTTACTGCCAATGTGAATATGAAAACATGGCCAAAACCCATTTCCACATCTCTCTTTATTTCATTTATTCTTATCCTGCCTCAAAGCGACAAGAGAAGGAGCACAGATTTAACCTCTGTGTCTTCGTTTGTGTTTTTACAGCCTGGTAGCTAAGGGTGGGGAACCGCTATCCTGCAGACCAAATTTAGCCCACGAAACACAAGACTGTTTTCCCCAAGTCATGGCCACCCACCCCATACCTGATGTCATAAAAGGTAAAGATAAAGGGACCCCTGACCATTAGGTCCAGTCGTGGCCGACTCTGGGGTTGCGGCGCTCATCTTGTTTTATTGGCCGAGGGAGCCGGCGTACAGCTTCCGGGTCATGTGGCCAGCATGACTATGCCGCTTCTGGCAAACCAGAGCAGCGCACAGAAACACTGTTTACCTTCCCCCCCAGAGTGGTACCTATTTATCTACTTGCACTTTGATGTGCTTTCGAATTGCTAGGTTGGCAGGAGCAGGGACCGAGCAATGGGAGCTCACCCCGTCGCAGGGATTCGAACTGCCGACCTGATCGGCAAGTCCTAGGCTCTGTGGTTTAACCCTGTTACCTGATGTCATATGTAGCTTCAAAGAAACAATTGCTGCCCTGAGGCATGTTCCCACCTTGGTCTGTGAGTGGAAAGTGGTTGGCATCAAAACTGCTGCTAAAACGGGGACCCTCCCATTTTAACAATTGTTTCAGTAGAAACGGCTTTCCTCCCCTGGAGCAAGAGTCAAAGAGCAGCACAGAGGTCCTGTCTGAAAGCCCTTCTGCAAACAGTTCACTCAATCTGCAAGTTAAGAACTGCAGTTCCGGTGAACCCACTGAGCCTTGGGTGGTGGCCACTTGGGGCATTTTTCACCGCTCGCCCACTGGCAGCCAATACGCTTACTTATGTAGCATGTCAGGTTCTAGTTGGGGAAGTCACCACCTTTACGACCAAACTCATTTCCTAGTGATTTTCAGTGGTAGAATGCCAGATCCTTTTTGGTGGGGGTCCTGGGCTTTAAAGGGCTCAGGGCTGCATCTAATTCAGTACCATTTTTGATTGTTCAGATAAACTCTGATGGTGATTCTGTTTCCACTGTCCCATCAGCTGTGTGATAAGTAGTTTAATCTCAAAAACTCTGAATTGTCCTGACTTGGTCAATTTCTTGACAGTCTCTGATTGGCCTGGCAGCCATTAGCAACATATCTGCATAAACATTTCTACTTTGCTGTAATGCTGTGTGGTTCTGCCTTTGCACAGGAGATAAAAAGATGGATTTCCTTGTATGAAGCTTACTGTAAGCTTGACTTGCTTCCCAATAATTTTTCCAGGGGAAGCAAAATGTTTTCAGATGATGAGTTTAGGGCGAAACAGCACACCAAAAAGAGGAGGAATCGCAAACTTGTTCAGAAATCCTTTGTATACATGCTCCGGGCAAGGGAAGAAATAGAATTCTGCACATGCGCGGGGCCGTTCTCGTTATCACTAGTACTACACGTGCTCCAGAGAGTGCCTGAAGGAGAAAGACTCGAGATTCTGCAGCTCCATTCCTTTCTCCCCCCCCCCCGCCGATCGAGGCCAGTGCGCATGCGGAATCCCTGCGTCCTTTGTTTTACTCGTGCTTGATATTTTCCTATTGCGCTTGCGCAGTCCTCTTCCCGCCCTGCCCTTTCGTAATATGTCCTAGAGACAATAAGGTCATCTGAAAAAGTAGAGCGACACACAAAGGCTATACTTCCGGTATCAATTGAAAAGGAGATGAAGATGACCATTTTAAAGAGGGGGGGCAGTAACACGGTTCTATACCGTCATATCTCCATGGTAAAAGCTCCTTAATTCTCCGCTCCAGCAGTTGTGTCGTGCAGACAGGAACAGAGTATGAAAAATCCGTAATACTATTATCTCTCGAAAATAGTACTGACTATCGTAGGGATAGAAAGAAGGCCATAGAGCTCTCTCTTTTCTATCTCTATGGTCACGGTCGTTTTCTAGCCGCTGTAAAAGAGGGCGCATGCGTTCTAACGTCTCAATGCACGCGCTAAACGGCCGAATTTGTAAAAAGCGATGGCCATTGGGCAGAAAGGGAAGGCGGGGAAGAGTTCCCGGCATGCTCCGCGGCTACTGACTATTTAACCCTTCAGCGGGCGGGCACTGTTTCTCTATCTAAGGCAGTCCTGCGGCAAGGTAAGTAAAGGGCTTGGGAGGGAGAGTTATTGCTTTTTAATCCGGTGCCATCCGCGATTTGTGGAGGGTCACAGGCCTGCAAATCCCACTAAAGGGTTTCTGTACTCTTTCCCTCATCTTTGGGTGTGAATATTGAGTAGCCATTGAGCGTTTTTGTTGAGAAAGGATGCGGTCGACGGGCCGCGTATGACCCTGCAAGCTCGTGCAACGCTTAATTGGGCGCAAGGCCCTTGGATCTCTTGTGGGACTTACTTCTGAGTAAGCATTCGGCCAGTTCTATATAAGAGGTGGCTGAAATACAAATGAAGGTTACTTTATTTGCCATTTAACGGCTGGGTGTAATCGATACTTGATTTGATTTCATTTTTTTTATTGTTTTTCATAAAATATCTCGCAGTGATTCCTGATGCCTGGAATAGATATTGTATGTGCCTGTGGACGATTAGAAACCCTACCGACCTATCAGAAAATGTGAACACGGGCCTGTGTGCCCATCAAGTATTTTTGCATTATGCATAATAATTAAAAAAAAAAAGTTTACATTCCATCCAACCAACCACAAGGCTGCCAGGCTACAGTGTTTATAAGCTATTTTTTACAGATTTATGCAGCAAAGGCCATGAAGCATAAATAATATGAAGGCTTACAGCAGCCTAACTTCTTATTATGGATCTGATCCAGCTTGTGTAATACTTTCTGTGCTGTTATTTATTATTCAGAAAATAATAATTGTTAGGAATCCAATGATTTTTTCATGGTGTAGCTCTGCTGTGTTAAAGAAATCTGAGCTTGGTGCAATATGCTTTTGAGAAACAATGCATAGGTTAGGGCTTCATTTCTCCATAGCTTTTAAGGGTCTGCTGTAGATCTTTCTGATTAAAGTTGGTCACTGGAAATCGAAACCCAAATCACTCTCACAGAGCTACCCTTCACTGAGTACTCTGGGGATTAATTGATAAACCACTTCAGGAACTGTAGCTCTGTGGGAGGAATAGGGGTCACCTAACAAGTCTTAGCATCCTTAACAAACTACAGTTCCCAGGATTCTCTGGGGAAAACATGACTGTTTAAAGTGGTAGAATGCATAGCATTGGTGGGACCCTAGAATTGGCAGTATTGTAAGCCATCTGCTCCAACCCACCACATCAAATCCATAGTGAGGGCATTCCCTAACAGACTACCTTTGCTTAAAAGCTTTTGAGATCAAGTATGGTTTTGGTATAAATTCCCCAGCCATAAGCTAACGCTCCCTCTGTATACTTAATGTCTTTCTCTGATGAAACTACACAGACCTGTACTGAAAAGTTCTGTGAGGACATTGTTTTGTTTCTGAGAATGGACTCCTGGCTGCCAGAGTCAGTTACTACTTTCTAAGGTTATATCACTTGGAAATGTCTAGCTTATAATCAGCTGTTGGCTTTTTCTCCCTCCAGACCTGAATTTGCAAGATCATGTGCGACTGTGCTTTCCAGGTGAGGTGGAAATCAAATGTGTTTAAGCTGTTCTTT
Source organism: Podarcis vaucheri (assembly GCF_965113315.1). NCBI lineage: Eukaryota > Metazoa > Chordata > Lepidosauria > Squamata > Lacertidae > Podarcis > Podarcis vaucheri. Next base: position 12,064,689 of record NC_138754.1, read on the forward strand.
GTTATGTACTTGGAAAGATGAGCAGTTGTTGGGCAATTGACGTTTGGTACATGGGAGGTTTTTAAAATATAATATGCTGTGTATTTACATTGGTGTCCAAACATAAAACGAAAATGTCCTATATGAGGTGTACTGTATTTGAATACGTTTTCAAATTTAGAAGTTAGTTCTAACCATGGTCTAGCATGTTGCAGACGACAATTGGGATACAACTCTGCAATGTTTTTGATCCTTCAATTCATTTCTTGCTGGGTGGCTGTGTATGTGTTTGAACAGACCCATAAAGACCACTTGTTCTTTCTGAAAACCTTAGAATGCTATACTTGGTATCATATTTTAAACTTTGCTGCATAGCTCAATCTTGGGTGCCCTTTCTAGCCATTGTTACAAGGGCATCAAGTGCTACAGAGATGAAATCCACGAACTCTCTCTTTCTGAGGCTTCAGTGGAGAAAACCTTTACCAGATTCTGAGTGGCACTAGCCCTGAGCATCAGTGTGGGAGATGGAAATAGATTTTCCCAAAGTGTCCTGACAAAATTGTTCTATGTCCGAGACACAAAGACCATGTGGTCAAGTGTGCAGAATCTATTCCTCATACACACCTTTGGTATAGCAGCATTAGTGGTTGAAGGCAGTGTGGTTTTATTTTTTGATATATATATATTTCATATTCCCCCATTCTACAGCTGCAAGAGTCGTCAGCTATGTGTCTGCACCACATGTAAGTATCTATTTTAAAGTGCATTAAGGACATGCTCAAAGGAACTGTAATTAAAAACAAAATACTCCATTCACCACCACTTCTGTAATTGCCACTTTGGCTACAGTGCTCATTGAATAACATGATCAGCTGGATAATGCAGAAGCCAAAACATTTTCCTTAAATTTAAGATATTCCTGTTTATCTGGTCACTGTAATTTTTTGTGATTTGCTCTCAGATCCTGAGCAAGGGGAACAAAACCTGGCCCTCTTGCATTGTATGTTTACATGCACAGTATACTTGCATGCCATTTAGAGAACAAGTCCATTTGAGAAGGAGCAAAGTAGTCTTGTTGCAGCCAATGTGGCAAATTTCTAGTAGGAGGGGGCAGAAGGAGTTCTCTGGACAAATCCTCTGGGTGTACTTCAAAAATAGAAAGCTTCCAACACACCCTACCAGCTGTTTTGAGCTCCTTTTTGCTGCCTTACTGTGTTCTGTGATGTTAAAATTGACAAGCATATATCTGATGTCTAGTGATGTCAGCTTCCTGTCTGAGAACACAAGACCTTCCAGCTTGCTGAGGAAGGAAGGAAGGAATGGGTATACAAAATAAAACAAAATGCTTCTGATTTCCTTAATTACAGGATGCATATTCCTGAACATGGAGCAGCTGTGTGGAAAACCCTTAAGAGGTATATTTGAGGACCAGTGCATCTGAATGATGGGGAGGTGAGACCTTTGTGCGCTGGGTGTGTTTAGTTCTAGGTGTGTTTCAATCGTTTGTGCTTGACTTGTTTAGTTTGAAATGATGACCTACGTTGATGGACGACATTTAGTCTCATGGCAATAGAGTTACCAAAGCCCTGATCAAACTGCTGCTCCTCCGCATAGCAAATGCATGCTGTCTTGAGTTTCCTTTTACTGAACAAGTTCTTGTGTCCTACACAGGTACAAGGACCCTGGCCAAAAAAAGTGAGTATTGGAGGTACAGCTCATTTTTAAATTTATGGACTGTTTAATATAGGGGTTGGGATGCTGTTAGAGTCCCAGCTTCCATTAGCCCTGGCCAGCATTAGCAAGGATTTTGGGAGTTGTAGTTGAGCAACATCTGGAGGACCTGACATGTTCCTAACCTCTGGGTTAGTGTATTGTTGCTCTTACTTCTGTATTGCCACCCAACTCGCACCTGCTGTCTCCCCAGTGATGAGAGACTTTTACCGCCCCAGTCTGATTTCTTGTGACTGAGTGGTCCTTTCTGAGGCTTAAGAGCTCAGCAGGACTCGGGTGAGGTTGGGTGGTCATAGCTGCAAATCAGGGCTTAATAATAATCATTTTCTCTTTCTTTCCAGGGCCTGCTGTTTCTTTCAAACAGCAGAATGGAGCAGTTAATTTAAAAGACGGTGCTTCCAACAGGTATATTTTTTTTCTTTGCAATCGAACGGCCACATGCTAGCAAGAATAAGATCTAGGAATCTCAAACCTAAAGCATCACTCTGGTCCCAATGAAGAAATCCTATTGCGTCTTATCTTCTGTTTTGGCGCCAGAACCTGCAAAGGTTGAACCCACTGGGGCCAGCAGAGGGGAAAGATGAAACTCTGCTCCAGAAGGAACTGTCTGATGGGACTTAGGTCTGATGAGGAAGGGCTGTAGATCCAGTTCATTTTTATATGCATTTATATACATAGATGACTTTTGTTTCCTTCAGAATGCAGGACATACTCCAGAGAGCCAGCCCTTGTGGACTGGACAGCTTGTCCTCCTGTCTCCAAAGGAAGAAAAGTGAGTTTGCATATAGCGCCAACCTTGCTTTTTAACTTCTCTGCTAATAGTCAGTTCACCCATCCCCAGTTCCCACTGACATGATGATCTCACTTGGAATCTCGTTCGGCTGAATTTTGCTGTTGAGAAGCGGAATCTGAGCATCAGTTGGGAGAGTGACTAAGCTGGAGGTGGTGGTAGTTGCTGTATCAAAACTTGCACCTCGCTGCCTGGCTAAGTAATGTCCCTGCCCTTACAATTTTGCTCCAGTTTTTAAGTTGATGGGATTTCTTTAAATTTGAATATTCCTTCTTGTGGACTAGAGGTCCTGCTTGACAATTTGTTTCTTCTGGATTTCCCCCCCTAAATGACAAAATCATCTTTCTTGCAGAATGGTGAACCTGAATTGGGGGCCCTCCCTCCCTTCCTGGTGGAGATTTAGCAGGTAAAGTTTATCTGATCAGTAAAATGGTAGCATATGTGAAAAGCTTAAAATACAATTTTATTCATTTCTGCTTGGAAGTCCAGTGGGGCTTACAGCCATGTAAGTATATAGGATTGAAACCTTCGAATATCTGGCTGTCCAGATTACAGCTCTCTTTGGGGGATTCCAGAAGCCCTGCACACTGTAACTTTCCAGTATGCATAAAAAAGAGGACTCCCATAAAAGTTAGGAAAGATTGAGCAGTTAGTTGCCTGCAGTTTTAATGATGAGTTTCACTAGCTCACTTTGATCATCTATAAAACCATGAAAATGTTTGAACAGCTGAAAAACTGCAAAGAAACAAATTAGATGGACTAAGCAAGATTTTTGGGCCTTGGGTCTGATTGTGTGTGTGTTTTCCCCCTCCTTGTAGATGACTCCCTGAAGCCAACTACATTCCTAAGCTAGCTGCCAGACCACTGGTCCATTCATCTTTGCATTTTCTACATGAACTGGCAGCAGATGCAAAGAGGGTAAGTGCTTGCCCTCCACAGTTTGGGGGGGGTGAGAAAGAGGAGGGCACTCCCTCCTCTTCCCAAGTTGGCTCCAGTGATGAGATTGTTACCGCCCCAGTCTGATTTCTGTGACTGAGTGGTTCCTTCTGAGCCTAGGAGCATGGCAGCGACATTTGTGTAAGAGATGGGAGATGACAGTTTCTCTTTGACTTCATTATACTTAACATCTCTATTTTTTCCTTTTCATAGAAGAGCTCAAATTGGGGCTCCTGCTGGTCTCTCCAGTAACTGGTAGCTTCCTTATATTCCTGTGATATTGCTGCAGCATTGATTCCTTCCAGCCCACTTCACCCAGCCTTCTGCATCCAACAGGTGAGTTTTAAAAACTGACTGCTCTAAGAGAACAGTAGGGTAGGCAAGTGGGGGGAGAGGTTGATGGGAGCTACAGTTGAGCAACATTTGAACAGGCCACAGGTTCTCCAACTCCTGGGGGTTAGGGGAAGGATTGGAGTATTACATAGTCCCAGAACATGAGCTTTTGGTATAGTGGCGTGGGGAGGAGTCCCAATGAGGAGATAAGGCAACATGTCTTAACCATCTGTCTTGGCTCCAGAACCTGCAAAGGTTGAACCCACTGGAGCTGGCAGAGCGGAGAAGAGGAAACGCTACTCCAGCAGGAGCTGTCTTATGGGATTCGTGGGAGGACAAGCACAGTGGTTGTGTATGGTTTTGATTTGTCACCTATAGTAACTCATCTTTGTTTTCTTTCTCCCTCTTGCCCCGCTCCCCTTTATACACAGGCATGCACAATTGCTGGAGACTGTTTTGAAGATGATCAGCAAGCTGTCAGTACTCTTGATTGATTCCCTCTCCCTCCCCCCCCCCCCAAGTGCTAAAGCAATCAGTCCAATGTTATTGCTTGTAGCCAATGGCACACATCACGCAGCTGCAAAACGACCGAGTTTCCTGAAAAACATGTAGCTTATTACTTTATGCTTTTATTTTCAAACTGCTTTGCTTTTTAGGCAAAAACTAAATTTCATAGAAATGCATTGTGGGCAGTACTGAATAAATTACATATGTGTGACATGTTGCCTTTTGTGTTTTTTTCTGAGTCGTGGGTAAAGGGTTGTCTGTAGCAAAGTTGAGGAGTCGCTATTTCTTTACACCACAATATATGCGGCTCTTCAGTATCCATTCCAGTAACTTGCAAATGGCAGAACTTGCCTTGTTTCTTCATATGTATTTTCCTGAAATTGGCACTCTTTGCAAACGTGATGGAGGGAGAGCTAGGTATGATAATTAATCCGGTAAAAGGTTTCTTTTCCTTCTACAAGCCAAGGGAACTCTTGACAGCTATACAGTGCCATCTACTGCATCTATAATGAATAACACCAATTCACAATGTCAAGCCACTCAATTAAATGGGTGATGAGTGCTCATAAGCTGTCAAGTTGTTTCTCCATACACCCATATTTGCTGACAAGCTTTAGCCTCTTGAGAAATTTCTAAGAATGTTCCCCGCTACTTGTTCCTGCAAAGGACAGCAAGTAATTGTTAGCATGATATTGAGATCAGGATGTAAGCAAAAAACAGGAACTGGCAGGAAGACATTTTGGGGCAACAGAAAATCATTCATGCCTGCGTAACTTCCATTTCAGTGTATCTGAAGAAGTGTGAATGCACACAAAAGCTTATACCTAGAACAAAATTAAGGTAAAGGGACCCCTGACTATTAGGTCCAGTCGTGACCAACTCTGGGGTTGCGGTGCTCATCTCGCTTTATTGGCCATGGGAACCGGTGTACAGCTTCCAAGTCATGTGGCCAGTATGACTAAGCTGCTTCTGGCGAACCAGAGCAGCGCACGAAAACACTGTTTACCTTCCTGCCAGAGCAGTACCTATTTATCTACTTGCACTTTGACATGTTTTCAAACTGCTAGGTTGGCAGGAGCAGGGACCAAGCAACGGGAGCTCACCCTGAACCGTCAACCACCTGATTGGCAAGTCCTAGGCTCTGGTTTAACCCACAGCGCCACCCGCGTCCCACCAGAACAAACTTGGTCTCTAATGTGCTACTGGACAATTTTTATTTTGCCTAAGGAAGTGTCAATGACTTACCTTTAAGCTGTGAAACTTCCCTGTAAAACTGGTGTACGTCCTTTCTGTGACTTATTTTTGATATATGGCATGCTCTTGTTCGAAGGACTGCAGTGAAATTGCCTGTGGATCAAAAGGTGATTTAAAAAAAAGTTCCATCCTATTCATAAAGATCAGGCTTACCAGCTGCCTTGCTTCCATATACAATACTCTGGTTGGCTCCGACCAATAAGAGACCTTCCCGAGGGACTATATGGACTTAGAAATTTTTCTTCTAGCCTCAGTGCTGTACAATGCATTTGGTAGCTGGGCGATACATAAACCTGGTTCTCGTGGTGCATAAGCCTTTGAGCTGCTGAAGTTACTTAGCTAGAAGGCTCTTTCTGGTGGCTCAGTGGGTATCAACAAATGTCAAGTTGATTTCATGGAGTCATTGACAGTATCCCTCACTCATGTCTGCTTTTTGGTCTCCCTCCTTCCCTGCTTCAGCTTCTGCCCTTGATTTCTTTCTGCCGCAGACTCCCAACTCACAAAGCCCTATTACCTCCTGACACCATTTCTCGGTCTTCTCCCTCTGACCACTACTCCCTGGCCACCGAGCCTTACCTTAGGGGTTCCCCAGTCTTTTGCATCCAACAAAGGTGCCAAGTTGCCTCCAGGATTGAAGGGGGGCTGGTGTATGTGTGAGCACTTTGGAGAAGCCAGCCGCTGAAACTACCACACCGGCTCCCTCAACACTGAGGGGCCTGGCCCCCTTCCAACAAATACTGAGGGGGCTTAAGACACCTCTGCCCCCCCTTGAGTTGGCACGCCTGGTGTCCAGCCCGTCCCTGGCAGTTTACGTCTGTAAAATAAGCTTTCTACACACACTATCCTTCCAGCCAAGCGAAAGCATGATCAGAGTTCGAGGTCACGGTTCCTGCCCAACAAAAACAGGAAGGTGGGAAGCAGGGCCAGGGAGGGTTGTGGCTTGAGAAGAGCGTGTACCACTGGGGGAGGGATAAGACCTGATAATGAGTCCCAAGGCGTCATGTCTGGGTCTGGGTGGAGGTTCCCTATCTCCTTTCTGTGCTGAAAAGGACCGCATGAAAGATGTTTATTCTGTCTTTTTGCCACTGAGTCATGCGGATGAACAGCAAGGCCTGCAGCAGATTTGGGGTGAAAAGGCAGCAGCAGCAACAACAAAAATCATATACTGTGTAGTTTGTTGCTAATTGTATTATTACTTAACAGAGCAAGGGAGAGTGTTTGTGGGGTTTTCACAAAGTCACTTGGCTGGCTTTGGGTGCCAGATGCTGTGACTTGCAAATTACAGTGGTACTTCTGGTTCTGAACTTAATTCGTTCCGGAGGTCCGTTCTTAACCTGAAACTGTTCTTAACCTGAAGCACCACTTTAGCTATTTGGGCCTCGCACCACAACCGCACGATTTCTGTTCTCATCCTGAGGTAAAGTTCTTAACCTCAGGTACTGGGTTAGTGGAGTCTGTAACCCGAAGTGTTTGTAACCCGAGGTACCACTGTATGTAGCGATGGGATCTGGTGAGAATCATTTGCCAGACATCCCTGCTTGGGCTTTATTGTTTAGTCGTTTAGTCGTGTCCGACTTTTCGTGACCCCCTGGACCAGAGCACGCCAGGCACTCCTGACTTCCACTACCTCCCACTGTTTGGTCAAACTCATGCTGGTAGCTTTGAGAACACTATCCAACCATCTCGTCCTCTGTCACCCCCTTCTCCTTGTGCCCTCCATCTTTCCCAACATCAGGGTCGTTTCCAGGGAGTCTTCTCTTCTCATGAGGTGGCCAAAGTATTGGAGCCTCAGCTTCACTATCTGTCCTTCCAGTGAGCACTCAGGGCTGATTTCCTTAAGAATGGAGAGGTTTGATCTTCTTGCAGTCCATGGGACTCTCAAGAGTCGCCTCCAGCACCATAATTCAAAAGCATAAATTCTTCAGTGATCAGAAATTATTCTGGTTTTACTACACTGACTGGCAGCAGCTCTCCTGAGTTTCAGACATGAAATATTTCACAGCGCTACCTGGATGTGCCAGGGATTGACATGCATGCCAGAAATCTGCTTGGTTTCACATGGGACATTTCCAGCCCTTAAGAACACGAGGAAAGCCTGCTGGATCAGGTCTATGACCCATCTAGTCCAGCATCCTGTTCTCACAGTGACTGACCATAAGCCTGTGGGAAACACACAAGCAGGTCCCAAGCACAAGACCCAGCAACTGGTCTTCAGAAGTATTCCTGTATTCCTGTGGGGCAAAGCACAACCATTGTGGCTGGTAGATACTGACAGGCCCCTCTTCTCAATGAATTTGGTGTCCACCAGGAATGAGTCACACAGTTTAACTCTGCGCTGCAGGCAGAAGCCTCTGCCTTCTTGCATGCAAGGTCGATTCTTTATCACCGTGTCTGGCTCCTCAAGGCCTTCATCAAGAAACATGCCTCCCGAGTTGTTGTTCTGGGCACCGTCCCAGAGATCAGCAGGGCAAAGGAAGCCGCTCAGGCTTCGGCGGCAAATCCAGACCTCGCCCCGGCCTCTGGCATTCCAAGGCCTCTTCTAAAAGCGTCCCTTGGCAGTTGTTATTCTGGGCACCCACCCAGCAGCTTCGCAGGGGCGAAGGAATCCACACAGCCTTCGGCAGCAAGTCCAGGCATGCCGCCGGATCCAGCCCCTCGTTAGCCTGCCCCCTTCTTCTCTGTCTCTCGGCAGCGGGAACCTTGGTCCTGGCACCGCCCCACAGCAGGCCTCGGCCCCCCTGAAGCGTGCAATGGGTCATCAATGGCTGGCTTTGGCTCTGGTACTGGCTGCCGCAACTGCTCCCAACCGCACGGCAGGCAACGTGCCTGAGTCAGAGGTCCCGGACGCACCCTGCCCTCAGGAAGACAACCCGGAAGCACCGCCGGGAGAGCCGCACGTGGCGCCCAGGTTCAGCACATGCATGCTGCAGTGCGCTGCGCAAGCGATGCTCGGGATGGTTGGCGCCAAGAGCTCCGTCTCCTTGAAGCTCAACGAAGGCAGGGAAGGTAAGGGAGGTGGACGGCCACCCAAAGCGGAGCTGCCATGCCTGCCTTGGAATCCCAGCTGCGTAGCCAATCGAGCGGCAGCAGGGAGGGCTCCACAGGCTCCACCCCAGGGTGGCTTCCCTGCTCTGCTTGCAGCTGCTGGGCGTCACAGGAGCTGCAAGGCCTCCGAGTGCTGTGGGGAGGGCGGGGGAAGAGGCAGGGGGGTCACTTTTGCATCCCACCCCTGAAAAAATATATTGCAGGAAAAAGGATGCTGATTTCCATAACCTTTGTGTGCGTTAATTTATATGCTGAAATGCAAAGGTGTAAATAATTATAGGAGACAACCAGGGCTTTTCCCCCAGCAGGAACTTGACAGAACTCAGTTGGCACCATTGCCATTCTAAGAGAACGAGGGAGGTGTTTGTGGTGAATTCCAGCACCTCTTTTTCTAGAAAAATAGCACTGGCGACAACCATTTTACGTGCGTTCAATATGTGCACGACCGCACACATGCGCATCGCCAAGAACCTGGAAGTGGCATGCAAAGGGGGGGGGGGGAATGGCTGCTGAAAGAGTACAAAAATGGCATGGAAACAGCGCCTAGCAATCCCATAAGCCTTTGCAAGGGCAATCCCAGGAGCCTTTGCACCGACCGTTGAGGCCTGTGGAGAGTTGGTGTTTGAGCGAGGAGGTTTTGAGGGTGTTTTCAGGCTTTCAAGGGTGTTCCCAACACACGCAATTTCACTTAATTGTGCGGTGCCTTGGTATGTAACCCCCTGCGTAAATGGGGAGTTGCGTGTACAGTAATTTAAATACCATGCTGCTTTTTTCTGGCTGTGTGCACATGGTTCCTCTTCCCCTGGGAACAGTAGTACAGTGGTGCCTCGCAAGACGAAAAGAACCCGTTCTGTGATTCTCTTCGTCTAGCGCTTTTTTCGTCTTGCGAAGCAAGCCCATTGAAGGATTAGCGGATTAGCGCTATTAGCGGCTTATCTGCTGATCGGATCAGCTGGTAAGCAGCTTAGCGGCTTAGAAAAAGGGGAGGAAAAGGAAAAAAACCCAGCAGGAACTCGCAAGACATAGGAAATTTGTTTTGCGAAGCACCTCCAAAACAGAAAACGCTTTCGTCTAGTGAGTCTTGCGAGGCATTCGTCTTGCGGGGCACCACTGTAGTTTGTTAAGAGTGCTAGGAATTGTGTGAACTACAATTCCCAGGATTCTTTGGGGGAATGTCAAATGCTTTAGATGTGCCTTAAACGTATGGTGTGTTCACAGCCATAGAGAGGAAGATGGAGATCAGTCTGTGTACCTCCTCCATCTGCTGCCCAGGTGCAAGTGCTGATGGGGGGCATAGGTAGGCCTTACCCTTCCCACTACATGCAATATGGAGCTAATATGGACCTACTGTACAGGCTTGTTGTAAGGATAGCCAAGATAGTGCACGGGGACTGCTTTGAAAGCAAGAAGACACAGGAAGATGCTTTATACTGAATCAGACCACTGGCCTGCCTTTCTCAGTACGGTCTACACAGACTGGCTGCAGTGCCTCCAGGGTTTTGAGCAGGGTTCTCTCTCAGCACTATCCAGAGGCGATACAGATTGAACCTGGGACCTTCTGCATGCAAAGCAGTTGCTCTACCGCTTTTGCTGCCTTCTGGTTTTGCAAAAAACAGAGCAACTGTTAAGACGAAGGACCTGGAAGTCCAAACTATATAGCCATTGAACTGTGCAGGGTTTGTGGGTTATTTTAAAAATATATGTTTGCAGGCCTGTCTTAAAGAGGCTTTGCTATCTTGCTCCTCTGCCTGACAGCTACTGCCCTGATGGACTCTGGAGGACAGAAGTGTTGGCAATCTGATTTGAGGCAATTTGCCTGTGATTACCAGTTGATGGGAATCACAAGCAACGGAAACATTCTTGCACTCAAGCCCTGCTAGTGGGCTTCCCAAACGTACCTGTGAGATTGGGGCCTAATCCAGCAGGACTCTGAATACCAGCTGCTGGGACTTGCTAGCAGCCAGAGCATTGTTGCACCCAAGTCCTGCTTCCCACTGGGGCATCCAGTTGGCCACTGTGAGAAAAGAATGCTGGGCTCGATGAAACTTTGGTCTGATCCAGGGTTGTGGGTTCAAGTCCCAAATTGGGCAAAAGATTCCTGCATTGCAGGGAGTTGGACTAGATGACCCACGTGGTTCTATGTAGTAGGGCTCTGCCTAGATTGTTGCTGCTCATTTATTTGATTTCATATCCACCCCTTCACCTGAAGACACCAGGGAAGCTTACCACAACTTAAAATTCAATATTCAAAATCGTTTAAAACAAAGTACAGTGGTACCTCGGGTTACATATGCTTCAGGTTACAGACTCCGCTAACCCAGAAATAGTGCTTCAGGTTAAGAACTTTGCTTCAGGATGAGAACAGAAATTGTGCTCTGGCGGTGCGGCGGCAGCAGGAGGCCCCATTAGCTAAAGTGGTGCTTCAGGTTAAGAACAGTTTCAGGTTAAGAACGGACCTCCAGAACGAATTAAGTACTTAACCCAAGGTACCACTGTACAATCACACAAATTACAATCACAGGCACAGGGCGGGTTGAAAGACCTGGGCAAATGTTGTTCCCAGAAGCACCTCATGGTCACTGACACACTCCTTCAGCTGGTAAGGGATGCTGAGGCCTATTTTTCTGGAGGGATGCTAACAATGGCCCCCCCTTCGTTCTCTTTAACAGGTGAGGACTACGAATTTTGCTGGATGCTGCATCTCCGCTGCCAGAAGGGAGAGAGACTCACCAAAGCCTTTGTTCTCCTGAACCTGGAGCAGCCCCCGGGGGGAGGCCAGCCGCCTCCCTACAGGCTCCTCCTCACCACCCCTCCCTCCCTACGCCAGTACCTGCGAGCCCGCCAAGGGAACCGACGTGCCCTGTTGAGCAGGGAAGCCTGCGGTGTCCGCTTCGACGTGACGGAGCCCTTCCTCAGCGCTGAGGGAGGCCAGGAGGCCAAGATGTGTGTCAAGGCTGTCTGTCCGGAGGACGATGCTTGTGGGGCCTTGCGTTGCCCGCCTTTCTTGGCTACTTTGTGGCGCAGCGTGCCCAGGCCGGATGGCTAGGCAACAGGAAGGTGGATGGGCTCGCTCCACGGCGGAGTACGATGCCTAGCAACTGTTGGGACTTGGGGGTGTGAGGGAAAGGGCACACAGACTGATATACGCACAAACACACACTCCAGTTCTGCCATTAGCACGTCGGAGGTAGTTTCCTGACAAACTTTACTTCAGCGTTCATTTCTACTTGGCACTGTCAAAGTTACGTCAAACAACGGAAGTAGATCTTAATATATATCTATATTCGTATATGCTAAAGGGAACGTCGAAGGAACCAAAGTATCAACCAAGAGTCTCCAGCATGGTACACATGGGTGCAATGATGCATTTTCATATCTTCCTCCGAGGCTCACAAAGCCTCTGAGCCCACGCTCAGTCTCTTTGCCCCCCTTGTCAAGAGGGTGGTTATCTTTTTCTCCTTTGAAATGTACAAAGAGCTGAAGGAGGACGTTGGAAGAATGATGCTCTTTCCTGCTTCCTCTTTCAGCTCTACGTGCTTTCCAAAACTCAGATGAATACTACTGGATCCAGCTTTCCCCCAGATCCCTCAGCAAAGCAAAGACTGTCTCTGTGCACGATGTGTCTTGGGTGGGATAGAGAGAAGTGACCAGAGTGGGTGGTGTCCACATGGGTCTAAAACGACTGGTGACCATTGGTATAAGCCAACAAGTAGGGATATACATCTATAGTATGCAAAGTGTCACTACTCCCAGGCTGCAACTGCTGCAACTTAAGGGGCTCAGCTGGGTGCCAGAGCGGGGTAAATGGCTCTAGCAGAGCTCCAGGTCCACGTGGTATGCTTAAACTTGCTGACACAACTACCTTAAATATGCTTCACCCACACTGCCATCCAGCAAGTGGTGTGCTGTGGGCACCAGAAGCAAGTGGGAATGGGGGCTGCTGAACTAAGAGCAGCTGTAGTCTGGAGGAAAGGCCATAGCTCATTGCTGGAACATTTGCTTTGCATGCAGAAGATCCCAGATTCAATTCCTGGTATCTCCAGGTAGGGCTGGGAATACCCTCCACCTAAACCTCTGGAGAGCCACTGTCAGTCAGTGTATGCAATACTGAGCTAGATGGACCAATGACCTAATTCAGTATAAGGCTTCTTCCTACAGTAAGACAATGTGAAGCAGGTTTCTCTCTCCCGTGGCACCGCCTGGATGTCTGTCCCGCACACTAAATGCTTATAGATGTCAAGTTAAGATGTATCTTTTTATTCAGGCTATGGAGATGACTGATGTCAAGCATCATATTTTCTGCTGTTGGAATTTATGTTTTATAATGTCCTTGGTTTTGTGATTTTTATATATTGATGTATTGTAATGGACTGTAGTTTACTGTCCTGAGAATTTTTGAATTGAAAGGTGGGTTACAAATCTAATAAAACATCATCATCATAAATAATGATATAGCTCTCTCCCCTTTGACGGTAAATCCCCGAGTGGATGAGTGGTTGCCATGCCAGAGAAACTGGTCAGTTGCCTTCCCTGGGTGGGGTTGCACTCCCCCTGAAAGGGTGGGTATGCAATCTAATTGTGCCTCTGGATCTAGCATTGTCACTAGAGGCCCAGACAACCTCAGTGGCTAGAAGCACCTTTTACCAGTTGCTACTGGTGTGACAATTACAGGCATTCCTGGACTTGGATAGCATGACCATTGTAATTCAGGCACTGGCGACTTCAATGTTAGGTTACTGTAATGTACTGTATGCGAGGCTTCCTCTGCGGTACATCCGGAAGCTGCAGTTAGTGCAGCATGCTGCAGCAAGGTTGCAGACAGGAGTGGGACCCTGCCTGCATTTAATATCTCTGCTCAGAGATTTGCACAGATTCCCCATCTGCTAAGGACCAAGTTCAAGGAGTTACTATCATTATATAATACTACTAGCAGCTTGGGACCTATTTAGTAGCAGGATCACCTTACTTCATACATGGCCGCTCGACTGTTTGATCTGTGGCAACTGTAAAGTTGCCACATACATGTTTTCCACACTTGGAAGCAATTGATCTTTTAGCAGCTATGCTCTGGAACTCCCTGCCTCTTGACACCAGGCTGTGTTCTTTTGGTACCCAAGGTCACCTCAGTGAGGGCTGAGTGCAGATTCAAACTCCGGTCTCCAAGGTTCAACACTCTAGTCTAGCCCCTTCTTGGTAGCGGCACTCATCCTGTGTGTGATAGGAATTTTATGGTCTTAGATATATGGTAATGTTCATAACTGCACATACATAGATCAACACAGAAAGACCGATCTGGAACCATTTTGATTCCTAAACTGACCAAATCCTTTCTCTGCAAGGTTAAACTGGAAAAGCCTCCCCATTGTCTCTTTCCTCACAAATCCTGTCTCAAGGATATGTCTGTTTGAATAAGGTGTGAGCCTGTGACCTGGCCCAGGAAATAAGTATTTTACCACTACAAAAGAATGGCCAGGCTCCCCAGGCAATCCAATCAAGTAACTTGCCAGACAGGAGATAAACTGTGACAGCAGAAAAACAACATTAAAATTTCTGTGATGTAGGTGGGATGTATCTGAGGGGTGGTCTTAGGTTACACCCCTTCTGTGATGTATGCATAATGTTTCTGGGGGTGGTCTTGATCTAGAGGATGGGAATTTCAAAAGTCCTTATAAGCCCTTGCACAGCAATTTTGGGGGGTCCTCTTCCTCTCCTGCGTGTGAGGGGAGCACCCTGTTGCAACAGATCAATAAAGATCAGGCTTACTAGCTGCTTTGCTTCTCAATATTCTCTGGTTGGCCTCTGTTATTTTCTCCTACCAATAGGGAACCTATGTAAGGACTCTATATGGGCTCTTGGATACCCCATAAGGGAAAGGGCATATTTTTATTTGCAACACTGTGCAACGCCCTCCCATCAGATGTCAAAGAAATTAACAACTATCTGTCGTTTAGAAGACATCTGAAGGCAGCCCTGTTTAGGGGTTTTTAATTACTGATATTTTAATATATTTTTAATCTTTTGTTGGAAGCCGCTGGGAAACCCAGCCAGATCGGCGGGGTATAAATATGTTGTTGTTGTTGTTGTTACAGTGGTACCTCGGGTTAAGAACTTCGTTCTGGAGGTCCGTTCTTAACCTGAAACTGTTCTTAACCTGAGTTACCACTTTATCTAATGGGGCCTCCCGCTGCTGCTGCGCCGCCGGAGCACGATTTCTGTTCTCATCCTGAAGCAAAGTTCTTAACCCGAGGTACTATTTCTGGGTTAGCGGAGTCTGTAACCTGAAGCGTCTGTAACCTGAGGTACCACTGTATTATTATTATTATTATTATTATTATTATTATTAAGCACCACAATGGTTTCCGGTGCAGTTATTCCTGCAGGGCTCGCCTGACCCTATCCCCATTTCGGAGCTCTATTTGCCCGCAAAATAGTCTCCTTCCCCAGCTGAAACTCACTTAGTGGGGTCGAGGCAGGAAGAAGGTCCATAAACAGCCCCGTCCCCTCGCTATCAGGAAAACAACGGGACCACCAGGAAAGGGGAACGGCGTCCCAGTGGGATTGCTAAGAGTGCAGCACCGAGGAAGCTGCGCTGGCGAATCAGCGCGGGGCCTTAGTAACATTCTCTTCCGGTGTCACACTCTAAAACGTCCGGCTCAACAGGGATTTCGGGACAGGACGAGCCTTGGGAAGTCCAGAGGCGGAGCGACTGTAGAAATGGCGTCTCCGGCGCGGGGTAACCACGTGTGGGTGGGGTCCGAGACGGGCATCCTGAAAGGTAATGGAGGGTCCGGGGCTCGACCGCTACTTGGGGTGGGATGTCTGTTATTCAGCGACGCTGGGGAAACGGAGAGCCTTGTATGGATTTCGGGGAAATAACTGAGGGGGAAGTGTGGGTAGATGCTGCTCCTAGTGGCAGGAGGGGGGTTGAGGTTGCCCGCACCCTTACAACAAATTATGGTGCTTTGGGCTTCTGAGCATGTAAAGAGTGCCTCTCCCCTTTCTGAGGCACGTTTTGAAGGAAGTACATTATAGGTAGTACATGTGAAAGAAGGGAAGGTGATGGGGAAGAGAGGATGGTTTCTTGGTTGGGGAGCGTATATGTGTAGACAATGAATGCTTGTTTGGAGGACGGAAAAAGTGGGATAAACAAATGAACAGAAGAGGCTAGGCTATTCAATAGGCATTAGCCGTAGTGGCTCAGTAGAACCTCCAGCTCTAGAGGGAGTATACCTCGGAATTTGCTGAGGACAAGCGACAGGGGAGGGCAATTTTCTTCATGCCCTGATTGTGAACTTTGTGGAGGCATCAAGGTTTGCCAGTGTTGAAACTGTGATCCTGGAATAGGTGCACTGTTGGTTAGGTCCAGCCCAGTTCATGGTATGCTCTTAATGGGTTAGGGGGAGATAGGGGCACTGTGAATAAGGTCCCTAGACACAAAGGCCAGAGGAGATATAGAGTGAGTCTTATGTGGGAGGGGAATGCAGCAAAAGGCTTTTACATAAATACCTATCACTTACCAGTCTAGTAGCTGGATGCTGTTGCTGTGCCTTTAAAAGGGGCTTGATCAGCTAAGTCTTGTAAAGTGAGAATTCCTTTAAATAATTATTGGCTGGGACTAGTGGGAGTTGTAGTTCAGCAACATTTGGAGGGCCATAGGTTAGTCACCCCTGTTGTAGATCAAGTCCATGTAAAAGGTTACAGTGCCAGGAATGGTTGAGAAGTTGCCAAACCTGCGTCATAAGACTTAGCAAGAGGGAGCTAGATTAGAACACTGCAAGGAGCAGATAGAGGTCCACTAGCCCCTCAGCTTCCCCTTTCCTGGTGGTGAGTGACACAGGGAGAGTTTGTCATTGACCTGTTTCTATTTTCCCCCTTCCCAATAATATCCCTTTCTTTCTCTTTTCTCCTCCTTCTAGGGATCAACCTGCAGAAGAAACAGGCCACAAACTATAAGTCAGGAGATGCGTCACTCAGTCGACATGAAGCTGTTACTGCCATGTGTTGGGGTGATCCCTACGAGTCTGAGGTAATGGGGCTGCCAACTCCTAATGCAGCTGGAAGAGTTTAGGGGACTGGATGCTGGGAAAGAAAAACAGGATACCTCATTGTATGGGAAGCTGCCTTATAGTGGGTTGGACTGTTGGTCCCTGTAGCTCAGTATTGTCAAAAAAAAACCCACAACCTTCCCACAAACCCATTTAAAAGGGTGTAGAATATTAATCAGCCAAAGGCCTAGGTAAAGGGAAATATTTTCACCTGGAGCCTAAAGATGTATAATGAAAGACAAGCCTCCCTCACAGCTCCTTGTGCATAAGATCCCATCTATTCATCTAAGCCATGGGGGAACACTAACAGAAACTTTCCTGAAGACCTCAGAGTTTGAGCAGGGATCATGCAGTGCCTGAAGTATCCTGGACTCAAGTTGTTGAGGATCAGTACAAGAACGTTGAACCTGACCAAGAGTCACGTGGGCAGCCAGTGCAAGCATTTAGGCACAGGAGTTATGTGCTAGCGATAGTCTGTCACCACCAGCAGTCTAGCTGCAGTGTTTGCACCACCTGGAGCCTCTGGAACAAGCCCAAGGGTAGCCCCACGCAGAGCACTTTACAGTAATCAAGTACTGAGGTTACCAATGCATGAATCACTGCGGCCAGACTATCTCTGTCTAAGAGTGGTTGTAGTTGGCATACCGGCCACAGCTGTAAAAGGCCCTCCTTGCCTTTACAGAGTCTTCCTTGTATTGTCTTTTGTGACTGGCAGCGTCTCTCCAAAAGCTTTTCCTACCCCCTGCACTTGAGGGCATTGTAACTGGCGATGGCAGAGGTTTGCACCTGGGACTTATTTTTGCATACATTCTCTCACTGAGGTGCAGTCGCCTCTCTGAAAGAATGCAGCCAGGGAGGTGCACGTTTGTTTCTTAATAGTTTCTGTTTTCTTTCCTTTTGTTTCTTCCCAGGTCTTTGTGGGATGCCTTGATGGATCAGTCAGATTGTTCAGTACTGAGAAGGGCAAGTTTACTGAGTCACGAGACTGTCTAGGAGGCGAGGGACCCTTTTGTGGCTTGGCTGTGCTTGACAAGTAAGTCTGAATCCCATCAAATCCTTAGCCTTCAGGGAAAGGACAGGCTTCATGTCACTTGATATGACGCCCATGGATTCAGCAGGGATGATCCTTGGGTGTTTGTACTTTAGAATGCACTCTCTTGGGCTGCCACACACATACGCACAACAAACTTCTGAGGTAGAACTACCAAAAGTACCCTCTGTGCCAGTCTCGGCACCCGAGAAGATCTGTAGTGAAGGAAGCAATCTTTCAGGTATTTTGGGGCCTAAACCTCAGGGGTCCTAATTGGCTTGTAAGACCAATTCTCCCCTAGCCATGGCCACCTGCCCCAGGTGTGAGGCAGATAAAGATGTAGCTATAAAGGAACAATCAGGAACCTTAATCTGTGCCAGGATGGTTCAAATTCAGAACCTTTTAAGTTTGGCACCCTGCAGGCCCCAGAGATTGCTTCCACTAGGAGGTCCTGAGTGGTGCCGGTCAGCTGATCAGTTGTGACTTCAAGCCCCCTTTCTGATTGAACATTGGCTGTTCAGCACACAAATGAGTGTTCTTTTCACTGAGTTGTAGGAGGTAAGGCTTTGTGGGTTTTTTGCTTCCTTGGAAAGGATTGCCACCAGCTCGTCTTATGCATTCTCCACATTTAGGGCAAATTAATTTCTCTCTACCTCCCTCCCTTCTTATATCTCTTCCCTTTTCATTCTTCAACCAATTCCTACAGTTCCCTCATCACCTGTGTACAGTCTGGTTTGCTGAAGGTCTGGCGGGATGCTTCGTCAGAAAATGTGAGTCCTATCTTGGTGTCTGAGGGAGGTGGGGAGGGGGAGAGATGGGTTCCAGGCCACACAATAGCCTTTTGAGGAGTCACAAATCTTTTTATTGTGTGTTTTTAATTTTTCTAAATATCTTTGCAGTCTTAAGTGCTAGAAACATGTTGGGATTTGCTTGCTGAAAGAGTTGATATGTTCAGAAAGTTAAATTCTGCACATTGTACCCCATACTTGTCCTACCCAGGGTAGGCCCATTGAAGCTGATGAGCTTAGGTTTGTTATAATAATATAATAATAATTTATTATTTATACCCCGCCCATCTGGCTGAGTTTCTCCAGCCACTCTAGGCGGCTCCCAAGTTAAAAACAGTACAGCATTAAATATTAAAAACTTCCCTGAACAGGGCTGCCTTCAGATGTCTTTTAAAGATAGGATAGCTGCTTATTTCCTTCACATCTGAAGGGAGGGTGTTCCACAGGGTGGGCGCCACTACCGAGAAGGCCCTCTGTCTGGTTCCCTGTAACCTCACTTCTCGCAATGAGGGAACTGCCAGAAGGCCCTCGGCGCTGGATCTCAGTGTCCGGGCTGAACGATGGGGGTGGAGACGCTCCTTCAAGTATACAGGGCCGAGGCCATTTAGGGCTTTAAAGGTCAGCACCAAGACTTTGAATTGTGCTCGGAAACGTACTGGGAGCCAATGTTAATTTGAGTGGGACTCCACTGAATGGAACTTAATTGGATTCAACCTATGACTATACTCCTGTGGAACTGCACCTTTTGCACAAAGTGGATTTCTCGACACCCTCTTCGATGTTGGCATATTTTGGGGAGGAACTGAGAGTGAAAGCGGCTTCCCCAAGGCCAGTCATAGCTACCGTACTTAGCTGAGGTTTATGAACCTGCATTTGGCAGGTCCTCGTGTTAGGTAGCCTATCTACATACAGAACCGTAGAATTATTGAGTTGGAAGGGACCCAAGGGCCATCTAGTCCAGCCCCCTGCAATGCAGGAATCTCAACTAAAGCATCCATGACAGATGGCCACCCAACCTCTGCTTAGAAACCGCTAGGGAAGGAGAGTCCACATGTATTTGTCTTGGCTTTGTACATCTCCACTACCAGCTCTATCTCTTGCATTGCAGCTGGAGGTCCAGGTGGGCCCCGGCGTGTGCCGCATGCGCCAGAACCCGGAACAGCCTCACCGCGTGGCCACAGGCGGGAAGGAGAACTGCCTCAAGGTGTGGGACCTCCACCAACCGCAGGAGCCCATCTTCCGAGCCAAAAATGTGAGTTTGCTATACTGTGTGAACAGCCTGGGCTCCTTTCTCCTGTATTAGTGCACGGATAAGGGCGTAAGAAGAGCCCTGCTGGATCAGGCCCAAGACCCATCTGGTCCATCATCCTGTGCCTGTAGTGGCCAACCAAAAGCTGGACTTGAGCACAACAGTAGTTCTCCCCATTGGCAGTTCTCAGCAGCTGCCATTCAGAGGCACATTTTGCCTCCAACTGTGGTAGGAGAACAACATGGCTAGAATCCATAGATAGCCTTTCCTCCGTAAATTTGTCCCATCCTCTTTAAAGGCCATCCACGTTGGTGGTCACTACCACATCTGATGTAAGCAGATTCCATAGTGCAGTTCAGAAAAGATTTTTTTCCTTTTCAGATTCTCCAGGATGTGTAATGTATTGGAGAATGGCACACTCTTCCCTTCGTTCACACTATGCCTTGCCCTCTTGTCAACAGGTGCGGAATGACTGGCTTGACCTGAGGGTGCCTATCTGGGACCGGGACATGCAGTTCCTGCCTGGATCAGAGAAAATTGTTACCTGCACTGGACACCACCAGGTAGAAGCTGGGGAAGACAGATATCTCCACTACATATTTCAGAAAGTTAGCCATTTGTTCTCTATGCATTTGGACATCTCTTGAGATATCCTAACCAAATTTTGCACAGTGCTTCCATGTGTCCCTCGGAACATTGTCCAGAAGGGCTGGAAAAGGTTCCCCATCGTTGCATTATAGCATTTGGGAGTGTTATAGGGTGGTTGCTTCTGTTGTTGTTGGGTCTTTCATCTGAGGCTGAAGACTTCTGCTCTTCATCTTCTTGGTCTTCTTCTGCCTCCAGGTCCGGATCTATGACCCCAGCTCCCCACAGCGGCGCCCCGTGTTGGAAGCCACCTTTGGGGAGTACCCACTCACTGCCCTCTCCCTGACCCCTGACACAAAGTGAGTTTCTCTTCTCCCCAGTGCTTGGAATGAATGAGTTTGGTTTAACAAACTTCAATGAATTAGTTCAAAGATCTCCCCCTACACCTGAAGGCAGTTCCCATAATTGCCAGGTGAATTAAATGTGAATGAAGTTTGTTTCAGGGTGGAACTTGGAACTATTTCCAGTTCATCTTCAGGTTCATTCTATTACATGTGCTTTTCTACTTCATAGATTCCTTGGGCATTTTAAGTTTAAAGATCATAATTGTTGGCGTAAATAAGCTAAATCATTCACATTCCACCATGTGGTTGTTGTTGTTTTTTGTTTATCTTCGTAAGTATATTTAATACTTTAGCAGAGCAGCTTGTAACATTCTGAATGCCGGAAAAAATTGCTGAGGATTATTTGTGTGAACCTGGACTGAATGTGAGCAGAATTATTTCATATTTTAAAGGGACAAATGTGAACTGGAACTAGTTCCTTTTAAAAAAATGAACTTTTCAAGCTCTGGATACAATCCCCAGCCTGCAGAGTCCTTGGCTGCTCACAGCTCAGGGCCTACATGGATGCTGTCCCTTTGCAAAACTGGAAATATATAATTCCTCCTTTTTTCACTTACAGTGCTGTTGTTGTGGGCAGCTCGCGTGGGGATGTGGCAGTAATTGATTTACGGCAAGGTAAGTAAGAACCAGGATGATGGAGTGGGGAGGGAGTTTTGGATTTGAGGAGAATCTGGAAAGAGAGTTGCAGAGGAGCAAGGTGGGCTAAAAACGGAGGGCAGAAGGAGATATTGATGTACAGCTGGAGAGGCAACTCTTTGATGATGGGAAGGTTCTTTAAAGCGAGTTGCAGACAGCAGCATTTGGCCGGGCAAAGTTCTCCTGCTGTGTTTTTTTAATCAGAGGTTGTTGCCAGCCTTTGTGGTCACATTTTCAAGCTGGGGTTGCAGATGCCGCACTCTCACTCTGAAACTACACACACCCTTGTTCTGTGAGGCCTATTCTGTTGGCTACAAGATGGTTCCGTACCCCAAGGCAGACCAAGTGGGGAAACATGAACCGTAGACCACCACCTCCCTTGGGATCCTGTACTTGGAATCTTGTAGTCTATGAACCACAGCCATGTGCAACAGACTTAAAATTTCCTGTTTAATTCCACACAAGTGGAAGAAAAACCTCACAGTTTTTTCTTCAAGTCTGCCTTTGCAACAATATCTTACTATATAATATAGTTGTAAGGCTGTCACCAAGCTGCAGTTCACTACATTCCAAATTCCACACTTGAGAAGTGTAGCCACGCCATACCCACCGCCCTCGTAACTCAGCCATTGTTGTCGTCTTGTGGCAGGGCGGTTGCTGAAGTGCCTCAAAGGCTTCGCTGGGAGTGTCCGTGCCATCCAGTGCCACCCTGTGCTTCCGCTGGTGGCCTCGTGCGGACTGGACCGCTTCCTTCGTGTGCACAACCTCCAGCACAAGCGCTTGGAGCATAAGGTGAGGAGGAGCCCAACACGACAATGTTGCTGCTGTTTGCATATAGATTGTGGGGGAACCTCCCATCAGCGCCAGCCAGAATGGCCAACATTCAGTATTAGTGGGTGGTATGATTTTGGATTCTCGACTCCCATCATCTCTAGCTATTGGCCATGCCAGCTGGGGCTGATGAAGCTTGAGTTCAACAGTGGCTGGAGGACATCAGGATGAGGCAAGCTGGTGGCCTCCTCTCTGCTGCTTAACTGAACTATGTCTCTGTTACAGGTGTATCTGAAATCTCGATTGAACTGCCTGCTGCTAACCAGCAGAGAAAAATGGGAGGTGAGTCGAAGGGACCGAGGAGGAGGTATTATAATTCCTGGTTGCCATGAGGCTCTGAGCACGGAGCGGGAGAAGGGTGTGGGGATTGTTCTCTCTAACAAGTTGAATGCTTGCACAGATGGAAGATTGTGTAATAGCACATTTAATTTCACCCTCATACGTAAAATAGGCAATCAAATGTGATGGGTTGTATCATCTTACTGAGAGTATGCCTATTAAATTAACCAACATTAGGGCCCATTAATGTCAGTGGACCTACTCTGAGAACCTAGTTAGGTGCCACACACTTATTGTAACAGGAGACATGAGTCAAGAAATCATGGGCATGCCTGTGTTAAACAGGTGCCTCTTTAAAAGCCGGCAGCATGCCAATAGAGATGGGCACTCTCATATTTCAGCAGGGAGCGCATTGCATGCCACTGATGCCACTAGGGTGGCCTGAATTAAGGTGCAGATACATCCTTGATCTTCTTTCTCCAGGATGAAGGCGCCGACCCTTCAGCTGACCTCCAGAGTGACGTGAAAGAGGAGGAGGAGGAGGTGGACGAGATCTGGAACTCAATGGAAGTGGTTGCCGCCAAGCGGAAAGCAGAACGACAGCCATTCTCTGACGTGGGGAGGGACAGGGGCCTGAAAAAGCCGAAGAAGATTAAAAAAGCTGAATCTTGAGATCTGGGTGGGGAGGGGGTTGAAATGACATTTGCCTTTTTAATAACGAAGGAGGCAGGCATCACCGAAGTACCTGAATCTCAGCCTTGGAGATAGGTTTGCCACAAGCAAAGGCCTTGGCTGGTCATGGGAGAAAAAGAGACAGAAACATTGTGAGCTGCTTTCTGCTGCCTCGTAGGACAGGTTTGCCATGGGGGCGGGGGGCTTTTAACCTCATAGCAGCCCCAGGTTATTTTTTGGATCTGGGGAGCTGGTGTGGCAGGAATGTGAAGTTTTATAGCAGGGGCTTCATTTCAAGAACCTTATGGAGACAACACATTTCCCCCCTGCATGGTTGAAATTCTCCATTTTCCTTCTCTCATTTTGGCTGCTGTGCAGTTAAGACCGCTTGAAGCTATTAAAAAGTACCTTCTTGCACAATATGTTCTGAATGTGGGCTATATTTCCCCTGTGCGGGGTCTCGGGTAGGAGAACGTGTCACCATTCCCTGTCCTGCTTAGCATTTCCATTTCCTTTTTATTTTTAAGGAGTGATGTGTGGAAGCAACTTCTAACTCCCAAGTTTGGGACCACTCAGGATATTATTATATTCATATTCCAACTTTTCCAGGCCTCAGTGGTGGCTTACACAAATTGAAACAACACAGATAAAAGTTGAAAAGTAATTAAACGATCATAGAATTAATACAAAAACAACTTATTAAAACACAGATAGTAAAAATAGCACAGCACTAATGGAAGCCCTTTCCTTTAAAAAACAAAAAAAGTCAGTTCCCTAAAGCCTACTAGAATAAAACATTGTTTTCACCTGCTGGCAGAAGGATAGCAAGGAGGGAGCCAGCCTAGCTTCACTAGGAAGCGAGTCCCCACACCTGGACGGCCTTCTTCCACATTCCCCCCAAATGTGCCTGTGAGGGTGGCAGGGCTGAGAGAAGGGCCTCCCCCAAAGATCTCAGAGCCTGGGCAGGTTTGTGTGGCAGAATATGGTCCTTCAGAGAGCCTGGGCATAAGCCGTATAACGCTCTATAGGTCATAACCAACACTTTGAATTGAGCCCAGAAACAGCCAGTGGAGCTGTCGAAAAAAGGGAGTAATAGGCTCCCTACAACCAGCCCCCGTCAAGAGTTTGCCTGCAGCTCTTCGTTTGTTGGAGTTTTCAAGCACTTCAAATAAAGCCCTACATAGAGCATGTTGTTGTTGTTGTTTAGTCATGTCCGCCTCTTCGTGACCCCCTGGACCAGAGCACGCCAGGCACTTCTGTCTTCCACTGCCTCCCGCAGTTTGGTCAGACTCATGCTGGTAGATTCGAGAACACTATCCAGCCATCTCGTCCTCTGTCGTCCCCTTCTCCTTGTGCCCTCAATCTTTCCCAATATCAGGGTCTTTTCCAGGGAGTCTTCTCTTCTCATGAGGTGGCCAAAGTATTGGAGCCTCAGCTTCATGATAAAAGCACTCATTCTACTCATGTAAAAACACCAGGCAGGCCCCACAAATAACCCAGAGATGCATTTTAAATAAAAGGACACATTCTACTCATGTAAAAACACGCTGATTCTCGGACTGTCCGTAGGCCGGATTTAGAAGGCAATTGGGCTGGACCCAGCCCCCGGGCCTTAGTTTGCCTAAAGGTAAAGGTACCCCTGCCTGTACGGGCCAGTCGTGACTGCCTCTGGGGTTGCGCGCCCATCTCGCCTAAGAGGCCGGGGGCCAGCGCTGTCCGGAGACACTTCCGGGTCATGTGGCCAGCGTGACGAAGCTGCTCTGGCGAACCTGCACCAGCGCAGCACACGGAAACGCCGTTTACCTTCCCGCTATAAAGCGGTACCTATTTATCTACTTGCACTTAAGAGTGCTTTCGAACTGCTAGGTGGGCAGCAGCTGGGACCGAACGACGAGAGCTCACCCCGCCGCGGGGATTCGAACCGCCAACCATACGATCGGCAAGTCCTAGGCGCTGAGGTTTTACCCACAGCGCCACCCGCATCCCTTAGTTTGCCTACCCATGGTTATATCCTTCATGAGCTTCCCAGAAGCCTCTGGGTTGTCCACTGTCAGAAATAACTGAATACAACCCCTTAGCTCCACTGTGAAGAGACCAGTTGAAGTCAATGGACTTGTTAGTAACGGCCAGTGATTTTACTGGGTCTGAGCAGTAAGAGTGAGCTGGATATCACTAATTCCTGAGGGGAAGCCACTGTGGAGACCTGCCTTCAGCCAGGGACCAGATGCCTAATTACTTTTTTACTGCCAGTTGGGGTGAGTTTGTTCACCATTGGCTGTGGCTCCACCAAAAGATAGGTTTCCCTGCCTTCCACCCCACATTGGTCTGTTGTAGTTAGAGTGCTGTGGCACGTTAAAGGCTAACAAATGTCATGGCCTCATATTTCAAGGGCTAGAGCCTGCTTCATCAAACATACCTTTAATATGATCCAGCAAGAGCTGCTCATATTATTCCACATCTTTTTTTTATGTGCTATTACTACAAAGAAACAGGGACGCGGGTGGTGCTGGGGGTCAAACCACAGAGCCTAGGACTTGCCGATCAGAAGGTCAGCGGTTTGAATCCCCGCGACGGGGTGAGCTCCCGTTGCTCGGTCCCTGCTCCTGCCAACCTAGCAGTTTGAAAGCACGTCAAAGTGTAAGTAGATAAATAGGTACCACTCCAGCGGGAAGGTAAACGGCGTTTCTGTGCGCTGCTTTGGTTCGCCAGAAGCGGCTTTGTCATGCTGGCCACATGACCCGGAAGCTGTACACCGGCTCCTTCGGCCAGTAAAGCAAGATGAGCGCCGCAACCCCAGAGTCGGCCACTACTGGACTTAATGGTCAGGAGTGCCTTTACCTTTACCTTTACTATAAAGAAAGCACTTGAATGCCCCCCACCACAAAAGACACTTTTATCAGTTTTTATTCATATTCCCATAAAAAAAGCTTTTTAAAAGTTAGACTTAAGGTTCTACTCAAAACATTTCTCTTTAGTTCTTACATTTATATCCCACCGTTTTCTCCAACCATTTATGGTTCTCCCCTTTTCATTTAATCTCCAAAACCACCCTGTGAGGTAGCTTAAGATGAGAATGAGTGGCCCAACTCATTGAGTTTCATGGCCGAGTCGGGATTTGAACCCTGCTATTTCCTGGTCCTGTTCCAACGCTCTTACCACTGTACCAACTGGGTTTTTAATCATAACAGACTAACACAGCTTTCATACTATATATTGTAGAGCCAGTGTGGTGTAGTGGTTAAGAGCGGTAGTCACGTAATCTGGGTAACCGGGTTCGCGTCTCCGCTCCTCCACATGCAGCTGCTGGGTGACCTTGGGCCAGTCACACTTCTCTGAAGTCTCTCAGCCCCACTCACCTCACAGAGTGTTTGTTGTGGGGGAGGAAGGGAAAGGAGAATGTTAGCCGCTTTGAGACTCCTGAAGGGGAGTGAAAGGCGGGATATCAAATCCAAACTCTTCTTCTTCTTCTTCTTCTATGTGGTGCGGTGTGGGGTTCAAGAGTGCTGGACTAGGACTTGGGAGACTGGAGCTCACATCCCAACTTGGTCACCATGCTGCTGTCTCTCAGCCTAATCTGGGCATGGGGAACATTTAGTCACCCCGGTGTTGCTGAACTACGCCATTGGCTATGCTAGCTAAGGCTGATGGGAGTTGTAGTTCATCAACTAGAAGGGCAAAGGTTCCCCACACCTGGCTTAATCTATCTCACAGGGCTGTTGTGGGGGAAGCATGTACTGAGGTCCAGCACCAAGGGCCTTCTGGCAGTTCCCTCGCTGCGAGAAGTGAGGTTACAGGGAACCAGGCAGAGGGCCTTCTCAGTAGTGGCGCCAGCCCTGTGGAATGCCCTCCCCAGCAGATGTCAAGGCAATAAAGAACTATTTGAATTTTAAAAGACAACTGAAGGCGGCCCTGTTTAGGGAAGTTTTTAATGTCTGACGCTGTATTGTTTTTAATTTGGTTGGAAGCCGCCCAGAGTAGCTGAGAAAACCCAGCCAGATGGGCAGGGTATGTACAAACAAGCAAATAAATTACCGTATTTTTCGCTCTATAACACGCACTAGACCATAACACGCACGTAGTTTTTAGAGAAGGAAAACAAGAAAAAAAAATATTCTAAACGAAATAGTGGATATATGATTTTTGTGGTTCATGCTGTGGCCACAGACATGTGATCTGACAGTTTGGAGTAGCCCAATGCAAAAATCCTGAGGATCCATGTGGATCCATGCTTTGTAACCACGGAGGAGGGAAGGAAGGGGAACCATGGATCCTCCGCTCATGACTGCAGCAGATCCCCCCCGCCACCCACAGGCATTCGCTCCATAACACGCACAGACATTTCCCCTTACTTTCTAGGAGGAAAAAAGTGAGTGTTATGGTGCAAAAAATACGGTACCTGTATGTGATCTTGAGCTCCTCAGAGGACTGGTAGGATATAATGTAGTAATAATCATTCTATTATTATTTAATGCTGCAATCTGCAGAACTGCCTTTGCTGATTTCTCCACCCAACATCTCTTATATCCCACAACTACTCTATCTGCATTTTTGGATGCAGTTTGGGAAGCTTTCGGTGTCATTCTGCAAACTATCCCTATTACAAAACTCTCACCATTTACAGGGGCTTGGAGAGGAATTATGGAGGAGAAAAAAGGATCTCCATGTATTCTCTCCCTCCTCTCTTGGAGGCAATATGCTGGGAATCACAAGCAGGGAGACTTGCTGTTGCACCCATGCCCTGCTTTGGGGCTGCCCATTGTGTCATCTGTTTGGCCATTGTGAGAAGAGGGTGTTGGGACAAGATAGCCTGATCCTTTGGCCTGATGCAGCATCCAGGCTGCTCTTACCTTCTCAAGGCAATGGGATTTGCTTTTGAGGGGAAAATGCGGCTTTAATCGTATTTTTATATTTTGTACCTTATATTTGTAAACTTAGAGACTACCGTAGTTAAGCAGTATACTAAATTGCTTAAATCAATACACAAAACCAGAAGTAAGTCTCATTCAGTCTGTATGGGATTTACTCCCTCCTAGGGAAACGTGCTAGGATCGCAGCCACCTTGGTAACGAAGGGAGTTGGGATCCGGAATCGGAAGGCGATATATTTTATAACAAATGCAAGTGATATAATATAAAAGAACAATCTTTTTTTCTTTTTTTAAGGAAGACGGTGGATGATGGTGGGCAGAGTGCGGCGAGGCAACTTTCCTCCGCCAAAGTTGGAGCCGAGGCGAAAGCGTGACCTCACAAAAGCCGCCTAGGGAATAAGGCTGCGGCGGCGGCAGGCCCCTTTGGCGGGCCGGGCCGGGCCCCGTCCAGGCGCCGCGCGGCGGGCGATGGGCTGTGTGGAATCCAATGAAGTGCTTTCCTCCGAAGCGATAGACACAAACTCAGTGGCAGAACCACCCGTGTCCCAAACGACTGCTCCAGCCTCGGAAAAAGGTGACGCCTCCTCCGCATCCCCGATCGCAGGAGGGAATCCCGTGGAGGGGTTTCCCCTCACCGGAGCTAGGAAAATTCGGGGAATCCCCAGCGCCCTGCGCACGTGGGCAGGCAGGCCCTCGGATGGAACCTAAGGGGCGAGAGAGGTTCGAAGAGGGTGGGGCCTCGGGAAAGGGGCGGAGCTCGCGCATGCAAGTGGGAGGAGCTTGTGGAGGAATCGGCCCAGGCAACAGGAGGGAGGATTCCGATGGGAGGAACTTGACAGGAGTTAGGCGAATATTTTCCATTCCTGTTATAAAGCTGAATGAGTAAATGCAGTTTCCAACTGCAACAAACCAGCTGTTAGCATGCTCCCCTAT
Source organism: Podarcis vaucheri (assembly GCF_965113315.1). Classification (NCBI taxonomy): domain Eukaryota; kingdom Metazoa; phylum Chordata; class Lepidosauria; order Squamata; family Lacertidae; genus Podarcis; species Podarcis vaucheri. The sequence goes on from NC_138754.1 coordinate 12,093,583, forward strand.
TATTATTATTATTATTATTATTATTATTATTATTATTATTATTATTATTATTATTATTAATTATCATTAATTCTGTTGGGAGCCACCCAGTGTGGCTAGAGAAACCCAGCTGGATGGATGGGGAATAAATAATCATAAATTATTATTATTTATTTCACATCATCGCAGAGATGTGATGCTTTCACTTTTAAACAAAACACAGTTGTGTGACTCTGGTTAGTAAGAACAAGCCAGGATCAAGCTGAAATCTCAAATCCTAGCAAGTTCTAAAACCCATCACTCAGCAAACCAAGGTTTTCTTAATATGTGTATAAAAGAGGAAAACAGGGTCACAAACCCAAATGCTCACTGTGGTTGTTCACACTGTAGGAAACCATCATTTCACATTGCAGCTTTTTCGGAGCACTTCTATATTCATACATTTTTTTCCTTGTAGATTTAATTTAAACCAGAAGCTGCCTTATACATTACACTTGCTTAAATTCCTTCTTCAGCACAATTAGTAAGCCCTGTCATTGTGCCTCTGGCCACCCTGAGGAGAATATGCTTCTAAACAAGATCATGATAATCTAATTTACAACCTTAAAAACTAATCAGTAAATAGTGAAATAAGAACCTAATATAAATAACCTTTTCAGCTTCTTACCAATGTAGGAGAAACTGTTATAGATATATATATTTTTAAGGCTGCAAACCTCTGCACATGCATCTGCAAATAAACCCAATTAAACAAAATGGGACAACCTCTGGATGAACATGCATAGGATTGCTTTATAACAATGTAGACTGATGCTAGATTAGCTACCGGTAACTGCAAATAATCCCAAACCTTGATAGCCCTGCAGAACAGGGGTGGGGAACCTTCCAGATGCTGCTATCCTACAACTCCCATCATCCCATTGGCCACACTGGCTGGGGCAGGTAAGAGGGAGAGATTATTTAAACAGAAGCATTCTGACCAGATAGTGAGTAATAGCTCCACTCTATTCTCTGCTGGTCGGAATATATGTGGAGTAGTTCTGAGCACCACATTTTAAGAAGCATGATGATAAACTGCAGCATGTTCAGAAGAGGGCAACTGGGATGGTGAAGGATCTGGAAAGCATGTCCTATGAGAAACTGTTGTGGGGGACAAGGAAGAGGAGCAGGGCATGTTCACCCTGAAGAAGCAAATATTTAAGTAGACATGATAGTGGTCTTCAAATATCAGAAGGCCTGCTACACAGAAGATGAAGCAGACCTCTTTTCAGTTGCTTCAGAGGACAGGATTGTGACCAGCAACAGTGGCTTGCAGTCAGTGGACTAGGGGGACTAGGTTAGTCCCCTAAATGTTCCTGGTAAATTAGAATGACGGGGTCCAAGAGCCCTCCAGCCACCCTCCCAAAGCCCTCCCGGAGGTAGAAATGCTCCAATAATCTGTCAGAGGCCTGGCACCTCCTTCCCAAAGCCCAGTAAGTTTCTGACCTGCTTAAGATGCTCACACGTGCATCTCCCCCCCCCCATCACCCTTGCAAGCTGGTGCCTCTGGCCCTAACTGTTCCCCTACAAAAAAATTCATTGCATGCCATGGACCAGCAAGTTGTATCTACCCAAGTTATACTGAGAGTAGACACATTATTAATGGATAGAAGTTCATCACATCTATTCATTTAAATAGGTCTGCTCCAGCTATGGCCACCATTACAACCCAATGGCTGGAAAATGGAACTTGGAGCCTCCATGCCTGAACTTGCCAGTGCATCCATCTTAATTGCACCAGACCTCTTCCAACACACACAGGGCCTGCTTGCGGGTTTTGTATAGGCACCTAGATAGCTCCTCTGAATAGAGGACTAGATGGGCCTTTGCCTTGAGCCGGCAGGGCTTTTCTTCTCAACACACTGCCACAGCAGCATGCAAGCCATCCCAAAACAGCAAGAGTTTCAGCGGCAGCCAATGCCACCCAGTAAAATTGGTGATTGTGGCATTGGTCTCTGGCGCCCAATTATGCCATGTGTTGGCACAGGGCCCTTTAGAGGGTTATGGAGACCAAAAGGCTAAAGCTGCCCTGGTTTTGCTGGGCCCCCCCCCATTGACATGATCTTATAATTTTTGTTTGCAGTGAAAAAAAAGAGAAGACATAGCTTAAGGGAAAGGTGGACAACTGGGAAGAAGACATCTACCGAAGATCTGGGCAATCGGACTGAAAGCACAAAGATCCACGTGATCTGGAGACGTGTTTCTCTCTTCAGCACAAAGCGAGATTCCTTGAAGAGCATGAGCGGAGAAGTGGCTGGGCCCAGTCAAATGAACAGCGATCAAGAACCCGATACCTCTGAGAAATTTGGGGGAACTCACTGAGGAGAGAGAGAATGTGGACAGAGAATACAGAGCAGGCTATGGCAGCATTGCTGCAAAATACAGGCAGTCTTACAGCTAAGGGGAATAAACTTTAACTATCACGCATGGCTTTCTGTGAAATTCTTGGCTGCCCGAGATAGCAGATACCCATTTTGATAATGGTCAGGAAGAGAAAGGAGAGGAGTAGTAATGGGAAGTGAGGAATTCAAACAGTTTTTTGGTGATCGTAAATAATTATGTGGGAAAGGCTTGGACTTTTGACCCATGAACACAGTGCAATATCCCATGCAGCAAGTAAAAGCCTGTCTTTTTATTCCTCACACCCCTTCCCATAAGATGTTTTGATGGATGGGCCAGAGAAAAAGTTAAAATTTCCTACATCGGGGCCAGCTGCAGGTTTGAGGGACAAGAGATACCTTCTGTAAGCCTCACTGAGCTAGAGATGAGGAAACACCAGGCCTGGGGGCCAATTGTAGCCCTCCAGGCCTCTCTATCTGGCCTCAGAACCCTCCCCAGGCCACTTCCTTCACTGGCTCCAGGTGCCTTTGCCAGGTTAGAATGTGTCCAAATCTGGCCGCGCCTCTTGCTAGCCCTGATGGAGGAGAGGGAGGGATATGTGATTGTGCATAGAGACTAGCCTACTATGTTGTTGTTGTTTAGTCATTTAGTCGTGTCTGATTCTTCGTGACCCCATGGACCAGAGCACGCCAGGCACTCCTGTCTTCCACTGCCTCCTGCAGTTTGGTCAAACTCATGTTGGTAGGTATAGTTTACATTTGTTTCTCCATCCATTTTACCTCTGGACCCACCTGCCACTGAAATATGGCCCTTGGAAGGTTGCCCATAATTAAATGCCGCCCTCAGGCTGAAAGGTATTATCTTTTTTTATATATAAATATTTATTAAAGTTTTCACAGTATTACATAATGAAAAATGAAAAATAAAAAACAGTTAAAAATAATTCAATCTTTTCGTCACTTATCTTTCATTTACTTGTTTCCCGGACCTCCTCATACCTCCCTTTTTTGTATTCCAGTTCAATTTATTAGTTCAGCAATTCCTTTCCCTCCTTATTATCCTGATCTTTAATCTTAATATATTGTAGCATTAAATTTTTACCTATTAAAAATCCAATTTTTCCATGTTCTTTTATACCATTACAGCTAGAAACCACTTAACTTCAATCAAACATCATTCTAACATTCATTAATTTTGCAATATTTCTGTAAATAGTCTTTAAATTTCTTCCAATCTTCTTCCACCGACTCTTCTCCCTGGTCTCGGATTCTGCCAGTCATTTCCGCCAATTCCATGTAGTCCATCATTTTCATCTGCCATTCTTCCAGAGTGGGTAAGTCTTGTGTCTTCTAATACTTTGCAATAAGTATTCTTGCTGCTGTTGTAGCGTACATAAACAGGCTGAAAGGTATTATCCACCCTTGGTCCACTGTCATTGCAACTCCTTTGCCTCACCATTGCTTGACACAGCATGCCAATGAGGAAGCAGGCAGGGGCAGCAGCTCCTCATCACTCAATGCCATTTTCTCCTCTCTGGGCCAGACCAAGAGGCACATGAGTAGGTGGTGGTTAGACACCCTGTTCTTTGGGCCCTGCAACACCATTAAAACGCAAGAAGAGGAAGGTGACCAAGCAGCCCACAATGGTGCAGAGGGTGAGGAGGTCCGGCAGGGTCTTTGAGCGTGCCCCCAGGCGTGCCAACCGTTGATGCCACCCCACCCTGCACGATAGAGAAATAAAGTCCCAGCAGACAGAACAGAAATATTCAGGGTCTTCCTTTCCTTTGAAGATTCTTAGTTTATGTGTATTTCTTCTTCAGTGGCCAAGGTCCACTTGTTTTCATTGATAGGGGTGTTGCTGAAGACTAGACTATTTAAAATGACAATTTGTTAAGATTTATTTTAGTTCCTCTTCCTCTAAGTTAGACCTCTGTTCGCTATCTCTGTACGTACTTGGCTTGTGTGGAAGTAGGTTTTTAGTTGCTACATTCATGCAGAGCTTGCTACATTCATACCTGCTTGTTTAGGATATTCAGAAAAAGAAAAGTTTTTTTTTCTTTCCAAGTGCCATCTGGCAGCCACAACAGAGGGTGGGTGGGTTAGTTGGAAGACTGCCAACAGTGTTGGATCTGGCCTGCCCAATTTGTAGGTTCCAAACTCAAATTATGTTGTGGTTTACTGTGCACTTTACCTGGTAACGCGAATACTCTGCCCCCAAGGAGCTTATTGCTGAAATATTGCCAGTGGGGTGGGAGAAAAACAAAGGGTAAAGAAAGGAAACAGATGCTAGAGGTAACATTTCATTTGACTACTGATATAAGAACACAGGAAGAGTGCGCTGGATCAGGCCAATGACTTATATAGTCCAGCAGCCTGTTCACTGTGAACAACTAGATGGCGGTGGGAAACCTGCAAGAAGGACCTAAGCATAAGAGCTGCTGTGGTTTTCAGCAACTGAAATTCAAAAGCCTTACTGCCCCTGACAGTGGGGGAAGAGCATAGCCATTGTGACTAGTAGCCATTGACAGCCTTATCTTCCATTAAACTTTACTAAACAATGCACAAGGAAAGAATGGAGAATATGACCTCTTTGTAGTACTCAATTGTAGTGTTTTAGCAGTACTTCATTTGGTTTTGGGGGACAGACTGTAGTTGACTGGCAGAACATCTGCTTTGCATGTAGGTCTCAGGTTCAGTCTCTTTTTACAGGTAGGTAGCCGGGTTGGTCTGCTGTAGTCGAAACAAAATTAAAAAAAATAAAACAATTCCTTCCAGTAGCACCTTAAGAGACCAACTAAGTTAGTTATTGGTATGAGCTTTCGTGTGCACACAAAAGTTCATACCAATAACTTAGTAGGTCTCCAAGGTGCTACTGGAAGGATTTTTTATTTTATTTTGTTTTGTTTTGTTTTGTTCAGTCTCTGGCATTACCAGATAGGGCTGGAAACATCCACTGCCTGAAACCCTGGCGAGCAGCTGCTAGAAAAAGCCTCACCAGCCGAATCTCTACCTGTCACAACGTTTCTCCTCCTCCTCCTCCTCCGTTTGTTGATTTACGTTACGGCCCTTCCTACGCACATTTACTCAGCAGCCAGCCCGACCCGTTTCAATTACAGCTTACTCCCAGGTAAATCCTTTATTCCGGAACGCAGGCCCCGCCGGCTCTTGGTTGCCTAGCAACAAAATCCCGACTCTACACTCCCCCCTCCCTCCTCGTTTGCCAAGGATCCCGGAAAGCGCCCGCCTTTTGTCGCATAGCAACAGAGCCCCGCCTCTCTCAACCGCAACGTCAGCGAAAAGAAGCCGCGTCGCTGGAGGGGCGGGGAGGACGTACGCGCGCGCGCGCGCGCTAGCGGAGGAGGCGCTGCTAACAGACGTCTCTCGGCGTCGTGCGTGTGACGTCGGCCGCCGAGGGGGTACGTGGCAGTGACGTCGCCGGCCCGCCCTCCTTTCGGCTTGTTTGGTCGTTCGATCCGGAGGCCGGTGTTCGGAACTGAGGAGGGAGGCAGCGCCTAGAGCTGGGTCCGGGTCCGCGAAGCCGGTGAGTCGGGGGTCCGTCTCTCATATATGCCTCAGGCTTCGCCGTCGCCCCCCCCCCCGCTACTCTTGCCGAGCGCGGTGCTCTTCCGTAAAAGTTCCCCCACCCGGTGTGGTCCCCCCTCCCGCTTCAAAGAGTTCCCACCTTTTTCAGAGACAGCGGCCGGAGCCCTTTCCCCCCCCCTTTGTGTGTCCCCGTGAAATGTTTCCCCCTTCCCCACAGATTGTGGTCTCCAAACCCTTCTCTTTCGTGTCCTGCTCCAAATCCCTCCCCCAGCCGATTGGTCCAAGTCCTTCCTCTCGTGTGTCCTCACCCTCCCCTTTCTGACAGCGACGAAAGCTTTCCCCCTCCTCCTTTCCTGGGTATTATTACGAATTGAGGTCTCTCTCTCTCACTCTCCCCCCCCCCCAACTCTCCACTTTCCTCTTCCACAGATAGTGGTTGAAAACATTTCCCTTCTTTCACCCTCACCCGGATAGCTCAGTCGGTAGGAGAACATGAGACTCTTAATATTAGGGTCGTGTGGGTTCGAGCCCCACGTAGGGCAATTTCTGTGTTGCAGGGGGTTGGACTAGATGACCCCCTGTAGTCTCTTCCAACTCTACAATTCCCTGATTCTATGTATGTGGCAGCCCCTCAAGAAAGGGCCATAGCCCAGTGGTTTACCATGAGGACTAGAATCTTAATTTGAGGGGAAGGGCCGTAGCTCAGTGGTAGAGCATCTGCTTTGTGTGCAGAAGGTCCCAGCTCCCAGCATCTCCAGGTTGGGCTGGGAGAGAGCACTTGTGTGAAACTTTGGACACCCACTGACAGTCAGTGTAAACAATACTGAGTTTGATAGACCTGGCTCTGTAGAAGGCATAAGAACATCCTGCTGGATCCATCTAGTCCAGCATCCTCTTCTCATGGTGGCTTAACGGATGTCTCTAGGAAGTCCACAAGCATAATTTGAATGCACAGCACTCTCCCTTGCTGCGCTTTCCAGCAACCGAAGCTGAAATCTCAAATCCTAGCAAGTTTTAAAACCATCACTCAGCAAACCAAGGTTTTCTTAATATGTGTATAAAAGAGGAAAACGGTGCACAAGCCCAAATGCTCACTGTGGTTGTTCACACTGTAGGAAACCATCATTTCACATTGCAGCTTTTTCGGGGCGCTTTTATATTCATACATTTTTTCCTTGTAGATTTAATTTAAACCAGAAGCTGCCTTATACAGTGGTGCCCCGCAAGACGAATGCCTCGCAAGACGGAAAACTCGCTAGACGAAAGAGTTTTCCGTTTTGGAGGTGCTTTGCAAAACGAATTTTCTATGGGCTTGCTTTGCAAGACGACAATGTCTTGCGAGTTCCTGCTGGTTCCCCCCCTTTTTTCTAAGCCACTAAGCCGCTTATCAGCTGATCCGATCAGCAGATAAGCCGCTAATAGCGCTAATCCGCTAATCCGTCAATGGGCTTGCTTCGCAAGACGAAAAAACCACTAGACGAAGAGAAGAGAATCACAGAACGGATTCTTTTCGTCTTGCGAGGCACCACTGTACATTAGAGGATACACTTGCTGAAATTCCTTCTCCAGCACAATTAGTAAGCCGTGTCCTGTTTTCCAGCAACTGATATTCAGAATAATCCTGCCTCCAACTGGAGGTAGAACATAGCCATTATGCCCGGTAACCATTGATAGTCTTATCAGCCATGAATTTGTCTAATCCTCTTTCAAAGCCATCCAACTTGGTGGCCATCCCTGCCTCTTGTGGGAGCGAATTCCATAGTTTAGCAGTGCACTGTATAAAGAAATACGTTCTTTTGCCTGTCCTGAATCTTTTAACATCCAGCTTCCTTGACTATTTTCTAATTCTAGTGTTATGAGAGACACAGCTTCCTATGTTACTTTGTGTTTTACTTTCTGTTTTGGCTTAGCTTCATCTATGTTTTCAGAAGCATCCCAAGCGGCCCACAGTTTCCCTCGCCCTGACAAGCAACCCATGTTGTCCCTTTCTGAGGGTGATGAGGGAGCCCCACTCTACTCTCCTTCCTGCCACCTTTACCCTACAGATTAATTGAGCTTTGGAGGGTGCAGTGCAACTACAGTAGTGCTTCTGGCTTTAAGAAAGGAAAGGAGGATTGGAGCTGGTTATCTGGGTAAGGGGTGGCCAAGGCTGTGTCGCCGAGGGTCCAAATATACCCCAGACTTCCCCCCCTTTACTGGAGAGGGGAAGGCTGGAGATGGATATTGGGAGACTCTGAGCCAATGCTGTTCACAGTTTGGTCCTGAAGGGGTCTGAGTCCCACACTTGCACTGGGGTTTCCGAGCCCCTCTGAACCCCCGACACTACCATAGGGGCCCTGCGTTCCTTCTTCTCAGTCCTGTATGTCCTTCCCTGGGTGTAAGCCCCATTGAATACAGTGAGGCTTATTTTCAGGTAAGATTGATTGAAGGAGAGGTACAGAATCCCTGTGTTGCAAGGCTGGATGTAATTTGTTGGCTTCCTGGGTAGACTGTGTTTGTACAGGAAGTTCCTTTTTGACAGTTAGTAGATTTCTTCCTCTTCCACAACCCTTTCTAATGCTTTCTTTTAAAACTGTCCTAGCTAGTAGGCACTTCACCAAAACTTCAGGCAGTAAGTTTGATAAGTTTTTAAAATACTGATTTTATTATTATTTGTCATAGGACAAATAAACATACTACATTCAGGAAAAAGTCAAAACAATTAACTATAGGTATACAAAGGTTTCCGATTTGTTGGTCTTTTCAGGGTATCCACTTTTAGTGGCGCAAGTTTTTCTAGCTGCCCATATCCACAGTGCAAGTTTGATTAAGTTAATTGTGCATTGTATTGCATGAAATAGCATGCCTGTTCCAAAGCTGCTGACTCTGAGAAGGGGAAACAGTTTCTCTTTCTCCGCTCTTTGTTGGACAATTTGTAATAATAGAAGTTGCTGTAATATTTCCTCCCCTCTCCCAGACGGTTTTTTTTCTATAAAAAAGAAAGCCCCACTTGACTTCTCTTTTCCTTATAGGAAAAGTGCTCCGGCCCTTCGATAATTGTAGTCATTTCTGCACCTTTTCCTGTTCATTTATATTGTTTCTGCACTGTATTTCATATGCAGCTGCATTGTATGTTTATGTTAAGCAGGGTCAGGGGATTCCAGCTCCCATCAGCCCCAGCCAGTATGTCCACAATTAGTTTATTCCTGCCGATTGGATACCACTCTCGTATCTTTGAAGGTGAAGAGTGATCTAAAAATGCTTTTTATAAATATAGTGAATGATAAAGCTTATGCTACAATAAATCTGTCTCCTTATATCGCCACAAAACACTTTGTTATTTGTGCCAGCAAGGTGGTGGTTGGAAGACTGATAATCAGAGCTTGTGGGGAGAGTAGATGTTAGTTCAGGGGTAGGCAACCTAAGGCCCGTGGGCTGGATGTGGCCCAATCGCCTTCTCAATCCGGCCCACAGACGGTCCGAGAATCAGCGTGTTTTTACATGAGTAGAATGTGTCCTTTATTTAAAATGTATCTCTGGGTTATTTGTGGAACCTGCCTGGTGTTTTTGCATGAGTAAAATGTGTGCTTTTATTTAAAATGCATCTCTGGGTTATTTGTGGGGCATAGGAATTTGTTCAATTCTCCCCCCCCCAAAAAAAAAACATAGTCCAGCCCACCACATGGTCTGAGGGACGTGGACTGGCCCCCTGCTGAAAAAGGTTGCTGACCCCTGTGTTAGTTCATACAACCACAAAGTAGCCAGATTCTCACCTGCCCAATTGGCATCACTACTTGGGCCTTCATGAAATATAAATTTCCTCCCACTGAATTAGGAGTGGCAGTTTTCGAATCCAAAAGGAAAGCAATGGGACTTAGGAATCTCTTGGATTCGTACTGAGCACTGTGGGGGAAGAAGCCGTTGCTAGTAGTTTAGAGCAGTTTGTCCTAGGGCACCGGGTGCCTTCGTTTGTTTTTCAGCTTAGTTCTGGTGGAGATCTGAGTTAACATAAAAACGTCGAAGGAGCCTGGTTGCTGGCTCAGACCAAATGACCTGTCTTGTCTAGCATGTGGCCACTCATAGAATCATAGAGTTGGAAGAGACCACAAGGGCCATCGAGTCCAACCCCCTGCCAAGCAGGAAACACCATCAGAGCACTTCTGACATATGGTTGTCAAGCCTCTGCTTAAAGACCTCCAAAGAAGGAGACTCCACCACACTCCTTGGCAGCAAATTCCACTGTCGAACAGCTCTTACTGTCAGGAAGTTCTTCCTAATGTTTAGGTGGAATCTTCTTTCTTGTAGTTTGGATCCATTGCTCCGTGTCCGCTTCTCCGGAGCAGCAGAAAACAACCTTTCTCCCTCCTCTATGTGACATCCTTTTATATATTTGAACATGGCTATCATATCACCCCTTAACCTCCTCTTCTCCAGGCTAAACATGCCCAGCTCCCTTGCCGTTCCTCATAAGGCACTCAGATGCTCCAGTGGGAAGCCTACAAACGGGACCTGCATGAAACAGCACTCTCCCTATCGATGGTTTCTAGAAACTAGTATTTAGACACTTACTGCTTCTGACAGTGGAGATAGTAGCCATTGACAGTGAGTTGGTAGCCATTGGTAGCCTTATCCTGGTAGCGAGGGTGTGTATGTGTTGGGAGCCAAGTGGCAGGACAAAGTGGTCTGCTTCAGGAGTGGTGGGGATTGGTGTCTGAACAGTGCAGCAAATACTTTTTGTGTTGGCCCTACTGGAGTGGTTGTGGTGCCATTTAGGCTCTGCTTCAGACAGGAAGATGTTTTGGGCCAGCACTGCTATGTTCTTAAAAGCCACAATATATCAGTCAAAAATACTATGGATTCTGTGACAAAAAATCAAAACTCTTAGTTTATGAACTAATAAGAAATTCTAGAAATATATCACGTGTATTCAAGGACAGGGAGGAAAACACCTTTCGAAAGAAGGGTGGTGGGCGGGATATAGAGGCTTCTACAATGAAATATATAAATATAAAGTAACATATAATATGCAAATTAGCAGTTATCTCAGTGAAGTAAATCTAAAACCCCTGGACAGAGATCAATGAAGTTATCTATGTGAATCTATAGCAGAAAATGAAGTAGGAAAAATCCCCTTAAACTAAAACCTGCAAACACCCCAGGATTAGATGGCTTCACCTCCTTTTTTTTTTTTTTTACAAAATGTTTAAGGAGCAAGTTTCCTAAAATGGGGAGGCTATTCAACTTTATCCTCTGGGGGCGTCAAGTACCTGCCACTTGGAAGGAATCGTAGGTGATTGAATTTCAGAAACCTGAGACAGACGCCATTTTTGTATACTAGTATTGACCTATACCACTAATTTAAAAAGATGCAAAGATTTTTAGGAAACTTTTGGCAGACGGGTTGACATCCACTTCTCTTATCCACAATTGTAGACACAGATCAAGTAGGCTTTGTTAAGGAGCAGCATATAGCTGATCCTATTAGGATATTAATTAATGCAATCTACCTGGGGCAGGGGGAACCAAGAAAAGTAACATTGATAGTATCATTCTAGAAAAGCATTTGACAAATTGGGCTGGGAGAATTTATTCAGCTTGGTTCAGAAACTTCAGGTAGTGCAGAATTCGGTGACCGGGTTGTTCACTGGGGCAAGGCAGTTTGAGCACATTGCACCAATCCTGGTCTGACTGCACTGGGGACCACTTAGCTTCTGGTCCCATTTCAAAGTTCTGGTTTTGACACAGCCTTAAATGGTTCAGGACCACAATACCTCAAGGACTGCCTCTCCCCATATAAACCTACCCTGAGATCATCCTCTGAGGCCCTTCTTTGTGTGAACAGCCATTTTCTGCAATGGCTCCCTACCTGTGGAACACTCTCCCCAGGAAGATTCGACTGGTGACTTCATTATACACCTTTATGCACCAGACCCTGTGAAACTAGTTGCTCAAAGTCAGCCTTGGGCTGATTTACACATGATGCCCTTTTAAAGTGTGCTGTGAGAGGGGGGATTATTTGTTTGTTTTTGTCTTGTTATTTATGTGCTTTGCATTTTCTATACAGTGGTGCCTCGCAAGACGAAATTAATTCGTTCCGCAAGTCTCTTCGTCTTGCGAGTTTTTCGTCTTGCGATGCACGGTTTCCCATAGGAATGCATTGAAAATCAATTAATGCGTTCCTATGGAAACCGCCTTCAGACCAGGTCCGGGGACAGTCTGTCCCCGACCTCTTCTGAAGGCTGGGGGGGGGACAAGGGCTTTTCTTCCCACCCCCAGCATTTAAAAAAACCCCGGGACAGCGGAGGACTTCTCCGCTGTCCGGGGCGATCTTAAAATGCTGGCGGGCGGCATTTTAAAATCGCCCCGGGACAGCGGAGGACTTCTCTGCTGTCCAGGGCGATTTAAAAGCCCCTGGGAAGGCAGGCAGGGGGGACAAAGACTTTTGCCCCCCGCCAGCCTTCAGAAGAGGTCCAGGACCTCTTCTGAAGGCGGGCGGGGGGCGAAAGTCTTTGCTCCCCCCCCCTGCCTTCAAAAGCTGTCCTGGACAGGCTTCGCGGAACTCTCCCGCTGCTTGCAGAGAGTTGCCAGCATGCCGAAGCCTGCGCGCGCTGAGATCAGCGCGCCCAGGCTTCGCGGCCCCGCCGCCCAGCTTCGGAGCATCGTTCCGAAGCCGGGCGGCGGCGGGAGGTGTTCCCTCCCCGCCGCCCAGCTTCGGAGCATCGTTCCGAAGCCGGGCAGCGGGAGGAGGTGTTCCCTCCCCGCCGCCCGGGTTCGGAGGAGCCTTCCGAAGCCCGGCGGCGGGTGGAGGTGTCCCCGCCCCACCGCCAGGCTTCGGAGGAGGTCCGAGGACAGTGGGGAAGACGCACTGCGCTTCCCCGCTGTCCCGGAGATTTCCCTATGGGCTGTCGTCTTGCGAAGCAAGCCCATAGGGAAATTCATTTTGCGAAGCGCCTCCAAAACGGAAACCCTTTCGTCTAGCGGGTTTTCCGTCTTGCGAGGCGTTCGTCTTGCGGGGTACCACTGTATTGTCATTTTGTTTTGTTTTTTTTTCAAATTCTTTTTATTTTTATTCCATACAGACCAAACACACACAGAAAATCAACGAAAAAACACACACATATACAGAAAAAAACAAAAACAATAAGTCTCAATAACAGCAAAAAAAAGCACACAAAATTCTTATTTTCATAGTTTTTTTCATAACATATTTCTTTCTTTTGGGACTTCCTTCAGCCTGGCCGCAGATCATACGAGGTAAATATATAAAGTCACACGTTTCATCCCTTATATTGTCATTATGTCCAATTTTTGTTCTCTATTTTCCTTATACAATAACCTTAGTCTGTCACAGTACATCTCTAAAGCCTCTTAACGTTATTTGTCCATCACTGATGTTTTCCAGATAGTTTACATATTTTCCCCAGTCCCTGAAGAACACTTGGTCTTTTATGTATCTGATCTTTCCCGTTAACTTATCTAACTCTGCATATTCTGTTAGTTTACATCTCCACTCCTCTACTGTTGGAGTTTCTTCCTGTTTCCATCTTTGAGCTATTAAGGTCCTTGCTGCCGTAACCGCATAGTATACCATTTTGCAATCCTCCTTTCTTATCTCTCGTTGTAATATCCCTAATAGGAAAGTTTCTGATTTTTTTATAAACGTGTACTTCAAAATCTTTTTCAGTTCTGTATATACCTTTTCCCAAAACTGTTTTACTTTTCCACACTCCCACCACATATGGTAGAAGGTGCCCTCTGCGTCTTTACATCTCCAACACTTATTGTTCACTTTGTACATTTTTGAAAGTTTTACAGGTGTCAAATGCCACCTGTAAAACATCTTCATAACGTTTTCTTTTAACGCCGTACACGCTGTGAAATTCAATCCATCTCTCCATAATCTTTCCCAGTCCTCATATTGTATACTGTGGCCTACGTCTTTTTCCCAACGGATCATCACTGATTTCACCTCCTCGTCTCCCAGATTCCAGTCTAGTAGCATCCTATACACTTTGGATATGTTTTTCTCCTTGTTGTTTATTATTTCCGTCTGGAATTTTGAGTCTTTGTCTACATACCCTCTTTCTTTAATATCTCTACTAAGCATCTGGTTAATCTGTTGGTGACTAAACCAATCGTACACATATTCTCTAATCATCTCGTAGGGTTTAATTCTCCATTTCCCGTCCACTTTAGTTACTAGTTGGTTGTATGTTGCCCAGTTACTTTCCATGTTGATGGTTTTCCTGTTTATTATTTCGAGTGGTGCCAACCAGTGAGGTGTTTTTGGTTCCAATATATTTTTGTATTTTTCCCACACTTCTATTATCGGTCCTCTGAAAATGTGGTTGCTAAATCCCCTGTGTGCTTTCATTTTATTTTTCCACAGGTAGGCATGCCAGCCGAAGTGGTTATCAAAACCCTCCAAATCAAGTAGCTCCGTGTTTTCTAATTTGACCCAGTCTTTTAGCCAACTTAAGCATGTCGCCTCATAATATAACATAAGGTCTGGCAGCGCAAATCCCCCCCTTTCTTTTATATCTGTGAGTAATTTAAATTTGATTCTGGGTTTTTTGCCCTGCCATATGAACCTCAAAACTACCCTCTGCCATTCTTTTAGAGTCTTACTCCCTTTTATTATAGGTATAGACTGAAACAAAAACATCAATCTTGGTAAAACGTTCATCTTTATCATGTTTATTCTTCCCCATAATGATAGTTTTAATCGTCCCCATTTCTCTAAGTCTTTCCTTATTTCCCTCCATACTGGTTCATAATTATTTTTATAAAGGTCCATATTTTTAGAAGTTATCCAGATGCCGAGATATTTAACTTTCTTTACCATCCCTATCTGCCATTGCTGTTGGATTAATTCTATTGTCTTTGGGTCCACATTCTTATAAATCATTTTTGTTTTTGTCCTGTTTAATTTGAATCCAGCCACCTTTCCAAATAATTCTATTTCTTTCATTATCTCTCCTATTGATGTTAATGGGTCTTCCGTCATCACCACTAAGTCATCGGCAAAAGCCTTGGTTTTGTATATGTTTTGGCCTAAAGTCACACCTTTTATATTTCCATTTTTCCTTATAGAGTTTAGGAGGGTTTCTAGCACTGTTATGAATAGTAACGGAGAGAGTGGGCATCCTTGCCTTGTACCCTTCCTTATCTTAATCTCTTCCGTTACTGTGCCATTTACAATCAGCTTGGCCTTCTGATCCGTATATATTGCTTTCACCCCGTTATAAAAATCACTGCCTACTCCCATGTGCTCCAGGTTTGTTAACATAAAGTTCCATATCACATTATCGAACGCCTTTTCGGCGTCGATGAACATCATTGCAACATCTTTGTTAAACCTAATAGATAGAAATTCTAACATGTCCACAATGTGTCTTATGTTATCTCTCATCTGCCGACCTGGCAGAAATCCCGCCTGGTCCTTGTGGATAACATCTACCAGTACATCTTTTAACCTTCTTGCCAAGATACCTGCATATATTTTGTAGTCTACGTTCAACAATGAAATTGGTCTATAATTTCTGACTTGAGTTAGGTCCGAATCTTGTTTAGGTAGGAATGTGATAAACGCCTCTTTCCAGGTTTCCGGGATTTCCCCTTTCTTTAAAGTTGTATTCATTGTTTTTTTCAGGGGTTCCACCAAGACTGATTTCATTTCCTTATAGTAACCGACCGTAAGCCCGTCGGGACCTGGGGCTTTTCCCCTCTTTAAATTCTTAATTATCTCCTCTATTTCCTTATTTTCAATAGGTCTATTCAGTCTTTGTTTTCCTTCCAATGAAATTTTTTGTCCTCCTTTGTCTTTCAAAAACCTCTCTATCTTTCTTTGTCCTACATTTTCTTGATCATTATATAAGTTACTATAAAAACTTAAAAACTCTCTCCTTATTCCTTTAGGGTCAGTTCTTTCTTCACCCTCTACTGTTATTTTATTAACTATCCCTTGTTCTTTCTTTTTTTTAATTTGCCAGGCAAGCCATTTGCCTGGTTTGTTAGCATGTTCAAAGTTTCTTTGTTTTAGTCTTTTTATGTTCCATTCCACCTCCCTATTTATTATTGTGGCAAACTGAGTTTGAAGAATTTTTATTCTTTCCTTTGTTTCTAAACAATTGGGATTCTGTACTAATTTTCTTTCGTTTATCATTATTTGTCTTAAAATTTCCTCTTTGTTTTTTTCTCTGTTTCTATTTTTAATTGCATTTTGTTGAATAAAAAGTCCTCTTATGACCGCCTTGCTGGCATCCCAAACTATATTTTCTCTCGTTCCTTTACCACAATTATCCTTAAAGTATTCCGTCAGTTTTTCCTTTGCCATTTCCACCACCTTTTGATCATCCAGCAAGTAATCTTTTAATCGCCATCTGAAAGATCTTTTCTCATAACTATCCACTTCCATCTCTAGTGGGTTATGATCTGAAATTACTTTTGGCTTTATCTCGATATATTTGATTCTTGGACATAGTTCTTTGGAAATCCAGATCTGATCCAGTCGAGAAAAGGATTGGTTGGGTTCTGAATGAAAGGTAAATTGCTTTTCTAGCGGGTGTCTCAAGCGCCAAATATCTACTAAACCGCAGTTTTCCACTATAGAAAAGAAAGATTTTGGCAACTTCCCTTCTTTATTTGCTCTATCTCTAAGTCTGTCCATCTCAAGTGAGACCACTGCGTTCATATCTCCCATTAATATTATTTTTTGATCGGCGTATTCCATTAGTTTTTCTTCTAGTTTCTTAAAGAATTCAGTTTTGCTGCCATTCGGCGCGTATATCCCCACTAACAGTATTTTTTCCCCCTGCCAATTGATGTTAACCGCTATCATCCTCCCCTCCTCATCCTTAAACATTGTTTTAGCTTCTATCTTATTACTGATATACAATACCACACCTCTTTTTTTACCTTTGTCCAGGGCTTCGTACTCATTTCCCAACCGTTTATTAATTACCACTTTTCTATGCTTTCTGGCCACATGCGTCTCCTGGAGGCAGATAACATCCAGGTTTCTCCTTTTCAAGCATTGTTCAATTTTATTTCTCTTTCTTTTGTCATTCATCCCGTTAACATTCCAATTCCAGATTTTTAACCCCATAGCCCGTGTATTATCCTTTTGTTATTTTTTTTTAAATTTTCTTATCTATTGTATATTTTCTAGATCCTCTGTTTCCTCTTCTTCTTCCTCTTCTTCCTCCGACCCCCTCTCCCCCCCCTCCCCCTCCTCCAACATTCTTAGCTCTCCTGGTGAGGCTCTCTCCTCTCTTCCTATCTCTAGGGCTTCCGCTTTAAGTTCCTTATATTTCCTAAGGAATTTCCCGGTTTCTTCAGAATTTATCAGCTTGTGTTTTTTTCCTCTATATGTGAATGATATCCCTTCCGGGAATTCCCACCTAAACTCAACTCTATTTTTCCTCAATGTTTGCACCAAAGATTTATAAGCATCTCTCTTTTTAAGCAGTCTTATTGGAACATCTTTAAAAATAATTATATAGTTTCCATCTATATTTAGTCTTTTTTCTCTATTCCTTTGGAGGATCCTGTCCCTCATTACTTTGTTTTCGAATGTAATCAGGCAGTCGCCCGGGAATTTCTTTGCTTTTATTGCATTAACACGCATTCTAAATGCGTTTACTATACTATTGGCCATTTCTTCCACAGGCAGACCTATCCATTCTGCTAACTCCTTCGTCAATTTTTCTTTAATATTCTCGTTCTGTATCTCTGGGATTGCCCTCAGCCTCAGGTTTACCTCCCTCTGCCTCAGTTCGTTCATTGCTATAATGTCTTTTATCTCTTCCTGTGTCTTACATATTTCCATCACATCTGATTTGATCTTTTCTTTATCTCTTCTAACCTCTCTTATTTCTATCTTTGTCCTTTTCAAACCTTCTTCTGTGAGCTGCGCTCTCCTAAATATTTCTTTTATTTGGCCCTTAATTTCATTCACAGTTTCCTCCATTTTTTTATCTAATTTCCCAATTCTGTTGTCCACCGATTCTAACTTATGTTCGACATTTACTTGACTTTGTTTGATCTCTGCAAACATCTTCAGAATGTCTGTCTTAAAGTCTGTATCCTGTTTAGAGCCTCTCCTATCTCCTGGTGTACCCCCATTCGTTCCCTTCTTTCCTGTATGAGACATCTTGTATTTTATGTAGTCCCTTTCCCCGCCGTCCCTTTCCGCCCACACTTCCTTCTCTATCTCTCCCGCGTTTTCCTTGCTTCCTTTCCTTATTATAGTTTGTCTCTCACCCCGTGTTTGCCTTCTCTAAATTCGGATCAGTATCAGTAAGTTATAACCGTAAACTATAGACTCTTATATATCACTCCAAAACAATAATAAAGCTAAATAAATAACAAATAATAACAATAAGGCTAAATCCTAACAAGTTCTCACAGTCCAGTCGTGGTCATATTTATCGGTCAATGTCTATTTATGATACCAGAAATAGATCCTTTGGGTGTATGATGTTCCCAGCAGCAGGCTGCAGTTTCCAGAAGCCGATGCGACTTCTCTAATTCACCTGCTGCTTAGTCCAGAGATCGCTTAAATTTCGGGGAGGTTTAACAAAAAAGAAAGGAGAGGGGTCAGGTGGTAAAAGGTACGAACGCAGCGGGTATCTAGTAAAGGAGGAGGGGGAGCGCCGGGGGGAGGAAGGAGGGAGGTTTAAACACCACTCATATTCTCCATTTTGTCCTCCAAATTAACCCCCACTTCTGCCCAAAGTCTGCATTGACTCTTGCCGAATCTTTAAATTGTCCTCAAAGTTCACGTTTCAAACTCCTGTTCCCATATGCAGTTCCCGATAAAATATATAATCCTCTGTAAAGCGCCTACACATAATATCTTTGTTTCCCTTTTCCTCCGCACAGACGCTGCGCTCCTGTTTCAAATGGCGGCGAGGCTTCTCTTACAGCTTTTCTCTCTCACACCAGTCTCACTTGTTAGGAAAAAAAAGAAACCTCGCTTCCTTGCAGCCTCCTGTTCGCCAAAAATCAGAGACCTCCACTCTCCCTCTTGCCTAGACCCTTCCGGTTTCTTCCCTTTCTCCTCAGTGGTTCTTTTCTTCCCCTTCTCCCTTCGTAACCTCGTTATTTTCTCAAGGGGGGGAAACCGAAAGGGAACAGTTTTACCGCCCGGGCAAGTCACTCACTTTTCTTTGTACTGCATTCCTGCCGTGTCTTAGTTGATTTCGGCCTCCCGCTGAACTCCATTCGTCTTCTTTGTTACTCCGGAGTTTCTTTGTTTACCCTCTTAGCCACAAAGTTACAAATATCGGAGTTCTTATTTTTTGCAAACAAGCCGCTTCTCCTGCAAGCGCAGGGCTTCGCTATCTGAAGGTAAGAAAATGGCTCCCCTAGACCCGTTGAATCTTCCGCTACTCTCGTCGCCTCTCTCGGGGTTACCTGGTAGCCGGTTTGATCCTTTTTTCGGTCATGCTGGGAACTAGACTCTTTGAACACCCTTCCAAAGAGTTTGGGGGGTCTCCGCGCCCTGGAGTCGCCCCTATCCTTCAGAATAGCTCGGGCTTCACCTCGCGGTGCAAGCCCTTGCTTGCGCTGGGATCGCGGCTCGCCGGAAGCCCTGTATTGTCATTTTGTGTTGTGGACCGCCCTGAAATCTATGGGTATAGGGCAGTATACGGAATTAATTAATTAATTAATTAATTAATACTATATCCATTATTAGAAAAGTTGTAATTTCCCACAATATTTGTAACTGTTTTGAAAAACCTATTTGAGAATTCTCAGAGAACTATCAGACTTAATGGACAGGACCCCCCAAGATTCAGTATGTGGAGTGGCACCCTTTGCCACCCCTGCTTTTTGCCATATCCCTGGACCCTTTGGCTACCAAAGTTAGGGGAGATGATTTGATTAAGGGAGTATCAGTGGAAGGAGTGGAACAAAAGCTTAACCTATTTGCAGATGATATCAGGGTTAGAAAAGCCAAATATATCCTTACCAAATGTTCTTGAAGATTTTTTGTTAAGGTGAAATCTCGGGAATGGGATCCATCTACAAAAAGTCAGAGATGTTGCCTTTCAATATCGCACAACTGGATTAATTGCGCCTTAACCAATCCAAAATTAAATTGTGCTAAAAGCAAATAAAGTATCTTGGAGTAATGATTACAAAAAGTTGGAAACAGTTAAAGAAAAAGAACAATAGGCCTTTCATCAAATACATATAATTAGATCCCTCAAGCTGGCAACCTAGTTGGGAACGGTCACTACTGTACAAATAATTATCTTACCTAAGTTAAAAATGTTATTCCAAGTCCTTCCTTTCTGTACTGATCTGCCAGCTTTTGAAAGATTTTAGAATCTCTTAATTTAATCATCCAAGCAAGCAAGACTGCCAACATATACAAATTGACATATTGGTGGGGGTGGGGAGCATTCCACCGAATTTATGACACAGCCCATGCATGAAATGTAATTCTAATGATGAAACAGACCTCTCACATTTGTTGTCAATTTATTTTAAATCCCTTGGCTGCAGCACATCTCTGACTTTGAAATTATGGTCACTCTCTGATCTCCCCAATTGCTCCTTTCTGTTACCATCCCTTGTTCTTACATCAAAAGAAAAGAAATACAGCCCAATGGTTATAAACAGAAGGGATTGCACACGATAAGATACCTTTACAGAGATTTAAAAGCTCTAACAGGAGCCCAAGGAAAAGAAAAACTGGGAGAACTGGAAACAAGCTGGCTGCCCATACATCAAACAGCACGTTCCTTGACTAATCACATAGTTCTTTCTCAAGCAAATAGACTGTTAAAGCTCATTGAACAATTAATTTTAAGTTCAGTGTGACCTCCCAAAAGCCCCCCCCCCCGTATTTATATGATTATTTGTGACCTGATGAGAAGTTTAACCTGACTGAAAACAATATGGGAAATTGTGAAATTAATTCTCAAGATTGGCAAAATGTTTTTTATTTTTTGATGGGAGGGTTAGAGCTTTAAATCAGTAACTGCTAAAAGCAGGTAATATTTTTATGGTTTTCATGTTTGGAATAGTGTGTGTGTGTATGGAATATTTTTATTCTAATATATTGACCCCCCCATAAAAATAATTGTACTGGTCACTGATGCTCCTGTGGGAGGAAGGGTGAGATATAAAATTAATAAATGCAATAATAGACACCGTACTTGAAAGAGTTGCAGGCTTTAAGGCAGTGGTGGAACTAGTGGCTCTCCAGATATTGAACTGCAGCTCCCATTATCCCTGTCCACTCAGCTGCTACCTGGATCATGGGAAGTTGAGTCTAACAACTTTTAGATTGCCCCTTGTTGATTTAAGTGTTTTTACAATGGGGTGGGGAAGCCTGTCTGGTGCGATTTGAGAGCAAGGTTGAAGTTTTCATTGCTAGGCACTGATGACCATCTCTCTCTCTCTCTCTCTCTCTCAGCACCAGGTTATGAGCCTCCATGAATACGAGGAGACGCCACGGCTCTAGAAACACGGAGCAGGGCGTTTACCTGGGACCTTCCCAGACGCAAGTTCTGCCCCCGCTCGCTGCCACCCCTGCCCCAAGCCCAGTTGCGCCACCTCCTCCACAGTGGGACACCATGTCGTGTCAAGATCGCACCCAGGAATTTCTCTCTGCCTGCAAGTCCTTGCAGAGCAGACAGGTGAGTGCCACTTAAGGCTGAGTTGGTGGCAAGCAGATTTGGATAGACCTAACTCTTGCGGCCAATGTGGAGAACTCCTGCAATTACACCTCTCTAGGCTGGGGGCCTGATAGAGACAGCTGTAAATCAAGGCACGGGAATGGGTGGAGACTGCCCTGAGCCTGTCACATGCGCTGTTCCTGATGTTAACTAAGGGCCAAGTGAGATGAGACATTAACAGCAATTAATGTGCATGATTGTGTGCGTGCGTGAGAGTGATTGAATGTGAGTGAAGCATGGTCTGGATCCCAGGAAAGGGGAGTTTCACTTTCCCTAACTTTCTTGGTGCTGATGAAAATCCACCAAGGGCGTCTCCCCTGCCCACCAAGCTTCTATTAAGTCCCAGGAGGGAAGTTTCCATTGCCACAAATGGAGACTTTCCTCCAGTGGCGTAGCGTGGGTTGTCAGCACCCGGGGCAAGGCAAGTAATTTGCGCCCCCTAACCCGTGGATTTGTGCCCCCTAACCCGTGGATTTGCGCCCCCTAACCCCCAGATGTTGCGCCCGGTGCAGCCGGCCCCCCCTGCACCCCCCACGCTACGCCACTGCTTTCCTCTCAATGCATTTTCTAGTGTCATGTTATGTAATTGTGATTTTTTTTTTAAAAAAACTGTTTTATTGTTAAATTTGTACACCTCATTGAGAAGGCTTGTAACAGGATAATGGGATTATTTTTTGGGTTATTTTAATGATGGGTGTTTCGCATTGTAATGTTTTAAATGGGATTTTTTGTTTTGTATTTTAACGATCAATCTTTATATATGTTTTGTTTGCGTAACTGGCCTTTATACAGCAATAATATGTAGTATATTTAGTGGTAACGTGATACTTGAACAGCTTGGCTCCCGAACAAATCAGCTCCTGAGCAAATCGGCTCCCGAACTCCGCAAACCTGGAAGAAAGTGTTCCAGTTTGTGAATGTTTTTCGGAAGCTGAACTTCTGACATGGGTTCCGCTTGAGTGCAGGAATCTCCTGCAGCCAATCAGAAGCTGTTCCTTGGTTTTCAAACAGTTTCGGGAGTCGAACGGACTCCCAGAATGGATTAACTTCAAGAACCAAGGTACCACTGTAAGTAATTTTATAAGCTTAAGTGGCAGGTTGATTATTGCTAACGTTATCGTCACCATAATCAATTTATGATTGCATTCTACACTTATTGTCAATGCAATGTATAACAAAACCAGCAAAATAACCAGATAAAACACAAAAACCAGCAGATACACTTAAAGCAAAACTGAAACTATACCCCCCAACTCGTGGCATAGATCCATTTCTCCAGTGAAGAAAGCCTGTTTGAGCAAAAATGTCTGCTCTTGGAAAGTACTGGAAAGTACAGATAGCGGGACATCATTGTATCCTGAAAGGAATGCCATTCCACCAACACGGGCAGCCACCCTAAAAGCCCTGCTCTGAGCTACTGTGGGGTGGGCTTCTGAGATCTTTAGAACTTGCAGGAGAAATTCTCCCACAGGCTGCAGGAATTTCCTGGGTACATAAGGTTGGCATCTAAAAATGCTGGAGATCCAAAAGAAATAAAGTTTCATCTTTTTGTACCGGGCCATTGTGTTGTTTGTTGGGAGACAGGGAGCGAAGCGTGGCTGGTATTCTGACAGGTGTAGGTAGAAATTTTCCCACCTTGGAGAAGTTGGACCAGTAAAAAGAGAAGCACCCAGGAGTTATTCTTTCTTTCACATTTTTGTTTATGTTCTTAACACAGTCTCAATTGTCTTTCATTTTCTTTTCCCCCCTCAGAATGGGCTTCAGCCAAACAAGCCAGTGCTGAACGCCATTCGGCAAAGAAGCGAATTCACTGTCATGGCCAAGTGAGTTTATCAACCCATCGCTTCATGGGGACATTTCAGGGACATATGAGAATGTAGCACTGCAGGGGGATCCAGAGAAATAGGTTTCCCCTATACAGTGTCGGGAGCCCAGCCCCACAGCCAGTAAGGTCCAGCACTCATGGCTGGTGAGATGGCAGGTACTGGAAGCAGGGAGTGGGGGTTAAGTTGGTAAGCGGTTGGAAACATGGAGGACAAGCTTGGAGGAGGGCTAAGGAATCTGTGGTCCTCCAGGTGTTGCTGAACTACAGCTCCCATCAGCCCTAGCTGCTATGACCAACAGTTGAAGACGATTGGAGGTTCCCTAGCCCTTGGAAGAGGTCTGTGAGATCTCAACGGAACTTGGAAACCACAGCCGCTTCTCCTTGCTTCTTTTGCAGCAGTGGGGGGGGGCAGGCGATATGCGTGGGGGCTTTGGAGAAGTGAGGAGAAGCAGTATTGAGAGGTCCATGAGATCTTGCTGTGGAATCCAGTAGCTGCAGCTGCTTCTCCTTGCTTTTCTGGTGGTAGCTCCAGAGAAGTGAGGAGAAGCAACAGGGAGATCTTGCAAGAGCTCTGCGATAACTTGCTGGAAGCTGCTACCACTTCTACGGCGTCGGGCAAGGGCTTTTGAAAATGTGGAATGTCGAAATCCAGCACACGGGGTGGTCCAGCACTGTGCATAATAACTCCTTGCCCCTTCCAGTTTTAAGATTTGTTAGTTTCATGTAACTTGAACACCTGGTGATAAAATGAAAAATTAGGCGAGGCGGTTGAATTCTGCATCCATTGTTGTTAATTTCAACTCCTTGTGATTCTCAGGCGGATTGGGAAGGACCTCAGCAACACTTTTGCCAAGCTGGAGAAGCTAACAATCTGTGAGTATTTGGAGTGTGGATGAAGCTGGAGCCTACTGTGGGGAGTGGGGAAAATGGATCCACATCACGCAGTTGCTGGCTGAGTTTAAACTTGTCATTTGATGCCGATGAAAAGCTGGGGAGGTGTTGGGATGCCAGGGGAGTGGTGTACACAGTGGTTGACCATGAATGCTGTGCTTGGATGAAGGCAGGGAGCTGGGTTGAGAGCAACTGCAGCACCTTAGTTGTCCTGTCTAGGACAAGCTTCCACTTCCATAACGGGGAAGTCACAAGTGAAGGGAGAGGGGCCGGGCTTGGTTAGTGAGAATGGGAGTTAATATAGAGGGCAGGGAGCCTCAGGGCCTCCTGATCTAACCCTTAGGACTGTACCCAGTTCATCTCTCCCCTTATGGGCCTTATTTCAAACCTACCTTGAGTGTTTCTGCCTGGGCTGTGTCCTTTAGCTCTGATAACACCTCTTGCCTCCTTGAACCAAAGGCAAAGGGAGGTGTGTGTGCAGAAACTATCCCACTCTACAAAGGTTACATTGATCTGCCTGTTTTTGCTTCTGGTCCCACCCACCATGTGGCATGTGGCCCCTGGAAGGTTGCCCAGAGGGGAATGTGGCCCCCAGACTGAAAATGGGTTAATGCGCTACACTTTTCTGTATCTTCAGTGGCCAAGCGGAAATCTCTGTTTGATGACAAGGCGGTGGAGATTGAGGAGCTGACTTACATCATCAGGCAGGTGAGCTAGAGGGCCTCCTCTGTCCTCCTCCTCCTTTGGCTGCCTTCGCTTTTCATTCCGTTGCATCACTTGGAATGTCCATTGGACGGGGAAGGAAAGCCAAGCAAGTGCCAGAGAACCTGGGAGGCAGCACTGTGGTGTGTCATGCTTGCTGGTTGCCGCCTCCTCCTCCAAGCTCTCTTAAAGGGGCAGTCTCCTGATTTAGCGCCTCTTGGCAACCTCGTGTTGCCTCTTCAGGCAGTTCCTCTTTTTCTCTCTCTCTCTCTCAACAGGACATCAACAGCCTGAACAAACAGATCGCACAGCTGCAAGAGTTTGTCAAGGCGAAAGGCAGTCAGAGTGGGAGACACGTGCAAACTCACTCCAACACCGTGGTGGTGTCATTGCAGGTCAGCCTGAGGCAGAGGGTTGAAAAAATGCAAGCCTAAAAGTTTACGGGCCTTAAATGTCTTCAGAGCCAGAGGGTTTCCCCCATCCCAAAAGAACAGGACTTGGGTACTGTAGATAGCTCATTTCCCCCCACAACTCAATAGAATAAATTCTGACAGCTTGGAAAATAATATGCATAATTTATTCAGCTTGCAGAACTCATCTTTTTTTTCTGGATGCAGAATTTTGAGGTATACTGTTCATGCATCCCTGCTTGCCTTTTGGATGTTTTGGAACACAGCTCCTATCAGCCCCAGCCAGCACTCGAGCTTGAGAAAGGCTGTTGTAGTCTTATATGTATTAGACATAAAGAAAATGTTCGTTCCCTAGCATGCGATTAGCAGCAGTCACAGGGTATGGATGTGGGAATAGGTTTTCTCTGGTCAGAGAGGGTGGCAGGAAGGTCAGATTTTGCCTTCCTCACTCTTCTTCCCTTCCCTTCTTTTCTAGTCCAAGTTAGCCTCCATGTCCAACGATTTCAAGTCTGTTCTGGAGGTGCGGACAGAGGTAAGTTGCTTGTAAGCCACCAGTCTCAAACTTTGCTAAAGTGGGCTTCCGTTGTTTTAGCTGCCTCACACAACATAAATAAGGCAGCTCTTGACTACACCCACCCACACCCATCCACCCTATAAACACAATTATAAAATGAATGCCTTATGAACCCTGATCAAAGGCAAAAGCATGTGGAGACTGCCTAAATTTGAACCTTTGTTATCTATATTGTTATCCCTCTTCTTTGGAGAAAAATGGGCTAAAAAACCCCGGAAACAACAGTGTCAAGTTTCCATGAGAGGTGGTGAAAAGTCTGTGTAAATTGTACAACCTTATGGATCACCATCA
The DNA here is from genome assembly GCF_965113315.1 of Podarcis vaucheri. Lineage (NCBI taxonomy): Eukaryota > Metazoa > Chordata > Lepidosauria > Squamata > Lacertidae > Podarcis > Podarcis vaucheri. Next base: position 12,119,850 of record NC_138754.1, read on the forward strand.
CTAAATGTAAAGTAAGCTTGGGGGGAACCTTTGGGCCTCCAGATGTTGCTGAAGTACAACTCCCATCAGCCCCAGTGGCCATGGATGATGTAATTCAAGCAATGTCTGGAGAGCCAGACATGTTTCCCCACACCTGGAGGAGCTAGTGATATTATGCATTGCACTGATGTGTGGGCAATGGGATGAAAGGGAAACTTTAACTTGTGTGCCTTGATTGCTTGGCTTGCCCTGACCCTCCCAACTTCCTTCCCCAGAACCTTAAACAGCAGAAGACTCGGCGAGAACAGTTCTCCCGCCCCCCGGTCTCCGCCATTCCCCTCGCCGCAAGCAATCTAGGTGAGTCGGAGCAGGGAGTCCCCTGGTACCAGAAGGAACTGGAAAGTGGTGCTACAGGTACCCTATTGAAGGGGGGAAGGTGGGGTTGAAATGAGGTGGGGGAAGCAGTCTGACCTCGCTGGCTGATGTCCACAGGTGGCTCCGCTATGCTTCAGGACGAACGTCGGCACTCGGGGGATGTGGCTATTGACATGGACAACCGGGCCAGCCAGCAGTTGCAACTCATCAACGAGCAGGTGCCTTGGCAGGGGGAGTGGGTGGGCCTGCAGACATTTGCACTAAAAATAAGGGATGTGGAGCAATGGGAGAGGCTGACTGGCTTTATTTTGGGTGTTGTCATTCTTTAGCTTCCCATGGCTGAGCTATAGGATAAGAAACATCTGTCTACAAACAAAAGCACACATGAACATTCATGTCCCTGGTGGAACTCCCTGTTTCTTCTGAGCAGCTTTGCCCCCTCTCCTTTGGCAGCCTTGCTAATTGTAGCCTATTGGCTTGGGGGGGGCGCCTGTCAGAATTGAGCTGTCTGCTACTTGCATAGACCTGCTTTGGGTTCTCACATCACACTAACGCAGGGATGGGGAGCCTGGTGCCCGCAAGCTGTTGTTGGGACACCAATCCCCACCCTCCCCAGTCATTATGGCCAGTGGTAATGAGAGTTGTACTTCCAACACCTCCTGGAGAGCCTGACAGGTTTCCCACCCCTGTCCTAGACACACATCCCAACCAGCCAGGGATCAAATATTAAATGCACTTACAGTGGCGTGAAGCAAGGATAGAGAGCCTGTGGCCCTCCAGATGTTGTTTAACTTGAGTTCCCATTAGCCCCAGTCAGCATAGCCAGTGGTTAGGGATGAATGGGAGTTGTAGATGGGAGTTGTCACCAAAAACACCAGATCCACAGATCTGCCTGGTAATAGTGGTACAGAAAAGAGAGCAGGCAATCATAGCATTGTAGAGTTGGAAGGGACCCTAAGGATCATCTATTCCAAACCCCTTGCCCACATCACCCGTTCCTCTTTTGTAGGATACGTACATCCAGAGCCGGGCAGACACCATGCAGAACATCGAGTCTACTATCGTGGAGCTGGGCTCCATATTCCAGCAGTTGGCGCATATGGTTAAAGAACAAGAGGAGACCATCCAGAGGTAGTGGGCAGGGGAGAAAAGCTCTGTTCCTCTTGAGGCAGCTAGCAGATTGCAGCACAAGGGTTGTTTGGGAGGAGGCTTGTGGGGAAGACTTGTGGGAAGAGCCTGATTGCTGGATCAGGCCAAAGGCCCACCAAGTCCAGCTTCCTGTTCCCGTCTTGGCAAGCAGGGCCTGAGCGCAGCAGCAACTCTCCTTCCCACTTGTGATTCTTAGCAACTGGTACACAAGGGCAAACCACCCCCAACAGACAGAGATGACCCTTAGCGGGGCGACTCACAGATGTTGGGTTCATCGCTTGACAACTGCAGCCAGCAACCAGCTGCTGCAAATCAAAAGGGGTGGCATTACACTGGTCTGATATGTGCAAAATGCACTGTATGTTATTTCAGTAAGAATCCTGGGAGGGAACTTTGTGTTGCTGTTTCTATAGGTCTCGTTACAGGTAGGTAGCCGTGTTGGTCTGCCGTAGTTGAAACAAAATAAATTCCTTCCAGTAGCACCTTAGAGACCAACTAAGTTAGTTATTGGTATCAGCTTTCGTGTACATGTGTGTGTATCTGAAGAAGTGTGCATGCACACGAAAGCTCATACCAATAACTAACTTAGTTGGTCTCTAAGGTGCTACTGGAAGGAATTTGTTTCCATAGGGTTATTCCTCCTCCCCTAGAGGCAAGAAGCAAGCTGGCAGCTCCTCCTGAGGGCTTCACCTGCCCTTTCCCCCCCCTTTTTTGCCAATCCTGTAGAATTGACGCCAACGTGGAAGATGCTCAGCTTAATGTTGAAGGCGCCCACACGGAGATCCTGAAATATTTCCAGTCCGTCACATCCAATCGGTGGCTGATGGTGAAAATCTTCCTCATCCTTATCGTCTTCTTCATCATCTTCGTGGTGTTCCTGGCCTGATGGTGGAGGCGGCTCAACCGCCCACCACCAGCTCCTCCTCCTCCTGCAAGAGCCGCGTTGGGACGCTGGACTCTTCTGTTCTCTTTGTAGCCGGCCTGGGGGCAGAGTCATCACTGCTGCCCACCATGTGCCTGGTGCCGAAAGGGGGCCCATCCTCGCTCATTTGTGACTCTCTCTTTTTTGGCTGCGGCTCTCGGCCTGGAGCGGGGGCCACCCCAATCGGAGTGCAATAGCATTTGGACTACGCTGTGAAGGGCTCTGCCCCAACAAACCCCCTTCTGCTCCCCAATGGGATACAATCCAGTGCGGGGGTATGTCTGTATGTAGCGGGACCAGGATCTTGCACCTCTTCCCCTCCTCTGTTCTATATATTTGCCCTTCCCCTTTGGGACTAAACGGAAAAAAACACACTAACAGAACCCCTCCCTTCCCCTTTTAAAATATTACTGATACCTTGGTGTGAGGTTTCAACTTCCCAGCACGGGCTCCCTCTCACAATCTGTTGGGGAGGCAGCTGTATCTCTAAAGTTGCAAGGCTTGTCTTGTCTTTTCCGGAGGGCCGTGGGCCTGATAGAGGTTTCTCCCCAGTCCCTGTTTTCCATATTTAAGTTTCTTCCTTGCTGCTGCCTAGGCATAGAGAGCTCCTGTGTGCAAGGAAGGTTCTCTGAGTCTCCCATTTTAGACCGAGGCAGATCAACGGGCAGCCTTCCTCGTTGCGTCTCCTGCTCAAGGGAGAGATTTCTCACTGTGGCTGATTTACGCAGACCAAATATGTTTCCCCCCTGTGGCTCCGATCCTCCTGGCTGACGGAAGTCAGCAGGGCTTGGGCAGAGACACTGACGCCTCTTTTAGTTGCCAGGCACCCTATCTCTCCCTCTCTGAAAACAGATCTAACTCTCTAGTGCCTCCTCCATGCTGTCAAACGGTTCAGGCTCACCCCCCCCCCAAAAAAAAAGAAGTGGAGAAAGTGTCCTTGCTACCCGACCTTACTAATCATTATAAGCTAGTTGATACTGATATAACTGCTAAGCTCTAATCCTTCTCTTCCCCTGCCCCAACCTCTTTTTCGTTAGTAGCCTATGCTAAGGCCATTTCAACCCCCTGGCCTGGTTA